>NW_025953568.1:172309-513958 GCF_022495145.1 Xylaria bambusicola
GGCCGCCCCCCCCCCCGCCCCCCCCCCCCCCCCCCCCCCCCCCCCCCCCCCCCCCCCCCCCCCCCCCCCCCCAGAATCCTTTGCGGTTGCTTTATGGGACTATACTTTCCTTTAGTTTGTTGCTGAATTCCTCGTGTGTGAAGATGTTATCACACTGCAATATGTAGAGCTAGGGAAGTCGTGTGTGGAAGTGAGGAACGGAGTTGATTTGTGTTGATGATATTGACGAGGTAAATATATATAATCTATCACGCTGAGCAGCACTTGCAAGCTGTGAATGTATACGGTATGGCCCTTAGTTCATGCAACAGCTTTCTCAACACGATTAAACAACGCAATGGACCGAATGTTTGTCGGGTTACGTCGGGAGCCTACTAGAGGCATAGATGAGAAGACATTCGCGTGGTTTTTTTGGTGGTGGGTTCTTAGTCAGGCCGGGCTGTATCTCTGCATGCAATGCGACCACAAAAGGCCAACGGCAGCACCGTGGTGGGCTGACAGCAGTCGTCATGGTATGGGTGTCGGTACAGGTGGTGATGCAATGTATCCGCATTCCTACTGTAGGTCTGGTCTTAGACTTGCATCCCGGCTCTTGCCGCCGAGCTAAAACGTCTAAGAACATCTAAAAACGTACCATTTATTTCCGTACAGGGGGTTGACTTCGATTGGCCCGTCGTAGAGTCGGCGGCTTCGGCCGCATTTTGATAGCGGGACGGCCATCCGTTGCTCGCTTAAGTTGATGGGGCCGAAGAGTGATGCGTAGCGAGTCTGGCCTCGGCTTGCTACCTTGGCACGGCTGAGACCGAGCGGAACTTCCACCTCGACTACCTCTTGATAATCATTTCTCGAGTTTGGTGATAGCTCTAAGGCTGTCAATACCTCTGTCTATCTACATGAAAGTTTGGAATGGTATATCTCCAACCCTGATGTATGTACAACTTCCAACCATCGGGAGATAGTCCAATGCGTTCATTAGGTCGTGTTTGGATAAACAGGTCAAATGATGAGCGGAGATGCGGTTCTCCGAGAATCTAGTCGAGCGTTGATTCGGCTGCCCGTCTCTCTTGCTATCTAATGGTGTACAGTTGTTTTACAAACAGTGAAAAGGCAACATGCTGCAGTGAGCACTGAGCATTCTAGAGGAGTGGTATAATGAATAAGCTCACGGGATGATGGGGTCTATGCGGAAGAGCAGCAGCGCATCTAATCGCACCGTCCATCTTTCCAACCAGTTCGCCACCTTTCTTCCCATTTGGAGCAGTCGAAGACGGGCTTGCCGAGCTTAGTATTGACGGCGTTGTGGGCTTCGCACAGCCATGTGCCGAACGCGTTTCGGCTGTCAACTCTGATCTGTTCCTTCTCCATATATCGCTGGAAGTCTTCGGCGCACACCCAGCAAGGATATAGTCGCGAAAATACACCCATGAAGGTTTTAAGGTCTGATTGTTCCCTATAACTTGGGGACTTTGGATAGTTCGCGGCGATGGTATGTAAGAGAGTCCAAGTGCTCCGGCCTAGGGCCTCGACGTCGGGCGGACAATCATCGGCCACTTGTAAGGAATTGGGGGTGACAGTCGTCGCAGCAGCGGCTGCAGCGGTAGCCCCGGCCGCGGCACCTACGCCTGATTTCAGCGAGGATTTTGTGTGTTGGGCCCATTGGCTGAAAGAGGCCTTCGAATTACAAGATCGGCACCTAACACACATGAAGCTCTGTTAGTTTGAAGGGGACCTCTATTCAAAGCTGGGACGCATAGGGGTGGCGGAGAGCGTACGGTTTGCCATCTTTGTCTAGGATCATGCCCGGAGGCAACCTCGCGGGAGCCGCCGGCAAAGGCTGCGATTCTGGCGGATCTATGGCCATACCCTACCCTAGGCAGTCAATGGAGACGAAACGGTCGTGTCGGGGACAATGTAGAATCGACACGGGTCTATCACCTCATTTACGACAGCATTGCCAAATCACGGGAGGGAGGTAGTGTTGCGAGAGAATGGAAAGTATCACAGAGCCGGCCTGGGCCGTATCGGCGGGCGGCGATTTGTAATGGCTTGACGGGGCCAAGCTCCAAGCTCCAGGTACAGGTACCGTACAGCGTACCCCTACAATATTTAGTGGTTCTAGAAGCTCCCAGGTCTGCCCAGGTACCAAGAATTGGCGGGGCTTTTATCGATAAACCTAGATCGCATAGAGATCCTGACATCACTTTTGAGGGTTGCAATCATGGCTCATACATTCTAAGAATCTCATACTTATTCTATTCATGGCAGCGTCAGTACCCAGCCTTGGTGGGCAAAAGGTGCCTATTCTTCTTCTCAAGACCAAATCCTCGCCAACGGATGCTTATGAAGACCTCTTCTCGACCCCGCATCAGAACCTTCATTTTGAGCCGACCTTTGTACCCGTGTTGCAACACCGCTTCGAGGAAGATGGACTGCAAAGCCTGAGGAGGCTACTGCAGGAGAACAAGATCAATAGTGGCCAAGACAATACTTATGGAGGGCTCATATTTACCTCTCAAAGGGCCGTCGACGCTTTTGCCAAGGTAGTTGCTGAGGGTAAAGGTTTGTTGCCAAGCACATATACTTTCCAACTGCCGTGATGATCGTGACTATCGTCGTCGTTGTCGTCTTCGTCCTGTGTAGTCCCTCAACGACCTGACTTGACTGGTATAGGCAAAGAGGAGAGCTGGCCGCAATCATTAGACGTGCCCATATACAGCGTCGGCCCCGCCACGACCCGAGCGTTGAAGGCAATTCCCCAGTCCCCGCCATTACGGATATTTGGCGAACACACTGGGAATGGCGACGCCCTTGCACGGTACATACTGGAGCATTATGGCGAGTGGTATCGAGGTCGGGCGAAAAAACCGCCCTTACTTTTCTTGGTTGGCGAACAGAGACGGGATATTATACCCAAAAATCTGATGGCCGACACGTTACCAGCCGACACACGCATCGAAGTAACCGAGACAGTAGTCTACGGCACAGGCGTCATGGAGTCGTTTCCTAAAGACTTAGAAAAGATCTTGTCGGGCATACAAGACCGACCCAGGAAGTGGGTAGTGGTGTTCTCACCAACAGGCTGTGACAGTATGCTCAAAGGCTTAGGGTTCACCCTTGACGAACAGACGACCAGAGCCGTGAGGGGCCCCAGCCAGCGGACCACATATATTGCAACAATAGGGCCTACCACGAGAGACTATCTCATAAACACTTTCGATTTTGAGCCGGATGTTTCTGCGGAGAAGCCAAGCCCTGAAGGCATCCGGGAGGCTATTACTAATTTTCAGTATGGTTGATATGGTCACGAGTACGTACTTATATAATTGACTGCTTGTTATGAGCATCGAAGAACCAATGTTTGAAGACACAATGTCTTGCCCTCATACCGTCCTACACTACTCTTTATAACTCAGACCGTCGTTGTGAGACAAGCTCATGCAAGGTACTAGTGATGTGGATGGATTTAGCACGAATGATAAATACATTTGAGGATCTGCATCGGCGTTAGTATCTTACAGTAATATTCCAATTCTAATTATTATGCTTGCCTAAACTGCGCAAGGCAGGTAAGTACCAGCATCGACACAGCTTCACTTGTCGTGGCCCGCGGAGGGAAATCTGGTATTCATATGGGTCGTACCTTGGCCATACCTACCTACTGTAAATATTATCCAAAGCCCTCTCCTTTGAAATACCCCTTTGAAATACCTGTTAGTAGACTCGGTGCATTTGGTACCTCACTCAGCAGGCGGCGGACCTGCAGAAACTATGCCCAGCCATTCCTCATTATCCGCAGCTCCACCACGCAGGCACCCGTAGGAAGACCAACAACAGATCAGATCAACCGCTCACCGCGCCTCGAAATTGGATCAAGTGAAACTTCCTACCGCCACCATATCTACTTAAAAATACCAAGAAAATCAACGTTGAATTATCAACCTAACTTCTCCAAGTATCTATAGAATTACCTAGTTAAACATCGGAGGAAATAGCCCCACCGCCTAACTCGCCGCAGCACACACGACGTCACAGGCTAGGGTAGCTTCAAGGCCGACCTTCTGGCATTTCATCTTACCTGACTGTGTCGCCAAATGAGCCCAGCTACATCGGGCTCAGTTTGACTGCCCGAAGCACTGCGAAAGTTATTCAATAGGAAAGCGAACAGGCTAGGAAGGAGGGGTCCTCAACCTCCTCGTGCCGCTCCAAACACCCTCTCCAATCTCTCTAATCTCGCAATCGAGTCTGCTTGATGACAGCCGTGTCAGCCAGTTATCATGGAGCGTCGCGAAACAGGCAATCTAATCGATCTCGACGATGATGACGAGTTTTCCGAATTTCAAGAAGCGCCCGAGACCTCAACGCCGCCCTCGTCTGCCCTCCCACCACACACCGACCCTGCATTGACATCAAGTCCCCGACCGGAGCCACGACCGTCCCAGCGGTCACCGCCACCCCCTCTATCGCCCTCTACCACTTCCTCGGGGTACGGCATAGGCTCTGCAGTCTGGGGCCTCCTCCGCCGCATCTCGACGGTGGATAACCCGCCCACAACACCGCCGGGCGTTTCGCAGCTCTACAACAGCAATGCCAACTCACTGGGGATGGTTCCAGGCGCCGGTGGGGACGGGATAAACGGTGCCTTCACACCGCCTAGACGGACGGCAACACCACGGGGTCTACCGTCCCTCGACCCGATCAACTTGTACGGGTACCGCGCGGACACGGACCCCGACGAGCGGCTCCTGGCGCGCGGTGTGGCCGAGGAGATTCGTACATTCTTGCCGGAGCGCTTGAAGATCATGGAGGATTGGCGCCTTGTGTATAGCCTGTACCAAAATGGGAGCTCCCTTGCCACGCTATACCAACTATGCGAAAAATATCGCGGGGTTCGGGCTGGATTCGTGCTCGTTGTGAGGGACGGCAAGGACGGGGTAAGTGTTCCTGATTTATTCCCTTGTTGCTATCTCGTATATACCACCAAGGAGGTTGATCTTTTCATTTTGCTCTTCGTACTTTATTACACCTTGCTGTTCATGACTTGCACTATAATTATTCCTAGAAAGAGATAATCAAGACTCTTATCTCTCAGATGATGGGGCGTAGTGAAGCTGAAACGGGGTTTAAACTACAGATCTTTGGTGCATATCTTACTGAAGCACCACATCCAGCGGCGTCTTACTACGGCACAGGAGAATGTTTTCTATGGCGTGCTAGTCTTCACGCGCCTTTACCGCCCCCGCCATCTGCCGACACCACGAACTTGAACTACCGGACGACGACTATAGCATCGTCTACAGCACGCGCTCCGAGCGGCTCCTCCAGTAGCGGCGCGGATCGTCTAACCCCCGGTGCCGTCGACCCAGAGAACATTAAACGCGTACCATCACCCGTGGCGGCAACCCAGAGCGTCCGTTTCCAGACCTTCGCGTATACTGGTGCCAATGATTATTGCATGTTTTGCGAGACTAAATTTCTGAGCGTTGGTGGCGGGCATGGGGGAACATTCGGGCTGTGGCTAGACGACAGTCTCAGCCGGGGCCATAGCGCCGAATGCGATACGTTCCTGAATCAACCACTCAGTGAGGAGGGAGAAAAATTTGACATACTCGGTGTTGAGTTATGGGTCGTAGGTGCTAGCTAAGGACTCGGTGACACGAGTGAGCTTGAAGTGGATGAAGGGGACGAGCTCGAGATACGATGCCGAGAAAGAAATGATGAGGAAGATTGATCGAATTACTATGGGATAGATTGGAAGGAGAACTAATTAGGACTCTAAGCTGGACAACGGGCGAAAATCGAAACAAGTCTTTAGAATTTCGCAAGACTGGAAATTGAGGAGTCTAAGGCGAAAGGAAAACCACGAATCCTATTCAGGGCACGGTCTTGCAACAAGGCAGATTCAGTCTGAACTGCATAATTTGCTTTTTGAGAACTAACAAACATGATGAAGAGGGTGCCATATATTCAAAAGGCCTAGGTGAATGAGGATAGCCTGGAAAAGCTCACCATCATCTCAGCAGAGGCTGCTTCCAAAGATTGCTCAAGGCTCTTACATAAGGGGAACAGAGAGAGAAGGGATATAGGCGCGTCTGGATTGTATAATTCCGGATTTCATGCTGGCTATCAAGCGAAAGGCTCCAAAAGGGAGAGCAATGTTCAAACTTAGATTTGGTGTCCATGCTCTCGCCAACGGCCACAACGCCGAGGTTGAAGTAGCTCAACACCACTCGACTCTGCCCTACTCTGCTCTGCTCGAGGTAGATGGGGCTGCACATAGTGAAAGCGATGAAGGAACATAGCTGGAGAGAAAGTGGTATATAAAGTGATAAATCGACAAGGAGCAGGTTTGAGTAAAGAGAGGATGCGACGGAGGCTCCCCAGACATCCGGATATTCAAAATGTTCATATGTAGCTAATAAAGATACCCAACTCCAAATTCCCACACAGGCAAGGCACTCCGAGAAAATATGATATACATATATACATATCAGTTGTTACAAAACAGTACCTGGCCATTTCCAAACCATATTGGCCCGGAACTAGAAATGCTTGTTTAAATAGTCGAGGCACCGGCAAGAAACAGTACAAAGGTGATTAAATCAATCAACGATCCAAGAATTAGACCAAAAGGTCTTCAACTCTTAAAATGGAGTGAAATGGACATGTGTTCTTAGTATTTTGGCAAAACGGTGTGCAACCCCTTTAAATGCACGTTACCTATCAGTTCTACATTGTCAATATGGAACCCTTTTTTCCACATCTACAATTCAACTCTAAAGCAGCAAGGCAGACAGGCTGATAGATAGGTAGGTATATAAAGCAAGAAGAAAGAAAGAAAGAAAGAAAAGAAGAAACTCGGCCCAATTCATTGCGAGACCATTGCCTCCTATTTTTTTCTTGTCTCATACTGATTGATAACTATGCCATTTATATTGAAAAAGATGGCTGTTAATAACACAGATTGGAAAGAAAAAAAAGATCATTTCCTATTTGTCTCTCAAAGACGTATAGCTGGCCCGCTTGTTACATTTCTGGCTGGATTCGCTAATTACTTGCATCGCTTACTTGCTCGCTGTTGTTCTCTAAACAAACCTAATCTGAGCCAGCACCTCCAATATCCACTTCATACTCGTGCATCCATCCACGGAGCCATTGACAACCTCTCTGCTGTACCATCAGAACCACATGCTCGCCATTCCAGCTTCTGTGGATCCTTAATCAATCCGGCCACAACATTGAAAAGGAGTCGGGTTCTACCGCATGATTTCTTGGTAGATGAGCTGCTTCAATTGTTCTTTGCTGAGGTTGTCCTTGTGCTTGTCAAAGTCAAAGAACTCCTCGGGAATCGGGGGTGCCGTGGGCTCGTCCTCTGGGTCATGATACGGCTCCAGATAAGGGTGCTTCAGAGCCTCTTCCACCGTGATGCGTTTGACAGGATTAAATGCGAGAAGCTTTTCCAGAAGATCAAGCGCAAGGTCTGAGGTCTTTGGGAATAGAGTTCTGAATGGAACCTTCTTCTTAAAAGGTAGAGATCGAATATATTCCCGCGCACGGCGTGACTTGATTCCGTAATAGTCTTCCATCGTTGGTGTTCCCAGCACATCCAGAATCAACGTCAATTGATGGTGATCTTATCCGTGTCAGATATGTCAACTGGTATACGGTCTATGGAATATATAATGAAATGGGGATCGAATACTTACAGTCTTTGCCAGGGAATAGTGGTTTTCCGCTTAGCATTTCGGCCAAAATACAGCCGACAGACCACACATCAATCGCCTTGGTGTATTCCTTAAATGTCAACATGATCTCTGGTGCACGATACCATCGCGTGGCAACATATTCTGTCATGAAACCCGAGTTATCCTCTTGCGAGGCGGCGGATCGCGCAAGTCCAAAGTCGCATACTTTGAGATCGCAATTGGCGTTTAGCAGAAGGTTGCTTGGCTTGAGATCTCGGTGCAGAACATTGGCAGAATGCATCGCCTTGAGGGCTCTCAGCGTCTGATAGATGAAATATTGACAGTGGTCATCAGACAGATCTTGGGTGCGGATAACACGATGCATATCAGTTTCCATAAGCTCCTGGATAAGGTAAACCTCATTGAAGGACTCGTAGTTCCGAGGTTTTTGAATATCTAGGATGGAGATGATGTTCTCATGGTTGAAGTATCGCAGGAGCTTCATCTCACGTAGGGTTCTAAGACAAAACATGGAGTGATCGAAAGGCGTTATCTTCTTGATGGCAACCTTTTGGCCCGATGGTTTGTGTATCGCCGAACTGGATGAATAACAGCAATCAGCATTTAGATATACGGGACACGAAAAAATAAATCAAGCCATACCAGACAACACCGTAGGCACCTTCGCCGACCACATCCTGAATATCGTACTGCTCACTGACGTTGAAAGAGATCTTGCGAGATCCCTGAGGATTCGGAGGGTTTGATCGTGACATGGTGGAGTGAAGCTTGAGAGCACGGTCGATCTATCACTTCTAATATATACTTAATAGTGACGCGCGTAGCCTAGGCGCACCCCTTTACGTCCACCCACAACCCTCAATTGACGAGGCTCGGGATATGTCAGACGACAGAGTATAGGTCTTGGTCAGAAAGGCGCGTAATAAGTACCAAGCCTGGAGCTATGATTAACTTATCGACCTCAACAATTGTTGCGCCGTGTGAGAGTTCCAACACAAAAAGATGAAATGTTTTTGTCGCCTTGATGCCTGCCTTGGCTTTGAATCGTGGGAGGAGCAGAAGATAATCTTCTTTGTGTTTGACGGAGAGAGTCTAGTGTTTGTGGTGTTGAGTCGTCCGAACTATTAGAGGAAAAGAAACATTAGCCGATGTTACAGGAGAAGAACAAAGAGGACCCGTTAGGTGACAGTTCAGGGTTAGAAGAGCTAAGATGTGGGCACACAGTCCTGGAGTTCATGCAACTGCTCAGTAGTAGTGCTGGTCTGGGATTCGCCTTCTATGCGAGCTTCCTAGGGCTACGCGGCGGGAGGCAACCAAGTTCGAATCTAGGTTTCAAGAAATTCTAGAAGCACTTGCGAAGAATCCACAGCCGAGATGACACCGGGCGTATGAACAAGGGGCAGCAGGAGTTCTAGTCGCTCGGACGGCACATCGGATTGTGACCAGGCCCCTTGTTACAAGCTCAGACACCTCACCCGACCGCCTGGGCTACAGCCGGATGGATGTGTCGTACGAAGCGAAGATGATGTCGCGTGCGCATACTAAGTAGACAGCAAGTCGAGCGCTGGTGCGGTCCTCGTCTGCAACATGTAGATGCAGAAAGCGAGATGGTTGAGAGGGGTGGGAGTTGAAGGGTGGCCGAACAAGGTGCAGGTGCTTGTATGATCTGCGCCCCGGGGGGGTTGGATAGAGAAATAGCCGGCGCTTACCTCTGTGATGGATAATGAAAAACGGACAAGGTGTTCGGATGAAGCTGCTCTCTCCGAAGGACTGGATAGAGGGAGCGTGGCGCTCTGGAACTGCTGCTTCGCGGTGCGAAGGTGGCTCGCTCTGCGGGTGAGGGTCTGATGGATATGATCGTGTGAGGGGTCAAAGTCTCAGTGATTGGGCGGAATGGTTGGGTCCCAAGACGGATGGCTGGGTCAGCAGCAGCACCTAGGCAGCTTGCTTGCTTGCTATGTCACGATAAGAGCGAGGGTTAGAGAGAAAGACACGAACTAAAACTAGTTCATCAAAGAGGATCTGGGTGCAATAAAACAGGCAGACGAAGGAGAGAGGGAGAGAGCTGGACGTCCAATGTAGGGAATTCCAATCCTGTTGTTGGTTTATTGCTACTGATCTGACCTACTAGTGCTATGTATTAGGTACTACCTAGGTAGGTACCTATACCTACATCAGGTACAGTACATACCTATCTTGCTTAGGTACTATTAGTGGCAATGGAGGTACCTCTAGTGAGCGACACCCCTGCAAGCCTCCACCCGTGATGAGGGGTACTACTATGTATGGAGCTAGTAATTGGATTGCATACCTACAGTACATGTAGGTATCTACACTCCACTTACTATAGTAGGTACATGTTTTCAATGTGATGTCTCGAGGTATTAGCTGGTTGCTGTGAATATCTAGAGATATGCTTCCCCGATGTCGAAGACATGGCATTTAGCATCATGTACTATGTACAGCAGATTAGCCATAAATTGACAGACAGATACTAGTAGACAGTAGGTAGGAACATAGTGTAAGTGTAAGTGCACTACTGAACATCCAAGAACTTAGGTAGGTATTCCTATTGACGCCTGTCGCTTATTTGGAAACATGGGATGAATGTGATGGAGCGGACAAGGACCCCACGCTAGTCACACGGCTCCTGTGAGTGAGTGATACGACTCTGTAGGTAATGTGGGTTTACATACTACCTAGGTAGTAGGTATGTACGAAGTAGAGAGAAGATACAGTACATAGTACAACAGAGTAGAACCGGGCAAAGCCAGCAAGACAAGGCCCGTGCAACCTTGAAGATATGAAGTACAGGGGAAACTGGTCAAGTTGCTTAGTCTACGGAGTTGTGGTGGATGCCACGTGGGGTCTAAAATCAGATTTGACTAGGCATAACATGACACAGAGTGACACACCATGGTTTCCCAAGCTGCTCAAGATACCTCTTAGGAACAGTGATGAGTTTTCATGACAGGACTTAGAATAGTACTATGTAGTGACAGACGATAGGACAATAGGCCGCCTTGTTTATATATACATACCTATATGTATGTCATATAGAGGTTACTTACCTTGCCTACCTACATATGTAGGTAGTACTTGTGTAGCTTAGGATTTGGGAATATGAAAGATGGGAATTTGGCTTGACAAATGAAAGCTCCAGGCATCGAAGTACCTACATAGTACAGTACTTGAGGGGTTGAGGGGGAGGGTTAATCGGGTAGAGGAGCCGTCTCAATTAAACCACACTCGCATAGTGCCTACATACCTACTTACATATATACATATGTACTTGATAACTACATGCACTACAGCCCACAGGGAATGCATACATAGATACATTGTATTAACATATGTGCCTTTCCGATGATAAGAGCCTCTTGTTTGTTAATATACTTAAGTAAGTGTCTAAGAAAGGGCTCAATTCAGTCACCTATTACTCCTCCAGTACTTTGTAGATTAGCTATCCTTCTCCAAAAAAAGGACTACCGGTACCTGTGTCTGCAGGTACTTTATGTACCTAGTAGGAGGTAGGTAGGCACATGGTATATCGAGTAGCCGCCCTGTTCGACCCCACTCATCGTACATTGCCCTACAGTAGCGCGCTTAAAGACACTTTAGCGGAGGGGTAAAGCTACATGTCGTATGTACGTAGTGAAACCACCCTCAAACTGGTCCCGTCCCGTACCCAACCCAGAATATCTTACCATACACTGCTGCTTCAGATGATTCACAGTACGCACACGGGAGTGACCTAGCCCTGGTGGATATTACAGATGGGTTGATACCGCGCAGATTTACACGAAGCTAACTTGTACCTAGGTATATCACCTACATGCAGGTCACTGGGAATGTGATACCTATCGTAGCAACTTCGTCCCTAGAAATATAGGCACACACACATACTACGTACACATATCTATACACACAATTTGATGAGAACTCATTTTGTTTGTTCCTCACTTATCGAACAAGCTGCTCAATATCGCAACACCCATCAAGGAAAAGAGAAAAATGGAAAAATACCTAGCCCCACCCGTCAAGCCAATCGACGAACCACCCTACGCGCCCAATGCCAGGAATGTGGGGGAAGACCTAGCGTTTCATCCCGCCCCTTTCCTTCTCTCTCTCCTCCCTCTCTCCTCCCTCTCCCTCCCTCTCCCTCCCCCCCCCAGCTCTGCCGGTATCACAATCGCGTATTCGCAAGAATGGTCTGGCAATGGTCTGGCAAACAAGCTGAGTCAAGCGAGCAACAGCATCCAGTCTTGTTTCATGACTGGCTAATTCCTCAAATGATACATGTATCTCCACCCCGCTAATGCTGCCTATTTATATGGACCTAGGTAGGTAAGTACTTAGGCAAGGACCTCCGTATCCTCACTACCTAACAGCGGTCTCCCAGCTTGTCCCTTCACCCCGCATCTGCCATTGCTTCCAGTTTCCACAGAATGTGTCTATCTCCTATGTAGGTATATACATACTGTAGGTAAGTAAGAGCTCAATCACCATTGACTGGTTGTTGTTTGATGAGTAGGTAGCAACTGGTAGGTAGCCCCGAATCTATCTCTGCTTTGAACATTTAGAAATGTAGAGAACACCTCACTAGTCTTTATATATATACTAAGTATAGATAGATATAACTATATATATCTTTTCTTCTTGCCTCGTGATATCATGAGTGAATGCTAAACCGTCCAAGAAGCTCCCTTATCTAGGTTACCTCGTGCTAACTATATTCTCTTACCGCTGCGTGACAGGCGGGTGTCCATCCGTTCATCCAATCCCGGTTGTTTGTCGAGCACAAAACAAGAACACAAAAGACAAGGTGGGCTGATTTCAGGTACGGTGACATCAAGTACAACATAGCGAGCACACTCTTCATCCTTGTCATTTATTATTTGAACTTTTTTTATTCATTTGTTTTTGTTGAGATCCACTGAGCTCTTAGTGAAGCTCATTAGATTTTCCTTTCTACGTCTCAACTTGTCCTTCTATTGCACAACCTGTCATTGCAATTTAGTATCCCATGCTCTCTTCTAATAAGATGGCTCGTTCAACTCACCTTTTCTCTAAGAGAACCCATGAATTGACCAAGGCTTGGGGCTTGATCTGAACGATCCTCCACTAACAATGTCTGTGCCCACAACTTCAGACTTGGCTCGCCATCCTCCCGGACAATGTGCAGGTGAGGGAAAGTAATGCTACCGACACCCCTGGACAGGTGGTGTCTGCTCTTTTCGATCACCGCTCGCACCCGCTCGTTGAAGTCGTTGGGCAACTCTGGTATCGTGGCCTTGCCAACACGGAGTTGGGACCGATCCTGGACCCCAAAGACGTCGGCCAGCAACTGTGGGACCGCATCTCGTCCAACCCATAGGAATTGTGTCTGCCCATCATCGATGAGATACAACCCGTAAGAAACAAACCGCTCCGAGGAAAGGTTCAGCGGTGGCGGAAGAACAATCTGACTTGTCTCTGGATCAGGTACGCCCGCATTGTCAGGCATGTCGTGTAGTGAGTATAGTCGGGGGTAAATGTACTGGATGAGGAGCGGTAGAGGTAGCGTCGACAGCAGACATAGCGCTGCCGATCGAAGATCCGACGGGATCTGCGCAGAGCGGCGTAGACCAATGTTCTTTATCAAGCCGAGGAATAGCACAGGCAAGCCACGCAAGTTTGCGGGGAATTGTAAGCCGCCGCCGCCCATACTTCCACCACCCAATTCCTTTTTAAATGTTTGCAGAAGCTCAATGATCTTGCTTTGCAAAGCGTCTCTGGCAGCATCAAGACCACTGCTCAGGGCTCTCTCTACTGCTTTATGACTGAAGTAGGTAGTGATAGCACACTGGTCAGCCGAAGCGTACATGTCTGCCAGGTTAGTAGTTGTGGGAAGTGAAAGCGTCATAACCCGAATGCGTCGCTCCCCATTACAGGTCGTATATAAAACACCTGCCTGGAGACATATGAATTGTTTCTGCAAGCTCTCGTCGATCGCTACCTCGATCACATAACACTGGTCGCGAGGGAAAGCTGGGAATGCACAGAGATCTGAAGATCTGTTGAAGAAGTTGCCGTAAAACGTGCTCATGCGCAGGCCTGTTGAAGCGCGGACTCGAAGCACGGCCTCTAAGCCAATCTCTGAAGACAGATAGTCGCCAAATTCATGGGCGAACTTTTCGGCGTCTTCGGTTCGGCCGGAGTTAAATCCAGGATAGAACCATGTCTGGCCGCCAGTGTACCGAGGGAGGTTGCTAAGGGAAGCCACATCTTGGTATTGCGAAGAGAAAAGGAACATATCAATGGAGACCTGATTCTTCGAGCATTCAACAGCGAAAGACTTGTAGAAGCTGTTAGCGGTCTGTAAAAGGCTGCTCTCTTTTGATGTACCAAGAAGTTTTTTGTCTTCTCGCATTTCCAATTTTCCAGCACCCATGTTTGGAAGAGACGCTGTTAAAGAAACGATCTTTCCTCCTAGGGGGGAAATTAGCTGATGGCCAGCTCTAAGCGCCGAGCCCAGACAAGATCCGTTATTCTGGTTATTCTCGAACATTTGCGGCAATTTAGTTAGGAAGTTCTCTATGCTCTGCCGACTCTCTGTCAAGGGAACTAAAAGGTCGTGGGGCATAGGCAGGAACGGTTCTTCGAGATCGCTCACGACCAGCATACTCGTCTCACCATTCTCATCCTCATCTTTGGGAATAGAAAAGTAATGTAGACTCGAGTCGAAGGCGATAAATCCTAGACGAGTCCGGCGATCGGCATTTGGTATCCTGCTCAAATTTTCAAGAATAGTTCGAGCGCTTGTGGCAAGGAGGCCGTTTGATACGGCGGCGTAGCTCACATCAAAGAGGAAGAGATAAACGAGGGGCTGGGGAGGGCGAACCATGTATTCCTGTGGGGCGACGAACTCAACCACAGCGTGATTTAGCTCGTATCTGTCCCAGCGGTTGACACTCTTCTGTGTAGAAGCATCCCAGTCAAACGCTTGTGGCACGTCATTAGTAAGGTTACACATGTTACATCTCCAACGATGCCCCTGGTCGAGGAAAGTCACGTAAGGGTTGATATATGTCCTACACCGCCGGCAACGCGCAATTACTTGATCTTGGACGACGGGTACATTGTCGTCGATGTCATGGAGGGCAGCATATGGCTGGATGACGAGAGCAAAAGGAAGCTTAGACTTCTTCAACAAGGAGTGGGTAGTTGGAACCGCGTTTATAGTGGATCGAACGTATTTGGGAGGGCAGTTTGCGTGTGGTGATTGGGTGACGCTGGCCTTAAAAAAAGGGATATTAGCTTGAAGTCAGTGATACCAGTAGAAGCTTATGGATGCGACATACATTAGGGGGTAGAATACAATCGGGTGGTGGCAGGTCCAATTCGGAGACATTGAAGGGCTGGTTCAGTAGGTCTGTAGGGTACAGCTGGTTTAGGGCGAGGCGAGGTTGTTGGGCTGGCTGCTGCTGCTGCTGTGGAACTGGAGATTGCTGAGGCCCTCCCATATTCAAACCGGCCATGTTCTGTGTAAGAGGACCCATGCCCCCGGCGGCAGCACCTGAATAGTAAGGGCCGGGCGCTTGATACCCGGCGGCTGGGGGTTGCGCAGGAGCGCCGGGCTGCTGAGCATCGTAAGGAGTGGGCACAGGCGCATTGTAGGCTCCTTGATCGAACCCTTGCGCTGGATATCCGCCATAGCCCGGTGCAGGTTGTTGTGCGCCGCCGAAACCTGGAGCACCAGGCATCGGAGGAGCACCCCCAGGGGGGACGGCGCCACCAACACCGGCATTCGCCCCGCTACCGAACTCGAAGGCCTGGGTGGCATAGCCTCTCTTCTTCTTCTTCCCGCCATCTGCAGGGACAGATTGGGGAGGCGGCGACGCTGCTTGACCCTCGTAACCACCAAACTGCTCTCCAGGGGGGTATTGTTGCGCGGGGTACTGGCCCTGTCCATCATTGGGAGCAGCCATCTCGGTAGCTGCGCAGGGGGTTGCAGATGGGAACCTGGTGTCGTGTGGCCAGCGGTCTTCGTACGATGGCAATTGACAGGACGATGGTGGTGGAAGAGTGCCGACGTTGGGCGGTGGGCTCTGGTCCTAAATAGCAAGCTGGGGCGTGGGCCGAATTTCGAATGCTCGGTAGGTACTTATTTGGCAGGCGGCGGATTTGGCTTGGAGGCCACGTTTTGACAATCGGCGGTGACAGGCTGCGACGAAAGGACACTATCCCACATGGGCCCAGAGAGACAGGGGAATGGCGTAAAGAAGCAGGACACAGGCTGTGTGTATCTCATACAATCATCGCAAAGATAGGAGGAAGAGACAGGTAGGAGGAGAGTTCAGTCGACGTGTCGTTCAGTCTGTCGCTAGGTAGGTAGAGTTCCTCGTTGCCTGTCAATGCTGTCACTGGTGACTGGTGGTTGTTCATGGGGGTACCGTCGCTGCGCAAATCGGGTATAGCGCAATCTCTCTTGCTGCGAAGCTCAGCTTTCGTGGCACATCCAGTCACGTGCTGGAAGCGATAGGTACCTACATGTCCCCAGCATCTTACATATACAGGTACTTAGGTATGTACATTTCCTGGCGAATGAAGATAACTTGGTATCGGCTTTGTACAAAATCCATTCCATTCCAAGAAAGTCGCCGGATAGAATCGAAATTCCAGCAAGCTTGACGTGCCCTGGCATAGAAGATGGCATGGAAGAAGACGATGCAGTAGGTAGGTTATATCGAGGACCAACAGCTCAAAGTACCTTCACCAGAGCCGAAGAGCCGCTTGTTCAAGTGCACTTCAATACAGCTCGAGGCTGATATAACATCATCATATATAGTTCTAGCCCAATTGCAACTAAGCCGACTTGGTTGAGCTTCATTAGCTTACATCGGAGGCTGATGAGAATTTACGTTGCTCATCCAGTGTAGACAATACTCATTTTTAACTACATGGTACAGATACAGGTAGTACCACCCCTCTTCCCAGAGCGGGAAAGCCGATACAGGACAAACGGGTCCAGCCTTGATCCTTGTGTTTTCCCGTCCTTGCACCATCAGAGGATCTCGGGAGCATCATCACATGTCCATGCGAGTCGGCATATTCAGTATCACCAAGAGCTACTGTCTGAGTATGTATGCGGGTATGTAGTTAGGATGCATCCCTATGTAGGTAGTGGACTTCACACAATAACGACACAGATGTATGCATCGACTTACTTATACGCCGTATCCACACCATACCTATCGATCATACATAGACGACACGGCCCGGGAGGTGGGTAGCTGATGCAATGCGAAACAATCTATTAATCTCGGAGATGCGGGAACCTACCTACCTACCTACCTACTTTTTAAGTAAGTAGGTGGAATCGTAGGTGGAATCAATACTCAATTGTGACCCCTTACTCGTATAGTGTACTCGTATTCTCAGGGAAATACGCACCTTGGTATTGTGGTACTCGATATATCCATTAGTCTCCATATATGCCTTGAAAGAACTCGGGGCAAGTAGGTTGGAAGTAGGTCGGAAGTAGGTCTTGTGCCTACTACCTACGTACCTACATGAGCCTATCTACTACACCACCACCTCGACATTGCGAGGCAGCCAGCTGAGCCCTCTTCCCTTTTTTCCCTTTTTCCCTTTTCCTCTTTCAACGATACCCAAGTCCCTACCTACCTTGGCAGAATCCTCATCGGGTATCTATTAGTGTGGCTGTTGCTATTAACCAACCCTGCTTCCTATTCCACCTAGTTCGTTCCACCCCCAGCCTTCTTGAATTGCTTCATTCCTCGAGACAGCCCACATCCTACCTTCTGCGCATCGCGATTCGCACTCCAGAGCGCCAAGATATCGACCACGGCTGGACTATCGCACCTAAATCCCACTTCCATTGGCACTTGTCGACGAGATACAATCTGAAAGATCATTGCAGCTATGGCCAAATCGACCCTTAGGTGCGTGTTTGATTGCGTACTTAGCTACTACCTAATCTCTGTGGATTGCGCCGCGTTTGCGCAACCGTGCGCTACACAGCAGAAGCAAAATCCACATTCCTCCAAGCGCATCCCAACTAGCCACACCTCCAGTTTGGCTAACGTAATCTTCTCTTCCCATCAATAGTCAGATCATCCCTCTGGTAATCCTACTCCTCGTCGTGGCCGGCATCGGCTTCGTGCTATACCAGGTCTATGTCGGCGCCACCAAGATCCGCGAGAACGCCGAGAACAGCTTCGCCTCGCGCAATGTCGTCTTCACCAAAGATGGCGTCAAGGTCGGCGTTAAGCACGTCGAGAACGAGCGCTACGTCGACGCTACGCAGTCATGGGTCGTAAAGGCATGGAACGCCGGTTCTACCGCGAATAGCAAGCAGGCCGCCGCGAAGAGGAGGTGAGGACGAACGATACCCAGGATGCTGCTGCGCTGTGAGGAAACAAACCAGGGGAGGGTGGTAAAATGCGAAGATCTAATCGCTCGAAGCGGTTGGCAACCTAAGCTTCCAACCCCATTTGAATCAATTTAGCCTTCGTGAAGCATACCATTCGATCCACCAATCCTAGAGCCCGTTATGGCTTTAAGTAACCATTTCTTTCGTTCATGTTCATATACTAGGGAAATAAGAGCAGGCATCGATGGAACTCGTTGCCTATACATTATGGGAGTGGTCAACCTTCAGGGCGGGATCTGTGGTCACAGGCGTTGAATAGGTTTCTTGGAGTCGTGTATTTCGCAGGCAGGTTGGTCAAGTTGGATTAGCTCCATCTACTAATACTCCAAGACGTAATACCAGACAATTGGGGAAAGAACAAGAGATTATCCTCATGTTTTATCTTTTATGTTATCGGTACTTAAAGTTAACTACTATAGAAGGTAACCGGCCCATCTTGCCACGTTAATACCATTCAAGTTCAGCCATATGCACCATATACGCTGATGGCCATCACACTGTGATGGTCACTCGGTTCGGAGTATGTCTTCTCTTTTCCCTCGGCCCACATCCCACTCGTATAAAAACCCAGGATCCAGTGAGGACTTGTTATCAAATTTGAACTGTAGACAGGCAGTGATCTCTGATGCGTACGCATGTCGAGGACCTTTGATATTCATTCACCGGGGTACTGAATAGGGCCGAGGGGAACAGAAATTGAATTGGATTTTTTTCATTGGATTCATTCAGCGTCCTAAGCGCCTGGCTAAGTGCTGAACCAAAAATTTCCTGACCAATGTAAACTCCTATCGCTCGCCCGTAGCTGAGATTAACATGATATTCGTAACAGCTGGTAACGACGGATTCCGAGTCCCTATCACGCGAAATATGAATAGTTAGCCTAGCAACCATTTCCCCCTGTCCTATCTGTCCTTTTCCCTTTTTGTTGACCCCAGTCTCGTCTCCATGGCCCATCCAGTGTGCTTTCGCAGTTGGTGTGCGCGTATGAGTGTGTATAGGTATGTCAACGAGTGAGTGCAAGCAGTAGGCTGATTCGTCAACTCGTAGAGTACATGATCGACCTTTCTTGTAGTCGACGCCTCAGTCTGATATGAACAGTGACTTCTGTATCGAGGTTTTGGATTCTGTTAGTTTAACGAGTCACGTTTAAGAGAGCTAGTAGGTTTTCTATCTCGTCCATCCCTTGTTTTCCGCCCCCGTGCTTTCAGGTCAGGCCGGCATAGACAGTGATTGAGCCATCCGGTATCCTAGGCGACTATTTGTTGAGTAGTTTGTCGGTTTCCCTATTACCCATGTGGGCTCGTGGACATCATTTCATAATATGGCAGTATTATGAAGCCACCTTTGAGCGGCCCGCTGCGTTTCGTCGTCGGCAGCGTTCTCGGTCATTTTCCCAATAAGTTCGGCCTTGCCCTGCTCGGACCTCATCTTCTGCATCGCCTCCCACTGCTGCTGTGGATTCAGGGTGTGACCAGCTCTGGGCGGTGCTAGTCGCGCTGCCTCAATTTGTTCGAAACCGTAGGGAATTCCCGCTGGGTAGGTGTTCATGAGGGCATCGCGGCGAATTAACATTGACGGGACGCGCATTTGAAGCTAGAATTCAAATATCAGTAACTTGGAGATTTTTGTGAACCACTTCGGGGCCGCGGGGGGCTGTACCTGAGATACAGCAAGCGCATACTTGACGCCAAAGTCGCTTCCAATCTTCCGCAGTCGTCCCAACGCCCAGGCGCGTTGCGCATCCGTCGCGTAGTCTTGCGAGATGACGCAGGTCAGCGGCCATGTTACTAGATAGCCCGCGAGGCCCTTAACACCATCTTCGTCCCCGCAGGCGAAGTTGCCAAATTTGGGGGTCGTGTTGGCTTCTTTTCTTTTGAGATGCCACCCTAGGAAGTACGGCACGGAAGCAATGATGTCGGTAATGGCATCCCGACAGACAGCCGATGCGGTGGCATACTCAGGCGTTGTGCGGTAGTCGACGGGCGAACAGACCCAGGCGGCGCATCGGACAATGGCTGTGTGGAGGTAGAGACGCAGGGTTGGCGCCGTGTTTGAGATGCTGGCTATCCATACGTCGTTGTACACGTCGACACGACCGGGGAATACGTCAGCATTTGCATAATCCCCATTCGTCACGCTGTCTTCCCAGGCTATCGTTCTGTAGTGCCAATCTTCTGATGAGCCCTGGTTCTGCTGCCACGCAACAATTTCTTGGTCGATGGCCTTTGCCTTACGGATTATCTCAAGCATCAGCTCGATATTCTCCGGTGTCTTGGTAAGAGTGTCTATAAGATGTGAGATTTGTGCTCGAACCTCGCTCGTCTTGATCATTAGTCCTTGGATTGCTGCGGCTGTTTCGCTGAAGACTGTGTCGTCGAGCCACCAGTCTGGGGCCATGTATGGCGGTTTTGATGTTGAGAGGCAATAGACCGACTTAAAATCATGCGTCAGCACCTTATATAAACAGGACAGGAGGCTGAAGGCTCACCATTAATGTCCGGACGGAGATAAAAAGTTGTTTACCAAGGTCGGTTTTGATCTGCTTCTTCCCTCGAGCTTTTACTAATTGTACAGCCCCATCAACGTGAGAGCCCCAGTTAAACGCGCTGATTTGCTTTGCTGAGATATTCTATTTGCGAGTTAGCATCCATCAAGGGGGCTGCAGCGAACTTCCACAGTACCTCAAACATTCCTAATAAGAGCACGGCAGCCAGGCTCGCGTCTGATTGCTGTGTCTCTCTGTTTTGGAGTGCAGCATTGGTCCTGGAGAGGGCCATCGAGTATTCATTTAGCGCCCGGTCCCAAGTTCGACCCCCAACTCCTCGCCGGTTATTCAGGAACGTCAAGGCACACGCATTGAAAGCATGCTGAATGTGACTATCCGGGCCCTCTTGTTTGAGAAGTGGGAGAAGGAAGTCCATGTGCCCAACACGTCCGCCTCTCGGCATAAGGATAAAGTGTGAAATGAAATGGCAGCTTGCTTGTTCCTCTACCGAGAAAACGGGCGATGCCACGACCGAACTCCCCGGTGTCTTCGCGCTGCTTGAGGTAGCATCGAAGGAGCCGGATGTATTACTCGAGGATGAACCTTGCTTTTCTGCTTTTTGCGCCAGGGCCTTTTTGTTGGCCCTTTGCGCTCTCCGCTCAGTGGCTTTCGTCTCATTGCGGAACATTAAATCGAAATCGTCCACATAGCCTGGACATTGCCGCCGCGACTTGCTACATTGATTGCATGTAGGCCGTGTCTCATCGCACTAAATAACAAGAAGTGTTAGTCTGAATGGGATTGGTAGGCCCTCGCTAACGAGATGATAACTTACCTTGATCCTTCTCGTCCTACACATCTGGCAGCCCCGTGAGGGCTTTCCGCAGTACACCATCTTGGGGAAATAGTATTGACACTCTATATACAAACGAGCTCGGCTCACTGATGATCCGGATTGTAACGAGACCGAGATGCCACCAAGCTGCAAATCTAAATGCCCCCTAGCTTTGATAAGTTCGTAGGAACGTTGATCGAAAGGTTCAATGTGCGGGGCTATACCGTCTCACACGGAGATGGAGCCGTAGCTCTTAAGGGCCAGTGGTCGTAGCCGGAGGAAGCAATCCCGGACTAGAACAGCGTAATGGTATATACTAATACTTGCCCAGTGCGGTACCAAGTTATTGAATCGGGTCTGGTAGTCGGCAAGAGAAGCAGACAACGATTGAAAGCCGACCGATTATGCCAAGTCAACTGGACGCGTCAGGTGTTAGTGTAGGCATAAGTAGTCAGAGTGGCTATCCCCGCCCCAGGATAGTCCCGGACGTCCACAACACACGGAAGTTTCCACAAACTGCTGGCACCACAACTTCCAAGTTAATAGATAGATCGAGTTAGAATAGAGGACGGAGGATGGCTAGTAAGTATGCAGTTCCTATGGAACTGAAACACCACACACTAGCTAACCGTTGGTCCTATAAATCCTTTCTAGATCTTTCGTGAGGACAATGAGATGAAGTGATAATGAACTGCCGAGAAATAACGAGGGAGACATGGACACTAGACTCTCAAAGGGCCGGGCGCTGTCTGGGAGAAGAAGTATATGTGTCGATCAACGCAGGATCTATACCCATTATAAAGAAAAAGCCTCTAGCTAATACAATGATGAGAAGGCGGATCAGTAGCCATGTGCTTGAGCTGTCACCGGGCAGATCGGGGAGAACTAAGCGCGGGAGGGGACGGATCCTTGACGGGCGCACCGTAATGGTCCCGGTAGTGCATCTACCCTTGCATCTCTCGCGTCTCGGTGGTTCGAGAACAAATCTGGGCAGGAGGGCCTTGAGGTATGTCAATGAGGGGGTGGGCTACACTGCTTTACACAAAGAGGGTGTAAATAGTCTTCATGGCCATATACCTGGCCTACCTAGTGTAAGTGAATCATTCGAACTACCGGTAGCTAAATGATATACAGTATGGCTACCCGTCGTCATCTCTGCCTAAGGTAGGACGGCACTTGAGCTCGATCAGTCTGTTGATACACCACAACAATACTGTATATTCAGCTACCTCGCTGGTTGCATGTAGATCGAATTCTACCATAGCACCAATCGTGGATGGTCTTCCTGCACATTCATCGTACCAGGCAAAATCCCTAGCCACGAAAAGGCATAGTAGGTTAAGGCTAGCCGAGGCTGCTCCTCCTGGCGTACTTTTCTCAGTTGGGGAAAGCGACAGGGCGGTGCTGTTCTAGGCATTTTCTTTGTCGATCCTCTCACGGTTCCTAATTCTAGCGTCCTTGGCTTTCAGAGACCAGCATTCATGGATGCTTCAGGTGAAGACGCTAGGTAGGGTACTGTGCCGTGTGCGCTTTAGTGATATCATGCGTGTGGTTCTCTCCCCTACGGGGAGTTGGTTCTGCTGTCACCTACTGCAAATACAGCTTCGTATTAGGAAAAGAACTAAGGTTAGGGTGACGGGAAAAGAGCTCGGGGAGAGTTGAAACCAGCCACAATTCCTTGACATGGGAACTCAATTAACCCCAAGCATCTAATGCTACCTTAGTTTGTACTAGGTATGTACACTCACAGTAGCAGTTCAGATATTCAGGGGTAGCCAGTGGCGCAGGCCGTCAGAGAACGGCGGGTTTTGTAGCAGGCTACCAATCAATGCAACGAATCCGGATATCCGCCTTGAGGATCGGACTCTTTCAAACGCTCAAGGACGGGTACCCTTTAGCTTTAGGAGTATTAGCCACATTAAACTGTGACAGTTAAAGCATAGACATTCCATCGTAAAACAAATGGGCTCAGCAAACATTCGCGCCCTAGAGATAGATTTGCCACGGAAGCTCATATATCGTCTATAATACATAAGAGTCATTGGCTCCCATGTCAAGCTGGGCAACCCGGCGTAGGTACCAAGGTCAAGGTAACACCAGGATTGAGAATGAGTCGTTGAGTCGGTAAAAGATGCTGCTTCATGCGAGAAGCGTATACCCGGCGTCTGGAGCGTATCATCGCGTGTGACGACTGTGCAGAGAAATGTCACTACGACAGACGGCAGCTCAGCTCCATGGATGGACCAGACCATGTTCGATTCATCCATTACGTAGTAGACTGTACTGTACGGGTTGCTACCACGGTAGAGAAAAAGAAATTCTCCGGACTTCCCTGCATACATGGTCAGGGCAAGGCGCCCGACTACGCATCACAGATATACCCACCCGTTGGTCAACTCTTCCTCAACAGCATTGATGGCGGGTCGTTTTGTCAGCCGTGATCGCGAGATGACGTCTCACCGAGCGTCTTCTTCCACTCAGGAACAGCCATATGGCTGTAAGTCGATGTTGTAGATGATTGCAAACACCGCCACGTATAGCTAACAAGGGCACCGTGGTCTCTCCTAGACATATCCGGTTAATACAAGCCTTGTAGGGTTCAGATGAGTTGAACAGCTCAAAGAATGGGGAATACCGCAATAATATCTTTGCATATTAATGCTTTGAAACGTTTTCTGTCAGCAGAGAAATATCGAGAGCAGAGCGAGGTGCGAGTGGTTATCAGCGCGGTGCATGAAACCACTAAGATACATAAAGTACAGGTAATAATAATTGTAATGGTATATGTCATTGATATCCAGTGGAGTTTCCCACACCAATCACTTTGAGGCCCAAGCTGTTGGACATTATTGTTACAACCCAGCTGCTATTGTTTTCGCGGAAATAACAACCCATTAACCAAAGAAACTCCATGAGCGAGCCTCCTACAACTTTCTCTCAAGATACCGGTATTCCATAAATCATAGCCAGACATGAAACGTAGACGCGCAATAATCGATGTGGGTTCCCCTGGTCACATGCAAAGTATAGGTCGAAGTAAGCATATTGGAAATGCTCCCCCGGCATGATTTCTAGCAAGGGGTGCCAGTGCCTGTTCAGACGTATGTGATGTAGGGGTTTGGAGCCTTGATCTACTGTACTACCTTCCTGATATTCCGGGAGTTATCAATGCTCGGCTAATTCGTAATTCTTATAGGCTGGTACTCACGAATTCAACATCCGAATGCTGGCTCAAAGCTGATAGCAACTAGTCAATCACCAGTGGCGTTTTGCTACAACCAGGTTCATGATTACAGACGAGAATGGGTTGGAAGATAGTGACACACGGATATTGAGAGAACATCAAATCCACTTGTGAATAAGTTACCATGATTATTGGCCGCAGTCCAATCAAATGTGTGTAAATGAGCCCTGAATTCGAGTTGGGTCCAGCCGCAGTCTTTATTCAGCAGCTTCTAGAGCTCGAGGCGCCATGAGCCGCAGTTGGCGGCTTATATTTACTGTACAATTCTATTATTGCTTACATATCGGGGCGTTATCATCCTCTCCTTTGCTGGAAACATGGCTAATCCTAGAGCTGAAAATCAACCAACCATGTCCTTGCATACAAATGGTAGGTAGATGTTTGTGTGAAAACCTTTTGGACTGGCAGTTCTGGCATCCGCAATGGGAGGGAGTCCCTTATACCAAGTTTGGTCGATCCGCTCCTCGTGCTCAATTGTAACTACATTGCGGAGATTTATCACTGTAGCATTGAAGTTGTACCTAGTATTACCTAGTATTTCCGAGATGGGTTTATCTCCTTGACAGTGGCATCTATCATAGCCTTCACCAGTGTACTTATCTATCTCTGATCAAAGGCTTCATGGCAGCCGGGGGAAACCGGCTACACTGGATGAGAAAACGTGGACAGGATATATACTAACAAAAGCTCAGCCAATCAAGCTAGTCCTCCGTGGCGCAATTGGCTAGCGCGTCTGACTGTTAATCAGGAGGTTGAAAGTTCGAGCCTTTCCGGGGGAGTTATAAATTCTTTTGCAATTTGTTCTAATTTTTTTCTAGTCTCGAGAATCACTCTAGACACATAGATGGTCAGCTAAATCTCCTAGCTGACCCGACATGGCTGATGCCAAATAGACACTGGCGACTATGCGCTGAGGCGGTGATGAGAAGTAAAGCCGGTAGGACGTTACATCACTACGATCGAGTCAGTAGCGAAGCTGCGCTCAAACAAGAAAATCACATCGTCTACTGTGAATTTTCACTTTGCCTAGCTCCTCACCTATGCACTCGCTCGCAGATACCTTCCAGTGATTCGTTACCCAGCCCTTGTCTCTGCTCTGATCCAAGCCAAACATGCTTCACCGAGGAGCCGGCAGTGATCAGCTACTCGAAGAGAGCTGAGAGACACCCGGTGAAGCATGCACTAAGTACGTAATATTTCTATATATATACCCACACGAGGCGAGATGAGCCTGTCTCCCCGTGTTCCTCTGAAAGGCCCTTGCCAATTGACGGGTCCTGCCGGGGATCGGATGAAAATCCGATGCTATTCTCCGGGAGGCGTGGTCAATGAAGCATCCAGATACGGACGGCATGGAGCGATCCTCATGTCATATGCATATCTAGTTGGTTCATATGCAGCATCCTGGAGGATCAAGACGGTTGGACTGTAAGTATGGTTTCGATAAGCGCGGCTAGAGAATTAATGTAACACCACATCGCTTACAGCTTCAGAAGCACTAAGCAGAACGGGAAGATGTTGCATTAGCTTGGTTCTTTTGTTATTCATGGGAGGATAGAATGGAGCTTTCCGTCCTAAGAAATTCAACAAGAACGTTACCTTAGTGATCCAGCCTCGCTAGTAGTCTCCGAAAAACAACATATGGCGGGTATGATGGTTAGGAGCATGACGAGGAAATGCCATATGTGAACCCCAAGTAGGTCGATGTGAGCCTCCCCAGTAATTTAGCGATGTAGCTACATCATGATATGTCCTACAGAGCCTGTAACCTCGCACAGAGGAGAAGGGTTTGAGTGTGTAGACATGGCTGAATATATCCCAGTGGTCTAGGGAGCGCAGGTACTGAATACCTTGCTACGTCCCATTCTACTTCGTCCCGAACAACCAGCTGCCGTAATCGTTGTTACTACTGGTCATCCGTGGACCGCCTCACTCCTACAAGTTGCCAGGTGCATCATTCATCAGTGACCCTTTCGGGATACCGACAGCGAGCTGCGGCGATGCACTGTTAAGGATTCGCTGCGAAAGCTTTCCCTCGCCGGAACCCTTCAATCATAGACTCCGCCATTTCTACACGTCTTGTCCTATAACCAAGCCCTCCGTTTTCGGCTGAATGAAGCCTTGGTGATTCACGGCGGAGACCGGCACCCCGCGTCTTCCAGGCTACACTCGGACGATTCCATGATTAAACATCGACTGTGCCCATTGGCAAATGTTGTCTTCGAATCGAGCCCCTAAGATCACGCTCCCCAATACTAGGCCCAAAGTAAAAGTTGAGGGAAAAAGAAAAAGAAAAGACTCCCCCGGAAAGGCTCGAACTTTCAACCTCCTGATTAACAGTCAGACGCGCTAGCCAATTGCGCCACGGAGGACTAGCTTGATTGATGAATTATCCGCTAGTTAATGAGTTTTATATTCAAAACATTAAACCTTGTATAGACTGATGCTTGTTGCACCGGAGATATTGCATCCATATCGTTGTCCCTGAATGCCTGCCTTGTTGCAAGCCCCAACTCCTTTCTACAGTGGCGACCAGTGACGGGCTAATGAAGCCATATCAACTGACATATACGGAGTAATAGCGTTATGGAAAAGAATGACCAAAAAAAATCAGGTACCTGCGACAGCACGCTATCTGAAATTAAACTCAGTGTCAATAAAGGCAACATTGTAAAGGTTACCCTAACGAGAGGCCTCCAATCATCAGATGCCAATAGTCACCGTTGCCGCTTCCAAGCAAGACACCATCTACCGACCTAATCCATAGACTCAACAGCGAGCCGGGCTTAAGTCTACACGGAATGGCATCACATCGCTAATCTACAGTACACCGTAATAAACTGCCTACTTACTTACCTTCAACCCATTTAACACGAGGTAAGCCACAGACGCAAAGTAAAGAGGATTTGAAAAAACCTATGAGATAGCGTGGAAACAATTAATATGGCTACTATCAAGAATACGAACGCATATACTGCTCTTCTGATGAACTCACCCACCTCATCAGAAAAATCCATAAAGCCCTCCCTGTTCTACGGTGCAGAAATTGAGATACAAGCAGTTGTCCCACAGTCCCACATACTTTCTGAAAACTCTAATCGAACTTGACACTTCAAAAGCCATCTTGCCATCATACTAATGTTTTCATCCCGTATGGAAAATAGTAAGTAGGTACTTGTCAAGAAAACATAACACATTCCATTTACAGCTTTTACATCGTTTCATAAACTCTCAGTTCAATTTTTTTCTTCTTCGGCATAACTAGCACGAACGAGCAACTTCTCGCACGGTGACAATCCCGCCTATCGCCCAACTCTGGAAAAAAAGATGCTTTGTATGAATTGCCCTACCGATAACGCCATGCTCATGCAAATTAGCCGGGCGACCTTCCCGACTTCCACTTAAGCCAGCGAGTTCAAATATGCTGTTCTATCAACAGCAACGACAACGATCCCATGCTCTTAATGTTCAAGATGGCCCAACTACAATTTCAAATTTCACCCTTTAGTATCCTAGCTTCTTCTGACCTTTATCTGTACCATCCACTTGTGCAGTCGAATATGCACAGTACTTATCCCTAATGGCGACAACCTGGTATGTACCCTCGAGACTAGCCATAATGACCTTGCTATAGCCTTCGCTAACATCATGCTTTGTTTCGATGACCTGACTCTTCTGCCCTTTCTTGGCGTTTGTACTCCGGGTATACGTGAATTCAAAGGGTGGTGTACCCTCAAAATCAAAGAGAATCTCCACTTCGCTACCTTCATGGATATCAACTTGCACCACGCGACCCTTGCTGATCCGGACAGCAGGCATGGGGTGTATTGACCGCGTGAGGTCTACCATAGCACGACATTCGCTCGCCTTGTCGCGTATGCTCGTGATTGTGAATTCACCCGGTGACTCAGCGACGCGCCGGAAGCTAGTTGTCTGCGACTTTGCTCTCATGTTCTTCCCACCAAATTGATAGTTAATTTCAAAGGGTGGCGTTCCCGAGAGGGTGTAGCCTATGCGCTCACCCACACAGTAGTCCGTCCTTTGTTCCAGGGGGTAGATTGCAGGAGAATCGTATAACTGGAAATGCACAACAGGCCCGCCAACTTCAACTTCATACTGGCAGCCACGATCGTCGCGCACCTTGCGTATTCGGATTTGTTGGGCACCTAGCTTTAATTTTTCGCGAGGGATTTGGACATTGTAGGCATTAGACTGAATGTTGGGTATTCTGTGTATCTCTGGAAAATTGCCTGACTGATGCCTGATCTCAAGTTCGAGGAAGAACGGCGCCTTACCCTCCAGCTTAACGGGTATCAGTTGGTCAACTTCATCGGCCATACACGCTTTGAAGGTCTGGCCAGGTTTGGCAAAGGAAGCCATAGGTTTAGGGTGCACGGTCTGTTCGAGAGTAAGAGGCGCCGGTTGCCGTTTATCATTGTTGTAAAGATTATCAGAAAGAGCCGAGAATGTGTAAGAGTAGATGCCTGCCTTGGCTGTGTCCATTTGCACGGATGCCTTACTCAAGACAGCATCAAAATCCTTCCTAGCAACCGAAACGGAACCTGTCTTTGGCTTCGCACGCACTTCATATTGGACATGATAGGGTGGAGATCCTGCAGCGGTGTAAGAAAGACAGTTATATAATTCAAGTATCTTGACTTACCTCGAAGAGCAACCTCAAATCCGTCAACATCACCTTCACATATATCCTTCTTGACGAACCTGTGTTTCTGATCCGTAGCTTGAATAGAGTCGGCGGGGACCAGAGAAAGCTCGGGGCGGGGGAACCACTTCAACTCAAAGGCCTTGGCCTTTGGATCAACACTACCAAGACACTGCGTATCTTGCACATGGACAATCTCGTATATACCTGGTTCTGTAGCGGGAATGAAATCATTGGCGGATTGGGCTTTGCGTACTTGGGTTCCAGTGGAACTGTTCAGATTCCGGTACGACACCTGCCAAGGAGCATCTCCCGACAGCTTCAAGGGTATGTTAAACTGGGCTGCTTCAACAACTGTAGTTGATCTTTTGTTTTCTAGCAACCCGAAAGCGGCTCGTGGTTTTTGACGCCTAACGGATATCTTTACTTCTTCTTGGAGGAAGACTTTGCAGCCTGACTTATCCTGTATGCTCTTTAGAGCAAGCGTGTAATCGCCACCAGCAGATAATTTGGGTGTTTGAATGGTGAAACTGTCACTGGAAATATCAGTTGCTTTTTCAGACTTCCGTTTCCCATCATGAACAAGTTCCCATTCTAAGTTGAAAGGACCGTCCCCGCGTAAGTCGACATCCAATGTTTTCTCTTCGTCTAGGCAAGCGCTTAGTGGGCCTCTACCACGTGTAAAGAAGGCGGTTGCAGGAGGTTTGACGTGTTGCTCTAAGCGAAACTTATGTGTTGAAGGAAGACGTATATTATAAACAGCGTCACGGACTGCCGTAAATCGATATTCATAGTACCCCGCGTCACGTGGTAGAAGCTGAAGCTGGTGTCGAAGACTGGGAATTTTAACACTTTCTTTCCGGGTTTCTTGTCCCTTAATAACTTCATACGAGACGATAAATGGAGGTGTACCAACTAAATCCATGTCGACATTGAGACCTATGGGGTTGCCGGCGCAGTTATCGGGAATCTCTGTAGCATGTAATGCCAAAGTGGGCTGTAGGGGATTGAGCAGCAAGCATGAAGACGGCTCTTCAATCTCACCTTCACATGAGTCACAAGAGATAGACTTCAATGTGTAAAGGCCAGGCTCTGAGATCGTCGGCTTATCATTCGCACCTTTCGTGGTAAATGAACCAACCTCAACAACATCGCCATGATCGCCACTCTTGGTGAGGGTATCGATAGGAGAAAAATGCCATGTCAGGGTGTGTGGTACGCTCTCCAGCGCCTTCCCAGGATAGCCAATCTTGATAGGAAGTTCTGTGGACATCCCCTTGGCAACCTTAAGGTGATTACGAGGGTCGCAACCCACGAGAGTAGCACGAGGGCGTTCTCGGACAACAAAATTTTGATATAAATTCTTTGGCTTTGGCTTTGGCTCTTGGTCCTCCGCTTGTTCATAGGATACCTGATTACCAAAAGCATCATGCACCTGGTCAACCGAGTATCGCCATTCACCAGCGTTGTTCATGGACTCATTGAGCCCGACAGGCACTTTCTGGGCTCGGGCCCAAGTAAAATCGGCGTCCGGAGAGAGCATCAAGCTGACAGAAGTCTGTGAGCTAAGCAAGGGGGAGGTAAAACCTTCGGGCTGAAGACTCTGGAAATGGAAACTGTGGTCTTTGCCGTTGATGGTCCGACTATAGTAGATTTTTAAGGGCGGTGTACCTTCTACTTCTAGTGATAGATTGGACAGGTCTCCAAGGCAGCGGGTTGATGATTCAGCAGAGCGGACCCTCGCTTTAGGACAGGGTACAATGTAAGTAGGCTGTGTGAGCCGTTGCACCTCTAACTTGTATTCATCCAAGACTTTATGTAGTCGATATGCACCCGGCTTCTTCAAGGTCACATCATACTTATACGTTGTCACCAATCCGTCCTCCATGCAGGAAGCTGACTGCTTGGTGATCTCTTTGATGTCTCTACGCCCAAGCTTAACTATCTCTGGAGCATTGGTCTCGAGATCGTAGCGAACAAGCTCCACCTCAATGGGTACAGTGGCGTTGAAGAAGAGCGGAACAGTAGCTATCGGGTGATCAGGACTAAGACAGTAGGGGTGACGCTCTGGGTTCAGGAAAGCAGATCTGCAAAGTCAAGCTAGTCAGCATATACGCTAGTGCCACGATGATTTGAGGGGTTTCATACCCTTCGGGTAGAATATTGATGATCTGCTTGCCCATAATGAGTGACGAGTTGTGTAGAATATTCGAGAGCTTGACATTGTGCTCAGATATGGCCAGCTCCTTGTCATAGAAGACCTTAAGCACAGCAAGCAGCCAGCCTTGAAACGGCAGCGGGATGTTGTACATTAACCACCAGTCGCAGACAACGGTAACCAAGAAAGCCCCAAGGACGAATTCAGACGACAGCTCTAGCCAAGGTATCCGGAAGTGAGGCAGGGAGAAGAGGTATACAGCATCGATAAAGGCCCACTTGAAGAAGTACGAGGCGTGGGCGCCATTGTCCTGGACCTGGACATAGTCGTATAAACGCCATGCGCACAGGGCGACGTAGATGGCAGCTGCATAGAAACGCTGAGTAGGGGCGTCGATCACAGCAAGAGGGACCAAGGGCTGGATGTCGGGAGAAGTTGGGGTCTGAGTTTCGGGAGCTTGAGGCAGAGGGCCCCTCTGTCTGCTGGCATTCTGGGCGGGGGTATCTGGAAAGCCGCCTACACGGCCACGCGGTGTTGCGTTCATGGCATTCCGTGACGGTGCTGGTGAGGGCGGTGGTGCGAGACCATGGGCAAGTGAAGACTGCGGGATACGCGAGCGACACCGAGGCGCTGGTGGGAAGATGAAGCGGGTTGAAGTCGCCTGAGATGATGCGTTGGAATGGAATGGGATTATAACGCGACCGCGCAGCAGCGGGACAGTTGGTTGTTGTGGTGGTCGTCGTCGTGGTAGTATCCAAACAGACAGAACTTTTTGTAAATAAATGATGATACCTCACATTACCACCTACGGTTAGTTTACTCTAGGTAGTGCTTGCTCCAGTGCTGCTGTGGTGGGCTCATCGCGCGGCGCGCGTCAAGCATAGAAAGGACAGCTGGCGACGGCCATTGCGCAGATGGAAGCGCAGACAGCGTGAGCCACCTCCACACCATCCCCACCTTTTCTATCTGCAGTGTACCGAAGGTAAGTACTTCCTTCGTACAGGTACTTGTATGTAAAGTATCCACTGTAGAGCTGTCAAGCTACCAGTACCTAATTATGCACCTACCGTACGTACTTGGAAGCTACCAGCTTCCAGAGTTGTGCCTGGGACCTGAAAGATTAGGTAGGTACTTCGATGATTGTACTGTACCTATCTATGTACATACCTACCTAATGGTTACTAGGTACTTTGGCAGGTGTACATACTTGGTAAGATAGGTAGGCGGCTTGAAAGTTGCCTCATTTGACTCTCTCCTAGTGGTCTAAAAGGGGATCTTGATAATGAGCAATTCGTGAATTGTCTTTCCCTTTCTGCTTTCATCATCGAGTCAGGTCATCGATTGTCATCGTCATCATCGTGACCATCATTTCAACGGATGCGCCAACAAGCAACCAGGAGTTCGGTACCTAGATAATCAGAGACATTTTGAGATTAGGTATTAACTATGCTTTGCTCCTGACCTAAACCCGAAAAGAAGCCTTGTCTTGAGTTTAGCCTAGAGCAATGTATATGCATGTTGCATGGTATGTCATTCTGCTGGTACATCTTTGTTGCCTCACCCTGGAAACCTGCCCTATCTGCTTGAACGTTCTTTAAGATGTCTAGGGGGGATGGGAGAGGAGAGGATCATTTGCGACTCTACCTACCTACAGTTCTATCTAGCTAATATGCATACGTAAGCCGTAGCCCGGCGCTTGTATCACCATGTGTGCCATTATACTACCGAGACTACCTATCTAAGTAATCGGCAATGCCACTTTAAGCGCACACAAGCGCGAGATACACGACGAAATACCATAGACTACGCGAAGGTCCTCTGCTTTTCGGCCTGTCAGTAATATTTGAACCCTAGAGAAAAGCGCTTAAACGTACATGTCGACCTTTTTGTCTTGTGGAGGCTTCATTCTTTTCAACCCCGCCTGCGCCTGCACCTTATCAAGGCATCTTGACCGAAGGTTGTGGAGTTCACCTGACCACACCTCCCTTGCTACTTATGTTGGCTCTTTAAAGCCTTATTAAGGTTGTGAAAAGAACAACGCTCCTCCCACACCTCAGGCAAAGGAAGGTGACAACCGTTGATAAGTGCTGTTGACTAGGCGAATAGCAAGATTTCATACGCGAATAACAACAAACAGCGTGATATAAACCTCAGAACCCCAAACTGTGCAGCTGATCCAACGACACCATAATAGCACATATTCTTCGTACATATCCAGAATCACAATGGGGCGGGACGGCACAGAGGCGGCAATTGTTCAACATGTCGATGTCCCTATGACTAACAGCATTCGTCGATCCTCTAGGTCTAAAAAGGCCCCTCAGAAGTATGATGAGGAGCGCCTACTCCCTTCGAGGAAACTCAGCCAGACTAATGGTACAGCCAATGGTACAGCCAATGGTACAGCCAATGGTACAGCCAATGGTACAGCCAATGGTACAGCCAATGGTACAGCCAATGGTACAGCCCATGGTGCAGCCATACCCGAGAGGCCCAAGCGAAGAGCAGCACAGGCTGTTAGAGACCAGATTGCGCCTGAGGATGTCTCCTCACTTCACGAGGAGATATTTGCAAGAATGGATATTGATGAGCGTAAAGAGTATCATGGCTGGGTTGAACTGGAGTCCGAACCAGTAAGTTCCCCAGTCTTCTCAACTCTTGGCAACCCATCTGTTCTGTTCATCACCATTAATCGGTGCTACAAGGCATTTTTCAACGCGATGCTCCAATTTCTTGGCGCAAAGACACTTCATGTTGAGGAGGTTTTCGCGCTTGACCAGGTGACACTGGCAGATCTCCCGTAAGCTTGCGTGCCACCTCTACTATGAAGTCAAAGACACCGCTGATACAGTTAGGCAACCTGTTTACGGCCTTATCTTCCTAGAAGAATGGACCAGTGAAGATGAGGCGAGCGAAGCTCGCCAAGACAGCCCTGAGAACTTGTGGTTTGGTAATCAGGTATCTTGCGCACTTGCCCTTGCTATACTGGCTCAAACCTGATCAGTTACTAGACAACTACGAACGCTTGTGCTACTGTCGCGCTGATGAACATCATCATGAACGTGCACGCCGTCGAAATCGGCGCAGAGCTAGAAAAGTTTAGAAATGAGACAAAGCTACTTCGTCCACCTCATCGCGGTCATGCTCTGGACACGAATGATTTCATCCGTGCAATCCACAATTCCGTTGCGCGGTAAGTCTTACTGGCAAGGACTGTTCGTCACTTTCTTACTCTAATTCTTTCTCTATCTAGCCGAAGCGACCTACTCAATGAAGACTTGTTACTTGAGAACAAGTTCACGGACGCTAGCAAAAGGAAGAAAGCGCCTCCAAAGAAGAAGAGAAAGAGATCCTTTAAATCTAACTCCGACTCTGACAGCTATCATTACATTGCGTTCGTCCCCGTGGACGGCCAGGTGTGGGAGCTCGATGGTCTAGAAACCATGCCGCTTTGCCTCGGTACGTCCCATCTAGCTTGACTATTCCTCCCCCTACACTACCAATCCATTAATTCTTTGAATCACCACAGGAAATTACAAGAATCGTGACTGGCTTGCGATTGCAAGCGACGCCATAGTTAAGCACATGGAGCGCCAAAACACAGAGTTTCTCACATACAACTTGCTTGCTATCTGCCAGTCCCCCTTGCTAACTCTATCCGGACAACTTGCGACTACCCTTGTTCAGGCCAAGGCCCTGGACGATATGATCACCGGTAGTGCGTCGTGGGATGGCCCATCGCCATGGGCCGACTTCCCCGATACTCGGCTCGTACGTTTCGATCTGACACAAGATAAGATCCTCAAGCAGTTCACGTTGCATCCTTCCTTCGATGCCCGCGTTAACGACCCAGGCTTCAATATGACCGATGCCAAGATGTTGGCCAACGAGCTTCGTGATGAGCAAGAAGAGCTGGAGAAGATGTATATCATCGAGGAAGCCACTATCGCCGAAGCCGTCGAGAAGTTTCGCGCGCGGGGCCAGGATTACACGCCTGCCATACACCATTGGGTACGGATTCTAGCCGAGAAGGGGGTCTTGCGCCAGCTGATTCAGAAGACGGACAATATCAGCTGAAATTGTGGGACGCGGCTTTCAAATAGTTAGCAGGGGCTCCAGGAGAGGATAGTATTAAAGTGCCAAGGTCGTCCACATATGTAAATAACATCCTAAGCACAGTATTCCTAGCTCTAGCAAACACAAAGCCAGGAAAGCCGAATGTGCTCGAGCCACATGCAGCCTGGTGTCTACGATATCACATACACCACGTATAGACATGGAGGGACGATGGGACTCAATAAACTCAGCAGCTTTCACACCCCCATGAGCAGCAATGAAGAGAATACAGGCTGCTATTACAACTTCAACTACGATAATATTCACCTTTAGACCAGCAGCTATTGACAGACAGACATAAAAAGTCCAGTCCACTCACGATGTCAAACCTGTACAACGAAGCGAAATCATCATAGCAGAAGAAAGAACAGCAAAGACAGTTCTTTTATATGGTGCATGTGCAAACATCCTCTAATAACCTTTACAAAATAAAAAGCGTAAACTCGTGTATCCCCTCTCCCTCTCTCCCTCTTCCCTCATAGAGACAATCGTTGAGAAAGGGGGGGAAAGACCCATCAATGCATTGGTGGTGATATGTAAACCTAGCACACAAACGCCTGGCCCTGGTATCATAAGATATACTAGGTAGACTTGTCCGACAGGTATACCTCTCCAGCCTACCGAATCCAATTTTTTCGAACCTTGGAAGCACTATTACCCATCCGAAACTAAGGCTTTTCGCTCATCCTATAAGATGACTTGCCCCCCCACTCAACTTCGTTATTTTGCGACTTGGTTGCTATGATAACTGTCCACTTAGGGCTTCGGCACATGCAGACTCTTGCTGCACATGAGACACCCGTGGACGAGGAATAGGAGCACCACAGGGTGGACCTCGAGCGCGGAGCCGGCGAACCAGACGCCGCCGGGGACGTTGGTGAGGATGCGGTCCTGCGAGACCCACCACGCCATGAGGGCGTCGAGGCCTAGTGTCGTCGGGATGGGCGTACCCTCGAAGTAGCTCGCCTTACCCGTGGCGTCCTTGGGGATGTTGGCCGCCGTGACGTTGAAGCGAGCGAGACGCGTGAGACCGCAGAGTACAAAGACTACGAGGCAAACGTGGTCAAGAGTTGTGCGCAGGCCGATGCTGAAGGCTACGCAGGCAGGAGCTAGACCGAAGGATATCTGTTGATGTTCGTTAGCGAGGCTTTGTCCACCATTGAACATGTGTGCTGTGCATTTTTATCCATGGTTGCGTAAGATCTCAGGATGATCGCTTGTAGCTGGATACGAATTCCCGCAACAGGGCGTTTTGGATAGTGAGCACGTACGAGATCAGCTAGCGAGTCCAGCTCCTGTCCCATCATGCTGCTCTTCTTGCGCCATCGCGCAACGCGTCCGTCCATAAAGTCGAAGAAGAGACCGAAGGGGAGAAAGGCGAGCGCGAGGTACAGGTTGCTCTTGTCTGAAGGATCACCAAGACAGTACCGTAGAGAAGAGAATACTGATAGAATGCCACAGGCACCTAAGAGCAGTATAAGAATGTCAGCCAGTTGATCAAGTTGCTTGGTAGTATTCTAGGAGAGAAACTTTGAGGGTATGCAGAATAGCATCGCAAGCTACTAGGAGAGCCTCTGCCTTCGCGCGTTGGAAGTGGAATCGAAGGGGGGGACCAATGATAAGGAGAACATACCATTCAACTCAGTAATGTAGTCTGCCATGTGAAGAGCTCGCAAGAGTGAGAAGTGGCCGGTAGTCGAGGCGAGGAGGTCCTTCTGTTTATCGTAGGCTACATCCAGACGTTAGCAGCCTATTTCCCAGGAGACATGACCAGGCATTATTTCACGTACAGGGCTCGTTTCCAGCACCCGCCTTGAGCGCACCGCCATTGCTCGATACACTGGTTCGTTTCGACATGATCGCTGCTGCTGACGATGACTTCTCCGTGTCTGCTCTCGTGTGAATACTTCTTTACAATGCCGCTGACGGTGTCTTGCTTTGCGCTGGTTGTGTTGTGTCGTGTTAGGATAGGTGGCGCAGCGCAGGAGGGGAGGAAGGCTCGTCAACAGAACAGAGCGGTAGCAGAATAGGTTGCGTCTCAGTAGGTATCTCTCGTAGCCACGGTTATGTAAAGGATAGTGGAATGAATAGTATAGTCTTTGGTTTTTCTTCGTTGTCGCGATTTGTTTGAAATAGGAATCAGGGCGGCAGTTGCAAGACAGTACAAAGGAGCAGGTTGAAGGCCGTCGGGCGCGTACGTCGGCTTGCCCCCCCCGACAGCTCTTGAGAGGTTCGATGAAGTCATTTTCAGGTTACGTGGGTCCGACTGCTTTAGCCGCCTTGGGAAGCGTTAGGTTAGCCTGTCTTTCAGCCTAGGTATCGCTAATCATAGCCTGCCTCCAACCTTGATTTGGTCACAGAACGCTGTGCTATGTGCTGCTACAGTGCTACCGCTACTATGGCGCACGGTGGATGACTGCGCCCAAACTTCCTAGAGATCATTCGCCTGATACTTGTCATGGAAGTAAATACATGTGGTATCCTCTGTACGCATCTAGACTTATCCCTAATTGGCGAGTAGACTGTGGAAAAATTTACTACCTACGCATGCTGCATCTCAGTTACTAGACTTACCGTATCCCTTGCCGTTTCCAAGATGTTATCAATTCTATACAGAATGAGAGCGTTGCTTGTCATATCTTGGTCGAAAGAGGATTCCCCTCTATGTGTATTTGTTGCGTGGCCTGGTTGACTGGCTGACTTCCTATGTACAAGCATTCCTTGGCCAGACAACGTTGCCGACACAAAACCTAGACAATCCTTGTAAACGCCGAAATGCTCATGCTCCGACATGCAGCCCTTCAAAGTTGCGGGTATTCCGTTGACATGACCTTGATTAACCCCAATCATGAACCTGATGGAAATTACTCGTAGTTTTTACAGGGACGATTTCCTCGTCTCTCGTCTCAGTCCCCTATTAGCAGTATAGCTTCCTTTCGATATCTATCTCATGGAAGAGTGACAAATATGTGGTCCAATGTACACTCTTATCATTACTCCGTCAAAAATCTTCTTCATTTGGTGATGAGAAGAGAAAAACTGTTGAGCCAATCTGCGCAGCTTCCGGACACTCCACAGAGCTTGAAGCCATTAGGTACGAGCAAAGTATGCCTTGAGTGACCATTAGGATTGAGGACAGCTAGATTGCGATGCATAGGTGAGAACTTACAACGATCCGCCATCCATCTTGCCATAGATGTTCGATCTTCGTGACGTGCTCGTGATGATTTGGATGGCATCGATCCACGATCCAGCTCGGACGGCAAAGCCTACTAGAACTTCAGCATTGCGGATATCTGTACTAATTAGCTAGGTCGCTTGGTATGGGGAGGAGCTGGAATAGGAACTGACCCATAATGAACCTGTCACCAGCCGCATTGCCACCTCGCTTGCCGAACAGCTGACTTGACCCATCCTCATAGTGAAACTCAAGTCCATACACCGCATTGTCGTGATAGATAGTCACACTAGTCATGATACGGTTGACACTAGCTATCGCGGTACTGAAGATAACCTCCTGGGGCTCGCTGTCTTTCAACTCCGAGGGGCCAATCTTCATGCTCCGGTATGCCAACTTGGCTAGGGGGCCTGAAGTCAGCTTAAGAGTTGAATTGGCACATAATTGGCGAAGATCGTCAATAACCAATGCTCCTCCACCCATGGATCTGACAATGACTGTCATCTTGGAACGGCGTTTGCTTTCGGGCAGGCGTTCGCGTAGCTCTGGCTCTATCAGAGTAGTGCGTCTTATCATCTGTCCGTCGCGGGGATATTCGACCCAGGTGCTGCAAAATTCATCGCCTTCCGTGAAGATTTCTGCACAAAGTAGTCCAGAACTTGCTGTAACGAGCAGTTTGTCCTTCGCCACAACCCATCCATGGACGGTTCCATCCGGATACGGAATCTTGTCGGTAGTGTTCCGGAACAGAGGATGGAATCGGTACCCCAAAACGTCTAACCTATGCCAGGCAGGTTCATCTTTCGATTCAACTGGCCCGCCCTTCGACTTTGTCCGTGTTGAATAGGCTTCTCTTACTAAGAAAGCACGGCTTACAGTAATGAAATCCCCTGCCATAATACCCTTCTCCTGGCGAGGGGAGCCCAGCAAGTGGCCCACCTCACGAAGGTGTGCACCAATGCCATAGGCCGCAGCCTCCCACGAAGTACCTGCAACATTGCCCTCGTCCACGTGAATCTTCAACTCCGTTGGTGAGCAATCCCTAAATGCTTTAACAGCCTCAGAAATCGTGGAGGGGTAATAGTTAAGGAAGTGTGATCCGAATATAGCTAAATGCAGGTCGTCTCCAACCTGTCCTCCGAAAGCCGTGTGACCCTTAATCACCTTCTCCTTCATATCCCAGTGCGAATCTAAGATGAGAGATGCGACATACTGTTTTTGGCCGGGTGCCATGCGGAAATAATCTCTCAATGCTGCTGCAGCCATGCTCACAAGCTGATTCTTCTCCGAAGTACCATTAATCTGTTGAGCACTTGCGAGATCATGAATCTCAGCAACAGTCATATCCATTCGTACTATATGGACTCGAGCTTCAGAACGCATGGTGGATTCAAAAAAATCACGAGGGTGGCTGGTGCCATTTGTCCATTCTTCGTCAAAGCGAAATGTACGCCGGCCTAAATCGTTCTTCTCCATCTGTTCCGCAGTAAATGATTGCCAAAGATACGCAGCCGTACGAAACTTGCTGACTGCTTTTTCCAAACTATGATCCTCTCCACTGTTGTTTGTGGGTACTTGATCAAATGCGTAAGGTGAGTCTTTGGCTACCAAGACTGCAAGCTGTAGTGGCGGGGCATTTTTTGGGTCGAACATATAAAGAACAATGCTTGCGCGATGGCGTGTTGGGGATCCGGGCTTTTGAAATTCGAAGCAAACCGTGTTCGGTCCGGGGAGAAGATAAACAAGAGCCTTGAATTGTCCACCGTACACTGGCCAGATAGTAGACGGGAAAGCCTTGTCGGGACGGGATACAAGGAGGGTGCCATCGATCTGGGGATTGGCATCCTGTCCAACAACACCCGTCACAAGCAGAACCTTTTGGTAGACCTAAGCAGCTGTGAGCACAAGCCACACATCCCAATCACAATATACGGGTTACGCGAACTATAAAGACAATATGCAAGGTGTCGGCGGGGTACATCCGGGGTACAGCGCGCCACAAAGTGGGATATAAAAGTTATGTGACCTACAGTAGCTTTATCTTGAATGTTGGTCACCTGTGGCGCATACTGCGACAGAGACTGATTATGTTGCAATTGATCCTGAAGGTCTTTAGTTGAGCGATGTTCGGACGCAACACTCTCCACGATACTAAACCGGTTGTTGTTCGACTCGAGTGGCGGTCTCGTCAAGGTAGGGATATGGGTATGGAGGGCAGGGTCGGATTCAGATTCATCGGCGAGGGAAGGGGGTGTGATAGATCCTACCGAAGACAACTCCTGACTCGAACTTGACGGTTCATCGTTACTTGAGGTATCGGTTGATCGACTGGTTCGGAAGCTTGCGAGTGAACGCCTTCTAATCTGCTTCAAATTGAATTTAGGTGCCATTATGGCTGATCTGTAACCGAGAGCTTGCTGGTGAGGAAAGGGAAGTGAATGGGAGGATAATGGAATGCCGGTGGCATTAACAAGAACTGCACAAGAGAAAACAGAAACGAGAGAGCCGGGTGTGCAAATTCCAGCCTGTGATGCTCAAAAGTGGTGGTAACAGATGGCTACAAACAGAGCACCAAGGGCACAGGCGGAGTTATTGTTGACTCCCGTTGCGCAGCAATATGTGGTCAAAATGTCGAGTCGCGGGGAACCACCCTTCCAGTACAACCGATTATTGTCCCTGGCGACAACACCCCCCCACCACACAAGCACAACAAGAGCAGCAATGCACACAAGCTCACTTGGACATGCCGTTTACAACAAAGCTTTATCAGGCGCTCTTGATGTGACTAGGAGCTGACCAAGCTTCAGGAGTAACTCCCTAGGACGGCTGAGGACAAACAAACGAGCGACTAAGGATTAAGGCTGGACAGGCTGGACAGGCTGGCCAAGGGCTCGTAGTATGCGGACTGGTATGGACAAGTCATGTGTTATCAACAAGTCTAATATGCGAGGAACATGTCACAGGTGTGACGGGTGTAGAAAAGGGAGTGAAAGAGACAATGTAGACCACAGCCACAACAACGATGATGGCGAGTTTGCGTTTTAGTACACTAGGAGGTGGGTATGCAATGAGCGGCAGGAGAAAAAATTAAGCTGGCTCAATTCAATAGCCAGCAAAGACGCAGACGACCATGATGGCCGGGAAGGAAGACGGACCAGACTGACTGACTGACTACGTTGCCCACCCAGGAACGACAATGGCGCCAGATAGACAACTGACCTATTTCCTGGTGCGGATAGGATGGGATAGGAAGCCAGGATTGTGGAGCTGTCGATCAGTTGAACTGCGCAGCCGGGCAGCAAGCAGGTGTTTTTGCCATGTAAGCTTCCAAGTTAGAATACGGGTAATGACATGTGTGTGGGCCACAGCGGGCAGGGGGTAGGTGCAGTGTACCATGCGAGTACCGTGCTATACATAGCATACCGATAGTACACGCATCGCACAGTAGGGAGATACATGTGGTATACTATCTATCTATGTACCATGTGGGATGTAATTGTTGTATACCTCTTTGTATATACAGTGTAGACATGCCTACTACCGGTAGGTACCTTGTGTGTTTCTACCTACCTGCTTACAGCATGTGCATACATTACTACATATGTATGTATGTAGATAGGTAGGTAGGCATGTACTTACAAAATAACAGCATGCAGCTGCGGTAACATGTCAATCTACCTAGGCAATTTCAAAGAGCTTTGAGCTCAAAGAGCCGAGAGTTACTCAATCCTACTACCTACGTACGTTCATGCCAAGGCGTACCTACCCATACCCAAGCTCCGATCTGGGAGATAGATAGAGGGATAGATAGAGAAATAGGTAGAGAGCAAAGCTGGCAGCAACGGTGCCAAGGAAGAAGGCCACGGGAAGGCTGGTGATGACGTCTTGGATATCCGTATCTGGTATCAAGGCACCAAGGAACCGCAGCCAGGTGGGTTGCACCAAGTTTCAAAGTCAGTTCCCATTTGGCAGATGGGCACGCTACAATTACCAACCATACCTACATATGTACTTACTTATCACCAAGTATGCACCTACCAGTACAGTACTGTATGGATTACTTTGTATGGCAGCAGGAGACAAGTTGACATGATGGAAAATGGGCTAGAATAGCCAATAAAACAAAGGAGCAGCCTGTGGAGAGTACCTATACTTATGTATAGGTAGCTGACCTCCTATAATTGGCTTAGTATCTTCAAGACTCACCTCCCTCTAAGCTACCTAGGTGGCTACCTAGAGGTACTTACTGCTGGTCTCTGCTGGTTATTCGCATGCCTCTTGGCACAGTACGGGTACCTAGGTTAGTGCAGGAGTAGCGTACTGTGGGTAAGTATCTCGTGCGTCTAGACCACAGCAGTAACACCCAGGTACAAAACACACCTCGCTCGGCCCACCTACAGTAAGGAAATACGAACATGTCGTTGTCTGGAAGGTAGCAGCAACTCGGATTCAAAGACACACACCACAACCTACCTCGGGGTAGATAGAAAACAATGGCCCAGTGAGGTACTGCCCTGGGCGTGGAGAGGGAACAATTCAGCTCACACCATTCTGTAAAAGCGAGCAACGCGCGGGACAAAGGCCCAATCATAATATGCTTGGAAGATTTTGCTTAACAAGGACAGACAGACACTAGATAAGTACCTACGTAAGTAGGACACCAACCAACCATCCACCAAAGGGAAAAAAAGAGAGAGGGCGAGAAAGAGCGATAAGGCACGCTGATCACCCACCTGGATATTGGATCAAACACGTACTCCGAACAGAGATCATTGTGTCGCAGCAGGGTTGTTCTTATTAATGTTGGTTTTTTTGGAGCATGGATGTTCGAAATAGCATATCCGACTAAATGCCGTAGTGTATAGAGTAGTGTGCACTATGTAACGGCGGTATCAGAGAATCGAATGCCGTTGGCTAGCGACCCAACAGATCGAGATCTGTTTGGCTTTCCTTGGAGAAATTATCCTACCCAATGTCCCTTGTTAGCACAGAAGGTCGGATATCCCGATTGCCTAGTGGTAGTTGTGTGTGCAGCAAAGGTTCATCAAACTTAAGTACCTAGAGCCTTATTCCATTAGTAGTACCCATCTACGGAGTAGGTACTAACCTTAGATATGTTGTAGGAGCGTTGTACGTAGTACCTAGGAGAAGAGAGAAAAAAGGCGCATCGTAGGGTGGAGCCTGGAGATGACGCCGTCGGGGAGGACATGGCCAAGGGGAGCTCGATGGTGTGTGGTTTGTGAAGACAGAGAAATGCGGTGCGACTAGGATACACATTAGGCATCCTATACTTAGGTCCTCCAGAGCAATGGAAAATATCTGCCACAATCCAAAATTCAATCATATATGTATGCCGACACTCAATGTAAGCAAGATCGGACCATTGAGACACCTCAGCTACGTAAAGGGCTGTGAAATATCCGAAAATCCAAAAGCTCATGGCAAGGGCAACAAGGGCATAAATGTTCATGTTGTCTAGATAAAACAATTAGGTAGTCGCAGACTTTAGAGGTGTCAATGCGACTGTTCACTTTGCGTACATATATACATACCAGCATTACAGAGGAGAGTGTCTGTCTCGTGCCAACTCAAAACGAATAGTAGCGCAAGTTGACAACCATTCTGGCACCTATATGCGTTCATTGCGGGTAAAGGCTGGCGGACAGTGAAATCAGCAACGCCAAAGTGGTTTCGAGAATTTTGTTATATCCATGAAACCATATTTTCCCTCTGGCAGAGATCAGGTAACAGGCTTCTACAAGCAGTATTAATTCACCAAGATATGTACATGGTTCAAGCGCAACACCGTAGCCAACATAGAGATCCAATACACCAAAGAGAGTGTTGAAATCCACCAGCCGCCCGCCTACTTTTAACCTCAGTCGCACTAGACGATGAGCTAGGATGCACATCTCAGTCTCAAAACGTTGCTTGATTGGATACCAAAATGTTTAACTATTGGCTTCTTCTGGCTAACTCTCCATCAAAACGATTCTCATTGCACTTGGAAGCGCCATAGGCAACCTACACGCATGGCTTGGCAGACCTAAGACTCTTTCAGCATTATTGCTAGGTAAAGAGCTTGCAGAAAATTGTGGATGAACTTGGGTTTGTTTGAATTGCCCGGCCGGACCACCCCGTACCATGACTCGACTTGCCAACCACGCAACCTCCCTCATAAGAACATTACTCAGTCGTCTGAATAAGCATTCTTAAGGCACTCTAGCAGTATACAATTATGAACAAACAGCGGCCTTTTGTTTCGTCCAAACATATGTTTAAGACCTACATATCCTTATGATGGGTCCTTATGAGCGGTCAGGGAAGACAGGCAATTAAAGGAGTGAATACACTCCCTTTCCTTTATTCTTACTAATTATATCTTATATGTGTATCCCTTGCTGATGATATTTTTGCTAATGAAATGTTTTTTCTTCGGTTATTATTGCTGCGCTTTGACATTCGCAAATCCACCCAATTGAGCAAGCATAGGGTGGTGGGAAAGGGAGAAGGGCAGAAAGAATAACTAGGTATGGAAATGTGAGTAGGAGTTCTCAACTTCTCATTGATAACAAAGAGTCCATTGAGGAATTTCCAACTAGCCAGTATTGAGGGTCCTCGTGGCATAATAACCACAGCCTTAAGTAAGGCTGTTGGTCTCTCAGCTGTGTAAATGGTGAAATGAGGTCAATATGCCTCCATGTAGCTTCAAGGGGGTAGAAGCCAGCGTGTGTAATGCGCCTTACATTCCCTATGATACCTAAGGGGGGGTACCTGTACGCCGGCACCCGCTAAGTTCTTAAGGTATGTCTTGCAGCACGGCGACTGTATAGCGGATTTTAGTGGTTGATCAGAGCCTTTCCAGGCTTTCCAGGCGGCTTCTTGGCAACCTTATAGTGGGCTCCAAGGGCGCTGAGCTCAGGCTTAAATGGGCAGTTAATGTCAATTAATGACGACGATTGGTGAATAAGCGGTTGTCAGAGGAATGGGCAGTTCCAATAGGTTACCAGACAAGGTTAGCGTGCTAGCGCTCCCAGCACACACTGTAGGTCAGTCTTCTTGTTGGCTACGAAGACTTGCTAGCAACACTTCTTCCATCCCATTGTGACTGAGAATCCCAGGACTGCAACTGAAGAAGTCTTCTTCTCCTCTCCCCTCGGCGTACCTTTTCGACGCAACCAACTCGACAGTCCGATTGTTGCTCTGTCATTCTTTTTGCATACTCTCTTTTACGTCGCAGGGGATTCATTGCGCCTCGTTATCCAGGATCAAAAACGTCGGCCAACCAACCCGTTCACGAGCCAACGAATCCACCCCCTCGCCAAAGCCATCAAGCGCCGGGGCTCTCAAACCGACCCAATCAGTCCTGTACCAGCTCTCGGCAGTCTTTTTCTATATTCCTGATAACCATTCAAGTACTCGACATCGGCAAACAGTCCTTTTGAGGGTGCACTCTCACCCAGACAAACGAAAAATGTCGTCGCCTTTGAAGAAACACCCAGACGCTGTCGCTGATAAAGTGCTCAAGCGAGTAGAAGTTAGCAAGGTATGACTCCCGAAAACCTTCACATGACATAAGACAGGGCTAAACCATTTCCTCTCCGCTCGATAGATCGCTCGCAAACTCCAAGGTCGTTTGGCACTGGCACAGTTCAAGACAAAGCATGGTTGGGAGGACTTAACCCTCGACATTATAGAGCCCAAGGTCGAAGAAGAGCGTCGTCGGCGCATTTGCGATGGCGATGTTCTCTCTGACTCCTCTTCGAGCACATCCGAGCTCCCCTATCCCACGAGAACATTAATGAGCTCACCACTCAAGGCTCCTTTATTCTCCGACGCAATCACCTCGAGCAGTGGTAGCTCGGGGCATCGCAAACGTACATATACAGCAACATTTGACATGACTATGTCCAGCCCTACCAAACGATTCCGATCCTCTCCCACTCTACACAAGTCCTTCAACAACCCCAGCCACCACCACTCATGGAGAAAACAACACCAGCTAATACAGTCTTCGCCTATCAAGCCGCGAAGACAACATTTCACTACCTCCACTGGTCCAGACGTATCCTTTTTTCAGGGCACTCGCCGGCCCTCGGTAGACTTGACGTCGCCTACGTTTGCCACTTCGGTAGGCGACGAAGACGACTTATTACCTGTGCATTCCTTCCAGGTCGGCCAGTCGTCTCCTCCTAGGACACCCCCTATGCGCAGCCGCAGCGCCAACGTCCGTCGAGGCCGAGATGCAAGAGGGCCATCGAATGAAAAGTCGGGTGAAGAGGGGGCCGACTTGCTGATGTATCTAGCCACGTCGCCCTCACCGGCTATGTCTGGATCTAGAACCCGTATGGAACCCCCATCCACGCCGCCACCACGGAAAGATATGGCCCTGCCGTCGTCCATGATGACCACACCGGGCGGTGGAAACCTATTTCCCAGCACGCCAGGGCAGCCGTTCGATTTCTCCGACTTTGTCAATATCACGCCCAGCCCGGCGCAGAAGCCTTGGAAGACACCACTGGCCTTCTCCACAGTTAAGACACCCACGGCAAAGACGCCGCTCGGTTTAGCCCGGCGACGACTTACATTTGACGAGCCCGCATTATAATGCATGCTCGTGTTATGATTACGACCGACTACCTGCGAGAATAATTTTGACGATGTGTCCCTAAACGCATCAATGACCCCCCTTTTCCACTGATATCTTCTACTTGTCACCCACCCGGGTGCCAGCCATACATTTTCCACCGGCCACCGAGCCACCGTTACTTTTCCTTTTTGTTTTTGTTTTTCTAGCCAGATCAGGCACGCCATATCGCTGGTACGAGCTGAAAGAACTGCTTTCACTAGCTCGTGTTCTGGTCACCATGGAGGAAATACGGTAGAGGGACACCAAGGCACGGAGTTAAACGGTCAAAGGCATGACTTTTTCCCTTTCTTGTTTTTTGATTCTCATGTCTTCTACATTACGATATTTTGGAGCTTTCCTAGCTGGTTGGCTAGGCACTACTTCATTTGTGTTGCGAGTCTAATTCTCGCTACCTTTCCTGCTGACGCAAGAGTCATCTCGTCCTATGTAATACCTGTCCTAAGAGCTTAGATGTCGGAACCGAATGGAGCGGAGGTGGGTGGGGGAAGGGGAGAACATCCGAAATCAAGATGTGTAAGTCGCAACAAGCTGTCGTGAGGAAGGTTTGGCGCAACCAGCCATTCAACTAAGCAGCTTACCTATCACGGCATGATAACGCGCCATTGGGGGGGAAGGGGACTGTTAGTGATGCCATTGTAACTATACTAATAGCAGAAACAATGCGAAAACAATAGTGCCGTACATATCAAAGCACATGGTCTAGATGATGGCGAGCGTGAGGTGTGTGGTTGTTCGACGGGGCATCGTTTCTGACCCTTCCACGCGGGTTGGTTGTATAGTAGGCGCCGTGTCGTGCGGCGTCGCGGCGCGTACTCAGTAGCTCGGCGCCTGCTGACGCGAATTTTCGCGTTGGGGGTTCTGGCCATCGGCCAATTAGAGGGCGTGTGACGGGCTGGGGCGGGGAACCCCTCTTCTGCATGTGAGCTGCAACTGCAGGGGCTGGAGCTGTATACAGGGGGGTTTAATGGGATTGATGACAGCATGAACCCCACTGGATATGGATACATACCTTTCATACCGCAGCACGAACTTCCACACAGATGACGGCTTGGATAATGTGTGCAGTGGAAAAGCTGGAACGCGAATTGTCACCTGTGTCATTTACCGGGGGGAGTTCTTATTCGAGGAGTGTTATAGGTAGAGTGCTGTAACATACATATTTTCCGAAAAGTATTCTCCCACTCTATCTTGCCCATGTATTTGCAGTGCTTGGTTGGTGTAAGCCATATACTCAGCTTATGTAGATGATATAATGGACAGGTGTGCCACTGGATAGGTAGCTCAGAGGCCGGATGGATGTGTTCATATGTTCATTGCATTGGATTTACCTGTCTTACATACGTGATGCTTGCCTAAACAACCAGCGAGACTGTGCAGAGTCGGGTAAGATGCAGAGTTTCTCTATTCCTTTTACGTAAGTACGCTCTGTTTACGCTTAGGTATTTGCCGCCTATATTATATTATATATCCTAACAAACATTGGCCAGCCCTCAGAACTGTCACTCTGGTCTTATGTGGGAGAAGAAATGTCTGGGTCTTGGTACACGATTCCAAAATTCATAGAAACTGGTGGTCAGATATATAGGGCGTGGGGCAGAGTCGGGAATTCTTTTAGAGAAGTTGGAACTCTGAACGATTTATTCTGTGATATTCATTGGCTGAGCGGATATTTCCTTCCAGCGTTCTTTCCCGTTGAATGTAGTTATCGCGGAACGATACTCTTTTCAAAGTATAATCGTGCTGAGCTTTTCGCCTTGAGCTGAGAACCAACAAATTCAACTGAAGTCTAGAGCAGCAAATCCCGTAGTAGGGCCTCATTATTACAAGATTACCCCAGGCAGAACTACAACACCCTACTTTAACACCATCAAAAGTAAAACGTACCTAGGTAGCGAGGCTCCTGGTAGGTAGATCTTATGATTAGGTGCTGTAGCCCATTGAAAAGATAAGCCTGCAAGGAACTAAAGGGGGAAAACTCCGAATTTACCATATACAACCAGATGACTAGCATGTGGGCTTATTTTGTATAAGCCGTTAGCTGCAGAAGTTGACTGCAGGCTAGAACTACAACATCCAGCACGCATTAGCCTGGCTTAAGGCCTTCACAGCTGTCATCTTACCCCCGGCTATATCGTTCCTTGCTATTAGACCAAGGGGTCCGTGATGTACTTAGATCATGTATTTATTCCAACTTTTCTGCGCCCGGAGGCAGCTGTGACTCGTGCCATCTGTTCAAAAACATCGATAGATTCCCCCCGATGTTTATTGGCCTGAGTATGGGCGACTTGGGGAGGATGAACGCTGTCTTCGATATGGTCGGGTCGGAGGAGGGAGGCTGGCTATAAAGGCCTGTGTTCCGGGGGAGTGGCAAAATGGTAGGTAGCGAATTATGGTCTTTCGTATACGTCTCTCGGATGGGGATAAGAAGGTAACTAGAATAGTTAGATCAGGCTGTCTTAGTGTAGCGTTGGTTAGAAGTGCTTCCTCCCCGACGCGCCTGCGTGCACTCCGCAAGGCTTCACGAGAATCCAGCCTCTTGGAGATTCACTGAACCATGCAAACACTAGATACTCTCCCTTTGTAGAGTTTCTTGTTAATAAGATGTGTAAATATTCGAATGGGTGCTCTTGCGCTCGTGGATGCTAAACACTGACAAAATAACCTAATTTTGTCATCTTGACAGTCCTACGTTTGGAATACAACCACCTTTGACGCCTATAGGAGCAAATTCTAGGATCAACAACATACCAGAAGGGGCTTATGAGTTAGACTCCGCTGATATAACTTACACTAGATATATAGGGCGGGGAAGGATTCGATCTGGGCTGAATGAAGCATCATCAAAACTCCAGCAATGAATGTAAACAGCGTATCGACTGCATCTTCTAGCAGATTGGATACTCCTCTGTGATCCAAAGCGCTTCTATTTCTCAGGAAACCTTTCCAACCGAGACCTGGCGTTCAGCAGAAGGTAACATGAGGTTGATTTCGTAAATGTTCCGTGGCCGGTTTGTTGTGTGATTAGATCGCGTTCAGGAAACCAGGTTGAGCAAATTTTTGAACAATATGCCGCACACTTAGCTCCTTGCAAAAACAAGCCCTAATTAGCGGCCGTGTCCCACGGCGTGTGCCCATCAAGCACCAAATGAACCAGATACCGCGCGTACTGGCTTAGACCGCTGATGTGCCCTTTCTCGACGGGAAAAACGTTTCACAGACAAGTAGAGCCCTGAGTCGTGAAGAGAGTGAGTTAACGAGCAACACGGGTATGCATATACAGCCCCGAAGAGACAGCGGCCATCTAAGGCTGTCCTCCCTTGAGATAATCATTGTGGTGTTAGTCTAGGCCAAATCAGCTGTCTACAGTACCCCAGCCGTGTTCTCAGGACGCATGGTAATGAAAATTGACGGCAAAAGACATGTGAGCAACACGAATGTCGTGTATCGTACTGCCCAGAGCTGTTTGTCAATAAATGTCGCTAACCTCCATTCTCCTTGAACGGTGAAACCCTAAAGAACGATGCCTCATCCCCGCTGCTCAAGAGGAGGGTATCTCTAACCAATCAGTATTGAAAATATTCAGATATCTAGCAACTGTACTATTGGTACGATCACGGAACACGCGAGTAGCATGAGCTGTGTGGTCTTGTACTATCCTCTTGCCCTTGTAGATAATTACAAATAAACAACTTTGCCGCCGATCTGCTGGTGGCTGAATGAATGTGATAGGTGGTTGGGTAGATACTTGAGCGGCCAGAAATGTGATAGTGAGACTCAATGCATTGTCTAACCCGCGTATTTTAAGTACCAAAATTAGCCTAGATTAGAGTTCATGGCAAAATAAATTGTAGCAGACATTCAGAAATACTCTAGGTGCTTTCCGTTGCTTCTTCCCAGGTTTCAGCATTCTGATGGAAACGAAATTTCTTGTCCACAGAATACTACACCTCATTTTGTATTCAACGTGCCCCTATTCTCCAATGGCCCCTTTGATGTATATAATGGCAATTATTATTGTAGAGATTCATGCAGGGACTGAATGATCATTGCAGACAAAATTAAAATCCCCAGAAGATGTGAGAAACCAAATCTTGATTCCAATTCCCAGACTGCCGATTTTTCCAAGGCGCGTAGCACCTAGCACAGTTGCTGTAGAGCACGTGGACCACATCGCTAGAGGATACAGCAGACTACCCATATGCTGGGCAAAAACGCCATGGTTGTACTTGTATCGAAGTAATGTGTGACTATTCTTTGCTGTCAAGAGCTGTAAACATTTGTTTCTGCCTTTACTAGGTCTTCTCCTTCCCTAGCACATTTATCTTCCTTGCCTTTTGTATTGGGAAATCCAAGCTCAGTCTCCCATATTCCAGTGAGCTGGAGCGAGGGAGAAACAAACAGAGAATGGTTCTATACAAGATAAATATTCATCCACCTACCAGCCTCTGACTAGTCCTTTTCTACTGAAAATTTGTCTTCTGAACCAGTGCGTTGGACTTGGATACTGAAACATCGCAGCTAGTGCATATTCCTCCCCTTTTTCTTCTCTAGTAGTTGCTTCATTGGCCTTAGCGTTCCTGTACATAGGTGCTAGGTACCCCTATCGTCCTGTAAGGGATGATCGGTTTCTCGCATACCCTTCCTTGTAGTACATGCTACGGCATCTCTTTCTGGAGGATCACAGAAACCAATGATCAAGGGGCATGATTCGGACGTATTTCTCACATATTATCTTGAACAGAACGACACAAAGACCTGGTTGGATGCCTTTTCTAATCTGAAAGATGCCTTTACAGGTTGCTTTGGGGGTAATTACATCCATGACAAGCAAGCAAATGTGCTCTGTTGTTGTTGTTGTTGTTGTTCAAGTTTATGTGTGAGGGGAACACATTTTCACCCACTGGACCTGAAAGCCAACCCGAAGATGGTTTCTTGCCTCCGGGTACTACTCCAAACTGCGTCAAAGCTTTATGCAAGCAAACAATCTACTCACAGTGACTTGAATCATTTGCATGGGCAATCAACATTTTCTTGTGGACCACGATTGCACACACCCATGGCACCCCATTCAGTGCCCATTCATGTTAGTTTAATCCTATTCCTTGACGGTTATGATTCTTGTCAATAGCTCTGTGACCATGGACCCTTGAGTACCTATGTGTAGACGCACCTTTTGAATAGTGAAGGCAGTGTGTGTGCATATTATAACGAAGGTGCCAATAATATTTGTGATTTTTTTTATTGTTGTCTCTCACTAGCATCCATAAGAGCGAAGACAGAAGATAGAAATGCCTACGTAGTTTGTAAAGATAACTATTATGGATATTAGGCGCCCTATTGCCCGCCGCTATGGTTAAACCAAACAAGGCCTACCCTTTGGGTGAGGCTTTGCGAACATTTTGCCAAGTAAATCCTCAAATGCCGGTATCACGTCGTTAGACATGGTGAAACCCCATCCTTTCTCACGTGCCAGATCCTGGGCATCCTTTTCGGAGACAAAAGACTCCCCCTGTGCATTTGGATACCCAACCAATAACCCAGGTTGCTCTTCAGGGAAACCCTTCAGTGCTTTGATGTACTTGAAGGACTCCGGGTTGCCTAAGTTGAACGCCAACACAACAGCAGTCGCCCCACGTATTAGGCAGCGCATGTATTGCCATCCATCGGTCTCCGCCTCGATCCTAGGATGCACGCTGATGAGAGTTGTATCATTCCTCGTGGGATGCTCATACATGATCAAACCACCAGCATCTCGACTTATCCGTGGCCAGCTTAGCGCTTTCTGTAGTGACTGAGTTCTCTCTACCCCTTGACCGAAAAAGACAATTTTGTATTTCTGACGGCTCTTGGATGTTGAGTGGATGTTGGTAGAGGCGATAGGCAAAAGGGGCTGTCGAGACTGGTGGAGCTCTCCCACATACACAATGATTGAACAAGAGCAAAATAACTGCAATTATTAGTCAAGATCTGAAAGAGGAAGAAGTATACATACAACCACAAAACCCAATGGAGTCCAGATTGACGCTATAGCACCAAGACCCTGACCTACACTTGCACCCAAGCGAACCATCTTGCATCGTGATAGTGCAGGGGGCAATAAGAATAAAGCTGAGAGAGAGGTCCAGAGAACGTGGCAGATGATCGCGCCAAAAGTAATATATCGGGCAACGACAGGTGTAGGAATTGCCGGGCTGATGATGACCAAAAGTGTCTCCACAAAGGCGATTGAGAATAAGAACACCAGAACTAGCTGGGGTTGTTGGGTGGCTGTCTTGATCTTTCTTATCGCAAACAATGACTGCTCAAATTAGCTCGACCGTCATGAATTTCACGAGTAGACTTACGTCGAAAAGTGACCCAATAATCGCCCATCTCCAACACCAATTTGCCCATGTCTGTCCGTGGAGGATTGTGCAAGTAAGGAATGCGATACCAAATGCGATGTAGATTAAAGAGGAGATAATAGCCATCGCGGTGTACCAAGTCATGATGGGATAGTTATAGGGCCCCATAGTAGAAGAGTCGCGATGGGAGAACAATTGTTGCGCCATCCATAGTCCGATCAATGTAATGGCAATTATGTAGGCAAAAGCCACATAGGCTGCAATCACTGCATCCAGCATATTAAAATATCGAATGGTTTGTGAAAATAAGAATATGTAAGTAATAATTGTAAAAGGGACGACAATAGATGAAGAGGAAGAGGATGATGAAGGGAAGTTTTGTAGGAATAATTATAGGAAGTCATTGAAGCTGGTGTTCTGTCCTACTGTGAAAGTTTCGCAGACACAGTCCAACAGGTGATCCGGTATTATGAAGTGTTACAGATACGCAAATTCTGCCACAGCTGATCTAGAGACGGGAAAACCGTGGGATTGGGAAAAGCAGTTCCAAGGCGGTCAAGTGGTTGAGACGCACGAAGCCACCCAGTCAGGTGCGCATCTAGCACTGTATAACATGCCACAGGCCAGCATGCAAGCCAGTCGATTTTCAAAGATAAGTTTCCCCCAGAAACGAAGGGCCAGGACGGTTTCGGGTAGTGGTGTGTGAAATGATCATTGAGCAAGGACCACAGGGCTCTGTACGGTGTGTTAGTGTTACCGATAGCCTGGTTATTGCTATTGCTACGTGTGGCATCTCCGGCTTCTTTAAAGGGAGGTTTGTACCGCGTGTCTTATGTGTATTTCGCCTATAATTATTGTGTACCCCTAAAGCCAACCTGCCAGTACCGCGTAATCACATACATATCTCGTCTGAGTCAATGTCAAGTATTCATCTTGCACTCTTCGTACGCCTCGTTAAGTCTGAATTTCTGATAATAGCTGTTCTTACCGACGACCTGTCCTGGGGCATAGAAGACCTACAAAGCTAAGGCCATCGAATGATGAAGACAAACAAATGTGAAGGCATCCCTGTTGTAGCAAACCTGGAAAGGGGTAGGACAGGAGCCGTTGGACAAAAGAATCAAGTTGTACGGTTTGGCACCTGCCATGCCTCTTAACCTAGTTGTATGTGCGTTCTTACTGGCCACATCTCCACCCCGACCAATTTCTTTTCTGTAACGAATAATGCTAAGTGCGGGAAGGTTTCCCAAATAGGCTTTGTGACCTGGAGCCGGCCACATTACACTGCCTTTGGCTAGGTAACAAACTCCTACATCGAACCATCCAGACTAATGCAAACCCTAGTCTGGGCTGGGAGGCAAACAGAGACAAGGCTGATGAGTTGAGTGGCTGGACTATGGAAGCCTGTTACTTATACAATTTGTGCCCGCCTCCAAGGTCTCAGAAGAGAAAAGATTTTTCCTCTGGTGCGGACGCAGCCTAGCGCAGAAAAGTCAGGAAAATAGAGGGGGGTTTCTACCAAAGTTTACCGTTCTCAGCTCTATATGCCCGCTTAGCCACAATAGTCTCCAAGAAATGAGTGACAATTGGGCATTGGACTGAAAGGCGGAATTCAAACCAGGACTTGCAGTGTAGGCTATAACTAGGAAGCAATGGGGAACCAAGAGTAAAGAATGTTGTGAGTCAAAACTGACAATGGATTCTAATTTCTAGCCATGGAAAGCCCCATTGGAGACCTACATGTGTTCTGCTCAAAGTCATCCTTCAAAGTCATCCTTTCTATATGTTGGATGGAGGGGCTTCCTATGATTCATTAATAATTTAGTTTCGCACTCGACAAAACGGCTGATATCAACTGAATTAGGAGGTGAGGAAAGCTCTAGGAGAGGATAATCCCGCAGTTTGTATTCAATGTCTTGATAGTCTCGGCTAGGCAAAAACATCTTGATAGGGGTTGAAGATTCGCGAAGTACGCCTTCTTGTTTATCGGGTAATTTCTGTCGTGTTCTTGGATGGCACTTGTCTAAAGTGTCTCCGATGCTTATTACTGTCGGCTAGCTATCGAGGGGATTCAAGAGAAGGTCGTAGCTGTCTTGAAGCTTGAGTGAATAGATAGAAAACCCCTCATCTTCTTGCGATTGGTATGTCACCATCATTGGTTGGAAGAGCGGCTTCTAGCCCAAGGGATGAGAACTGACGGACGATACTGACAAGAATCTTTTCGGCATTTAAGCTTCTAGGCTCAGCGGGATTACAAGAGCAGTAAAATCGGCCGGTAACGGCGCTTTTTATTTCTGGGACGCCTCTCCTTCATCTTCCATCACCAAAGATCTTCTATAATTAAGAGTTGATACTGAAGCGCCTGCAAAGCACATACGTAAGTTCTTTTCCCGAGGCGGAGCTTCCATGTAGCCAAAGGAGCGATGATGCGCTTCGCGCTTCTAGTTCTGAAAACTCGTATACTAAATTAACCATTCGTTAATATCCTCGACGAACGTTTCACGCTCGTGTTTACGGTGCTATACGTATGGCTTGCTCAGGATCTACCGTATGAGTTCTGTTCTTTTAGATCCTGCGTGATTTACTATGTAGATCAATCGTGGGCTGTTCATACACTGCACATGTAATCATAAACACAACTTCGCTAGCTCGTTGGTGCAAAGAGCCATCAACCTACTAAGCTGCTCGAAAACATTAGTAAATAAGCAGACTGGCTAATTGCAAGTGAAACTATGAACAATCAATATATAGCGATGTTTCGCAGGTCTCGTTATATGTGAAATGGATTTCAAGGGAGTTTCGTGTTCTGAAAGTAGAGTATGGCTGTGGTGGCTTAGCCGATAGATATGTATCTTATGCCAATGTCAACAGGGATAACTAATTAAATCCGTTGTTAGAATTTCCTCTCCAACCCGAAAATGAATTCACTCTAAGTCTTGAAGCATGCATCCAGTGTACTAGGTGATCCTACTTATTTGGCATCGTCTCGAGTATGAAGCGTAGGCTTGCACCTCGCTCGGCCTAGTATAGCCAGGCATATATGCGATGTGTGACAGACAAATGTCGCTGCGTCAGTCGACCCGATGGCGATGGCTGTGAGCGATGCTACCGCCTCAGCAGACAATGCCAACCAAACTCCTCCGCCAGCCAACGGGCAACCCAAAACAACAAGACCCCGATTCTCATGCCGTTCTACCACACTCTGAAGAACCCGAGAACCCGCAGGACTACCAGCACTCTCGGGGTCGCGTCCGATCCGGGTCTCCTACAGTTCCGACTACCCCCCGCGAGCACTTGGTGACTCCCACTGTCCCTCAGTTGATCGACAATATTTCTGTGGCATGCCTCGATAGATTCCGCACGCGCATGCTGCCTCACTTCCCCTTCATCCACCTTCCACAACGCGTAACGGCTGAAGAGCTCTGCTACAATAGACCCCTGCTCTTCAAGGCTATCGCCTGCGTGGCATGGCCCTTCTCCAGGGAGAGAGAAGCCCGGGCTCTCGACTTGAAGCGTGGACTCTGCGAAGAAGCGTTCTTGCGGCAGATACGTGCTGGGAAGAATCAGTCTAATGATATCAGTTCCGCACTCGACTTACTACTAGCTCTCATGACTTATATTAGTTGGGGTTAGGATCATGTACGTCATCGTGGCAGCCTTTCGCCTTTAGTTATGCTATCTGTGTCCCTGGTGGGCGAGATACGTCTTACTAGGCCTGCGCTTGAGGACGCCCACATAGGTCGTCTCTTGGTGTTACCGGTGCCCACCCTCACCTCAGACAGCCCTCGGCGACTCTCTGCTGAGGTCCGGCGCGCCGTATTGGGTTGTTCCGTACTGAGCACTGTTGTCTCTCACTACTTTCGGATATGGACCCCCTGCCGGTATGTAATCACTGGAGTTATTTTCATTCCGTTCTACTGGGGGCACAAGTTTGTCACGGGAGTATATAAAACTCCGGAAACTTTTGCCTGAAAGAGTTATTGACTCTAGCGGTTGAAGTGGACACCACAACTGGACAGCGTTCTCGACGACACAGTTTCAGCTGAAGCATGCTTGACGGCCGCAGACCTGGTCTATCAAGTTCGCCTTCAGCTACTCTCTGCCAAGGCTATCCAGCTTCATCAAATGTTGCAAACGCAGCTGAATCATGGTGCTCGGGGGGGGACACTAGCAGCTACGACTTTCAAAGATGCCAAGCTGCTTTATCAAAAGCTACAAAATTTCCGTATGGAACCCCCATTGTCCTCTCATTGTCACGAGTGTAAGTTCTCTACCCCTCGCAATCTCGGCGGATTTCTGTGCGGATACAGCTTTCTGTGCTAACTTGGGATATTCACAGCCATTCAAGTCCAGCTAGAGCATTTTCATCATGTGGAAGTGCTTATTCTAGAAACTATCCGCGCATCTACTCTGATTATTTCGTGCGTCGATGTACCTGAAGCCACTAAGATTCACAGTAGTGGTGACGACGCGTCCATGAGGAACAATATATCGATGGGACAAAGTGACTTGTCATACATGTGGCAATCCGTTCTCGCTATTAGTGTCTGTACTTCTGCTCTCTTGAGCCTTGAGCCGCCCAGCTTCCTATCCATAGCTTTCTTGCAGTGCGGTCAGCTCGCCTGTTGTATTGAGGTGCTACATCAACTGGAAGAGTTGGAGGACTCGCGAATTGATCGCGCTCACGCACGGGCCGTCATAGACCTACCCGTGCTCCTGGACCGCATCGCCAAGAACCTTGAGATGACTGCGATTGAGGCGGGCGAGCAGGACATGTGCCATCCAGGCGGCGTATTTACCCAGCTCGCGACAGGCATTCGAGATCTTCGTTCATGCCTACAATATACCGCCGTCGAGCTTACGCGGCCAGGCCCAGCCGAGGTGTCAGGTTGTGGAGGTAGTAATGTGGCCCAACCACTTCAGGGGCACTTGAATACACAAGGCCCTGCCGGCCGCTTTTGGATGAACCAACTCTTTCTAAGTTAAATTCACCAACCGGAATCATGAAGGAGCACATTAGTTATCTATCTGCACCATACTATCACGTAGGGGTCGCACCGCTGTCCGTTGATGCTGTCACCTACACAAGTGGCGGACTGTAGTTCAACCACGAACTGGCCACTTCGTGGCAACGATCGCCGTTAGGCGTGGAGGATATGCATGCAAGGATTCTTCTTAGATTTTCACTTTTTTGCTCGACGGACGAACATTCGACTAGGTTAAAAGTTATTTACTCAGAAGCACTTAATCAGGTTGAGATCGAACCGTAGATCTAATAATGTCGGGCTAAAAAAACACCATACCATCTTCTTTGTCGTGAAGACCTAGCACGTCTGTTCCTGATATACCCCCTCCCCCACGGGTCGAAACAAGGATTTCGGAACCGTCATCAGTCTGTAGGACGCTCTTCGCATCGGAAGAGAAAACGTTGTCGTAGTTGCCCGAGCCTCCTCCAACCCCGAGGATGCTGTCTGTTGTGACCCACACATGAGATACCTTCTTCTAAATTCCGACTTTTTAGCTCGGGTCCTGAAAATGACCCGCCTGTAATTGCAATAAGGATCCAATTTCCATACCCGCCAATACCAACGATGGAGGGTGGTATCTCCGTAGCAAAGATTGTGAGAAGGCGAGCCAGCTTTGGTGGTCAAGGAGGAGCACATTCAACTTGATACGTAACGAATGTAAAGATTGGAATAATGACGTGATGCATGTATAAGGTGAACGTCAATCTGTACTGCGTGTATCGACCTTATATATATTGTGTGCCAAACAAGTTTGTCGTCAGCTCGCTAAGTTCAGGCCATAGACATGAGGAAACATGAATAACTAATAGGATAATATGTGTTTAACTGACTTCCAAAAGGCATCGGAACGTAGGCAGCCACAGAATATTGATTGACAACGTATCCCTTAGCCTCAATGATCAAAGGTATGAAAGCTTGGATCATGGCCAACGGAGCGAAGAAGTTAAGGTCGAATAATTTTTTGGTGTTCGAAATGCCGAGGCCTAGGGCGGGTATGATGAAGTTATGGCCGCTATTGTTGACTAAAACATCTAGTCGCCCACCAGTCTCACTCGTTACACTCCTGACTGCAGCGGCAATGGACTCCGAGGACAGGACGTCGAGCATGAGGGGTGTGACATTAGTAGCTTCATTGAGACTGGGAGGAAGCTTTGCTGGATTCCGCAAAGTTGCGAAAACATGGTATCCCTTCTCGCGAAAGGCCTCAGCCAGACCTGTACCAATACCGCCTGCTGAGCAGCCCATGATGAGAGCATATTTCTTGAGTGGAGACATTCTTGCTGTAGTGTGGGTTATCTCCGCGTAGTCAGCCTCGATTTGGCCTCAGAGAAGATATGCAACGAGCAGTTACTACATGACAGTTCCAAAATTGATTAGAAGCCGAGCAAGATTGCGGTGCCTTACATTTTATAAAAACGACTATGATATAAGCAATGAGGCTTGAGTCGCTCCGCGAGCCGCCTATGATGCTTCGAGCGGAATCCAAATTCCGGTGTTGCATATGTTGCGTGGTACTTGTCAGCCTGAGGAGAAAGAAGTATTACTCCCCATTAGCATGAGAGCATGAGCGCACGCCATTGCAGCCATGTTTCGGAAGACGCGTTTTCGTTTGAAAGATTTACTTTATTATGAAGAGAACATCTTGGCCACGCGACAGCGATTGTTCGTCATGCGGCACAATGCCCTCCCTCAATCTTGAGGGATGCATCATTCTTCGAAGGAGTCGGACCAATATCATCCCGCCAACATTCCGAGAATTCCGTCTTAGCACAAGAACCCGCCTGTTTTCACCAACATAGACCCCAGAAGGAAAACCTAGTGACAGAAGTATCTGGAAATACCTCGTAAGCAAGAGTTTTTACTTAGTTCGCTATACCCGTTACGAGGTCCTAAGGGTTTGCCGTCTCCGTTGAGCACCACTACTGGGCCTGGGCGTGGCACTATTCTCCACCATGGTCGTCAACAGGCATGAGACAAATGTCACATTGAAATGTGCTTGTTACATTTGTCACGCGTATAGTCAGCAGCAGTTAATTCATAAGGCGTAGAAGTATCCTTTGATGAGAGTAAGCCACTTCGAAAATTATCACTAACTGAGGTAATATTATATATATACGGTATGGTCAGCTTAGAGTGTCACGATCTCTTTGCTTTCTACTCCGAGTAAGTGTCTGCTCGGGGACGATTAGACAGCTTGCGACGGATCCGATCTGGCAGGTCACATATATAAAATGGTGCCGAGGTGTGGTAGGATTTCATAGGCTCATTTTTCCGTAAAATTAACCTAGCTATGGGCATATGAAACGGTACTATTAGGTAGCTGAGTACCCGGTGCATCGGTTTTTACTCACACTAGCTATACTGTTTGTTCTAGCAATTAGCTCGCTTTACAATTAGTCGCACAATTGTCCCAACTCCTTGGTCCGTGTTTCATGATGGGTTGTTGACAACCAGTACGTCAGGATTTACGTGAATATTCTCCCTTTGCCTGTGTCTAATTCAAGCCCCATGCGATTTTGGAAGTGTCCTTTCTGCGGTAGCTGTTTTCTTGAATACAGAAGAAAGCTTCATATAATCTTGACTGAGACTCTCTTTTCACAACGAGGTAGCTTGGTTAATTATATACTGCATGTCTTGGATACTTTGTCGTAGTTACGTTAGGAATCTGAAAACCACCTAGGAAATTATGCTCACCCATTCAATAACAATCAAGCCAACTCCAATCGTGTAGTCAAAGTGCGTCTGTGTAGGCATGGAGTCGATTTGGCCTACTAGTTTTCGAGAGTGAGTGACATGTACTAGTGGGACACAAGATACAAGATCTTGCGATCGGTTCTATTTATAATCACATTAAATAAGACCCTAACTACTAAGTTGTCGTCGTGAGATCTAGGAATAATTTCATAACCGCAACTTATCGCTACGGAAAGGGCAGGGGTCGCACAACCCAGATTGCGCCCTTGTTTCAAGGAGAGGCTCTCACTCGACTATAAGAGGCTCCAGGGAGCAACGAATAGAGAGAATTAACAACAGAGCTATAACTCTGGTTATCGTTCTCTACTGAAATCTCCAAGATCATCCAGCCCTTCATTACCAGGCTAATCCAGACGATGCAGTTCGCTTTTACCTCCCTCGCTTTGCTCGTGGCTCTCGTAGCCGCGATGCCTCCGAATGCCACCCCCGTTAACGCTACTGTTTTCGCGTGTGGTAACCCCCCTATGGCGGCAGAAGAGCACGCCGTTATGGCTCGAGCCTTCGCTGAGGAACGAATGATGAAGAATACCCAGGTTAATGCCGAGATTCCTACTGTGAACGTGTACTTCCAAGTCCTCGCCTCTTCGGAGAAACCAGAAGATGGTTGGGTAGCTGTGAGTCCATACCGCGATGATGGACTAATTAAAGATATCATATAAAATGATGCTAGAACTTACACTAACACTGACTAGGATGATCTCCTACAGAAACAGAGTAGGTAGTTATGCGCTGCTCCCCTATCAACATTTTCGATATCTCGAGAGTTCATGATTGGTGGTGACAGAGATTCTTCAACTGTCATGAAGTTTGGGGTTCCTTGAAACAAGAAATCCAGCATATAAAAGCTGACACAAGTGAGAATTGCAGTGGACGTGTTAAACGACAACTTCAATAAACACGGCATAAAGTTTCAATTGGCTAAAACAATTCGTACCATCAACGAAACATGGGCTCGGGGACAGGATATCAATTTCATGGCATCACAGTTGCGCATGGGTAGCTACAGTGATCTTAATATTTATCTGCACCTAAAGTAAGCTACCCTTCCATAACCAGCCCTGCCCCCTCGGGTCGAAGGAGCAGGTTTCCTATCTACATCTCCACTGCGCCGAAATCTAACATGTCGCATATACAGCCTTACAGGTGGTGCAGCGGGGGTGTGCACAATCCCCGTTCCCGTCAACGGCGCCGGGACTTACAACTTCGATGGCTGTCAGATTCTCACTAGCTCGCTCCCTGATGATGCCCCATACACCGGATTGAACGACGGCAAGGCGGGGGTACACGAGGTCGGGCACTGGTTTGGATTGTTCCATACATTCGAAAACGGCTGTAATTCTCCCGGTGACTACGTTGATGACACCCCTTCCGAGGCCTTGCCACCGGGTCGAGGATGCGAGATCCGCAACTCGTGCCCTGGCCAACCTGGCAATGACCCCATCCACAACCACATGAGCTACACGGGCAGGTGAGTTCTCTACTTTATCCACTGATCCCTCGCTTTCGACGAGCTATAAGAGAATATCAATATCTTCTAACGGATGACTAAAATGGCTAACACTTCCGCGCTTCTCTTGTAGTGACTGTCACACTGAGTTTACGCTCGGCCAGCAGATCCGCATGCACAACCAGTGGGCCGTGTACCGCGCTGGCAGATAAATCGAAATAGTTGTTAAGTGGATGCGCTGGGGTGGAGTTGGGATGTGACGACGGCACGCTTTCGTCTAGAATATTGTTCATTCGATGTGTACATAGTTATGTTTTAACCGTATGCGAAAGCGCTATGAAAAAGCTAACGTCAAGTCACAAGAGCATGCTGCGAAGTGTATCCTAACTCTCAAGCATTTATCATACATGACTAAGGATTTTAAAATATATTCTGGCCTTTAGTAACGGATGAAGAGTCTTTTGAAGTAGTGAGGCCTTCTGTCAACTGTGTTAGATAAGACCGAACCATAACGATGGCGAGGAGCAAATTCTACCGAAAACGACATAACGTTTTTACAGCATGGTATATCAGCTTACAATGTTATGTTAGATTCATAAAACGGAAATTGGCACTTCGCACAGTAGCCTGCTTTGGACTGCGTATGATAATATAAAATGCAGGATGGAAGTGAAGCGTTATGCATCTTCACTGCATTTCAAGTCCCGCCCGAGAGAATGAGGCCGACTAACTCAAGTCTCATCTGCCTACCTAGTCTAGTAACTGCATCATGTATATACGCCGTCCCTATGTGTTAAATCACTCACGCAAACAAACTGGCATATTACATCAGCTAATTGTCTACATCCTTGATGACGGGAAGTTCATTGATTTGGTAATGACGGCTTTATTTTATCTTGTTGATGGCTCACGCAGTTAGCTGTGTTGCATGTCAATATCGCTCTTCCTCACAGTAACGAATGTGTCGTCTTCTCCGCTTTCAACTTGATCTCTTGCTGATATATCAAGCTGATGCTAGCCAAACTTTGCGACAGCGCCAATTTCAATCCGCTCTCAGACAGCCAAAACCCGCCGTCATCTCCGTCCCTGATGGGGAGACTCCGCTCATCCCAGATTTGCTGGGGATATAAGAATTGATCGCATAGTGACGAAAGTGGCTCGTACCCTTTCGCTGAGCAACACTGCTACCTTTCCTCCTCTTCTCCCCTTATCGAATGTATGCAAGTATCCCACCTCTCCAAATTCACCTTGTATCTATTCCATATAGAAAGTACTCATTGTGTCATATCCCCCATGGTATGCAACTGTGATTCGTGTCCTTACGTGGTATCATAAACGAGTGTGGCGACATTATTGCCTTCCCTTCCCCGCTCCCTTTTTTGGTCCATCCTTATATCTGCATAATATCGAAGAGAAAGAAATAAAATCAAGCGAATAGACAAAAACTCCTGTAAGCACCGAGCCAGGTATTGTCGCGCCCCGACCCATGCCGAACCAAGTGGGAGAATGAAGAAAATTGATCAGACTGGGTAATGTAATGCTAGTGAGGTAAAAACATTATATTTGAGTTATGTAGTATTGTGTGTCGTGGTTGAAGACTTGTGATGATACCAGGATGGGTAGATAGGTGCGTAGATAGTGCAGACTAGGGATATTGGGTCGAAGATTCATTTATCAGATGGCTTTGCCAACGTTCCGCTTGTTGCCGGAACCCCCATCTCTGACCGATGGTTGCCGTCCCAGCATGCTGTCGGGACTAGGCACCCAGCGTCCGGCTGCAGGCCCGACGTCCGGACCCGGATCGCTCCACTCGCCCAAGCTACTCACACCGCTCGAGTACCTCGATCCGATGCTCTCTGTGCGCGTGTGAGTCGGCCGCGGCCTGTTTGGGAGGCCACGGCCATTGCTCTGTCGGCCGTATCTACTGTCTCGCCCGCTGTCTACTGCGCCCTGGGGGCTCGCTGCTGACGACTGTGCCAAGAGCTCGGGTCTATCTAGATCAAACGGGTCTGAACGGAACTTATTCCGCCGCGTATCGGTTGTGTCGATGCTTATGATTGAGTCGCGGTACACACTCGGCATGCGGCTTGCTCTGACTCCACTGGGTAGCTGCGAGTTGGCGGCACTGGTACTGTAGCCCCGGGAGCGGCGAATATTTTGGACGTAGGTCGCCGGTCCGCCGGCTGTACTGCTGTTGTTATTGGCAGATTTCGCAGGCGCTGGAATGGCATTTGCATCAGAAAATGGATTCCCGGTCGCACCTGCTGATACCGCGAGGGGCATCACCTTGGCTGAATCGTGGCTCATGGCATTCGAATCTGCAAAGGGGTTTTCCGTGTCGAAGTTCAGCCCGAGAGAACCGAGTAATGGGTCGTTACCAAGGGACTGGGAGCGGCGCGGGTTACTATTAGACCCTCGTTGTTGTTTCTCCTCCATGCTTAACAGGCCTAGAAAATTGGGTTGGGACCCCCTTCTTCCAGTTCGCGCGGTGTTGGATATACTGGTGTAGGTGTCATTATTGGTCTGCTCATTCTTTGAGCCATTGCGAAATTTTGAGGCGAATCCGCCGTTCTCAGTCAGTCGTCCCCACCAATCTACTAATCGACCCTTCAGTGTTGTTGCGTCGTTATTAGCCATACCGGCCCCCGAAGTTGACCGGGTTGCGGGCGTGTCCGGTAGACCAAACTGCGAGTTTCCACGGTTCAGGTCTACGCTTGGCTTCGGACTACGGTAAACTAGGCCGCTGACACGTCCCCGAAACTTGCTATAATTATAACCCACTGCGGCTCTCATCTTTTCTGGGATGCTCGTTGGGCCGAGCGAGGTGCGGCTGAAGACATAGGGTCCCATATCACCGCGACGGTAGGGAGAGTCAGTGTTTAAAGGCGTAAGAATAGTACTGCGCCGCTTTTTCATTAGTCGTTTCCTCCAAAACCAGAACAGGAAAGCAATGATCGAGAGCAAAGCTAAGCCTCCTATCACACCCCCCGCAACGGCCACGGTTGTCTGGGTGCTGATTGCACCCCCACTAGCATTATTACTGCCAGTGCCCGTCGCCACGTCTGTAGCAGGATTTGAAGATCCAAACTGGCCTGTCGCTGCTGGATTTGTGGATTCCGTGCTGCTTGATATAATTTCTGAAGGGGTACTAAGAACGCTCGAGGCTACGCCCGACGCAGATGTCGATGCTAAATCGTCATTAGTCTGTGCTTCTGAGGCCGCACCTTCAATTGTTGTCGTAGAAGATGACGTGGTTATAGTGTCGGGGATGAAGGTAGTAGAAGATAGATTAGAGACCTCGCTTTCAAGAGGCGCAGCAATTGGTGAAGTTATTGAAAGAGCACTTGTCTGTGTAGCGCTAGATGCAATGATAATACTTGGGGGGACACTCTGGGAAGATGTAGAGCTCGCCGTACTAGTAAGAATTTCTGAAGTAGTGCTTGTGGATGTCGAGGGAGCTGGCACATTGATGAAGGTATCGGGGACCGCTGGATTAGGTATGGTTTCTAAAGTTGATGAGGAGGCCAAAGATGTTGAGGATATTGTTGACGTAGAAATCGTCGTAGCTGACGTTAAAGCTGAGCTTGAACTTGAGATTGAGGTCAAAGTCGAGCTTGAAGTAGTCGATATCGATGTTGTCGTCGCTACTCCCCCACCCGAGCCTTTAGGCACTATCGTACATATCCTCCTATTAATAGTCGATACGGGGAAGGGCGACGACATGGTCTCATGAAGGTGTATAGGCGATTCCAGTCGCCAAAGTCAAAATAAGAAATTTCTATGTTCGTCGATGTAGACGGAGTGGAGGGAGGAACAATAGGAATAACACACGAGAAGAAACGAAAGGCCGGCCCGGCCGTGCTCACAATCACGACAAGATCATGAAGCAAATACCAGAAGGGAGGAGAAGAATAGTCGAGAAACAAGGTACACAGGATCTCTAGGAAACCGGAAACCACTTCACGGCTAAATCCAAAACCACACCACGACGGACCAAACGAAGCTTTGGAGTTTGAGATATCTACTCTCTAGATGGTCGTGGGAGAAGGAAGAGAGACGATAGGATAGTGTGGAGGAGCAGACGACACGGACGGGCTAGCTCGTCTCACAACAGCGTAGCAAGGGAGGACAGAGGCGTGAGCTTCTGCGACGCGACACATGCCACTACACCTAGAGCCGGGTTCAGTTAAAGTGAGGTTCTCCCTTCCCTGCCCCGGGTAGCATTACCTCCCGCAAGTGTGCAGAGGGAGGCCTATGCATGGCTATGCTCAAGCCGTTAGATCTTGCCTGGGTACTGCCTGGGTTCATCAACTTACTGGCACTACGATGCACCACGGTGTTCAACGGGCCAGGCGAGGAAACGGGATTGGCTGCGCGCGGCCTCGGGAGCCCAAGGACGTCGTCACAGTCAAGGCAAGGGGGGTTGTCCCGGTGGAGCAGGGCCGTGCTTTTGTGGCCGAACCCCTGTTCTGTAACAAACCTGAAGCAGAATCTCCGTCGGCTCGACCCCCAGCTTCTGGGGTCTTACCATACCTATAATACCTATAATAACGACTTATCATGCATGTTTGTATTGCCTTTATCCTTTTGCTGTTGTTCAAACTTGTAGCCAAGTAGGCATCTACACAGTAGCAAAATGACATCGGCCATCACTTGGCTGCCGTAGTGATAGTGGCCGTTGCAGCATTAAACACGGTACCACCACGGCGGGTGTGGTCTGTCTAGTGACTTAGCAGCATGTATAAAAGTATTGTCATTGTCAATGCCGTATCATAGTTGTTTGGATGTTTCGCGGCAGGGCCGCCAAGATATTGCTAAGAATATTGAGGAACATATAAGTAAGCTAATAGTAATCATGAATTGCCCGACGGTACATAGGCGGGCCGTAGCGAGTAGAGTATAGAGATGTGGCCATGAATGGTTCGAAGACATGTTTCGAGGAATCCTAGATCGAGTAGTTGACGTGACAAACTAATCGTTTCAAAAGAGGCGATGCACGCAATAAGATATCCAAATATATGAGTAAGATTCAGGGATGCCCGGTAAAACAACCACGACATACTGTACAAATAGAGACGGAGTGGGCTCGACGACAACGAGGACAACTCACACCCTACTCATCACGGGATCAAAAGATGTAGGGAACTAGGTAGGCGATCCAGGAATTCGTGGCCATGACTCCAGAGCCAGCGACGAAGGCGAGTTGCATGAGAGCTCGAGCGTGAAGAAGTTGAGGGCTGGATGCTATGTGATAGTATGTCCGGATCGGTCGGATGCGGGGTCTTTCCGATCAATGAAGGGGCCGTTTTGCCGTGGACTGCCGTGGACTGCCGACGACAGGAAGTGTTTGATCTATGATGGGCAGTACATCAAACATATGTGTGTATTTGTGTGTGTGTGTGTGTGCCTTCGTAGTAGCTGAGTGATTTCTTGAAAGCTTCATTCATGCCAAGCCCGACAGGCCCAGCGATTTGATCATCTATGACATACACGTATCTCACTCATTATGAAGGTGTAATCGATTGTAGAAATCGCTCGCGGCAAAGATTTTTTGTAACTTTGAAGACACATAAAAAGTAAGTACAGGATCATACCTACCTACCTACCTGTGCAGGGCGCAGTGAGGGGCTGGATTTTGCTCCCCCACAGCTAAATCGACCCAGAAATGGCGTAGGCATCTGAGGCAACCGTCAGTGTATATACAGCCACTGCACCACCGGCTTGCACGCGTTCATATCATCTGTGCTCTTGTCTTCAGTGATAAGTGAACAGAGATGATGATATCGTGCTGGACTTGATATACCCAGCCCACCTCGAGGCTAGACATCGGCAGATCGCCAGCTTCCACGGTCGCCCACTTACCTACCTACTCCTCACGTAATGTCTATCCTGGCATTTGTGATGCTTGTATTTTGTCGTGATACTCTGGCGTACGTAACTAATCGCGCATTTTGTCATTCGCACGGTTGTGGAAACAAACCAAGGGTCACTCCCTGTCCCGTGTCGCCGGAAACAATGTTATGCAAACGAAAATACCCAGCATCAATTTCAGCGTTCCTGGGTAATTCTATATTACTACACATCGTTATCGCAAGGGGCTTGCGCGGCTTGTAGTCATTACTCAAGCGAGCTTGCTTGGATGAAGACTGAAAGTGTGAGATTCTTTTCCAAATTCAAGGCGAAACACGATGACTAGACCCAAAACACACTGTCTCCTCGTCACCGAATATGCCCGGTGTCGGATTTCTACGATAGTCGCGACAAGGTTCGACAGATTTGCATGGCTGATAGGATTGCTTCCTTGGACATGTTGCGTACTTAGGCCTGCCACCGAAAAGTACCTAGTGCCCTACCTACTGTACTTAGGTGAGATACGACATGTTCAACCAGCCACAAGCAGACACAAGCGAGCAAATAAGGAACTTTTGGAGGGACCAGTGGCTCGGTACGCTACCAGCAGACTACCAGGCGACCAGGTACTAGAAAACAGGCGAGACAGGTACGGATATTGTAAAAGCCAAGCAAGAGAAAGGCGGTACGGTAGGGTAGATATGTATATCAACGGCGCGGAGATGGAGATTCGGACCAACCAGCAGAGAGCCGGCCACGGACCCATGCAAGAATGCAACGGGCTTTCCCTTCCTTCCACTTTCCACTCGCCACTTTACCTACCTGACCTGACCACACTGTAGCCACCGCACAGAACAGGTCCTTACCTTACCTACATGTATCCAAGAAGGATAGGTACGTGCGATGTATCTAGATGTGTATCCAGATAGGTACATGCATCTAGCGGCTGGATGGGTAAGTAGGTACCTGCCGAAGTTTTATTACAGTGCTTAACTACCTACCTAGGTAGGTATATATGTAGGTTCCGGTTGGTAGAGGTCGGTAGAAGGTCGGTAGGGGTTAGTTCAGCAGGTGCGGGCGCTTGAGCAGCCACCCCTCCTTCCCCCCCCAAAGCAGCCGCCAATCCCAAGATTCGTTCCCCTGTCTCTGCCCTGTCCCCCCATACGAAGTGCCTAGGTAGGTAGGAATCCTCGATCCTCTGTTCCCAACTATCGGGATCTCTCAATTTACACACGACTGTCTTTTAGTCCCATTTAGGAAATTGTTCATCTCTTCATCTCGCTCTCTCTCCTCTCCTCTCCCGTCCCCCTATCTCTCTTTCTCTGTGTGGCCCTAGGCATTCCATGCCTACGCCAGATACAGCCTGGCACGGAGTCTTCTTTGGATTGTCATCTTGGATTGTCATCTTGGATTGTCATCTTGGATTGTCATCTTGGATTGACGTCTTGGATTGCTGCATCATTTTGTCCCGCCACGGCCTATCTCTGACGAGGTCGACATCTTTTGCAGTAGCCTCAGATTCAACACACGACACCCTTATTACCTAGACGGGGTTGCATTGAGCCGCCATTTACCTACCTACCTCCCATAGATAGCTTCACATTCTCGACGACAAGGCTTCGGTACTTGTGTAGACCGCACCGACGGGCGTAGGCGATTTAGCATCATGTTTAGCGCGTTTGCGAGTTTGGGTAAGTAATTAATTCATTATGCTCCGTCCGTCGTCTTGTAGTTGCCCGGCGCCGTGGTTGCTGTCGGCCCACTCTACAAAGGCCCATCATAGCCACGGCGATATAGATCAAGTGTATCTAGTGTTAGTTCGGAGACCGAACCCCCTCTGATTCTTTTCACCAAGCCCCTGGCTATACCATCCATCTTCTGTCTTGGCTATTCCCATGCCGAGGCGCAATTTCGCCGTGGTTCATCACCTTGTCACGTCCTGTGATGATATCGTATTGTACTATACCGTTTCGCTAGCCTCGTCACAAGCAACCTCCTCATCAAACCAATCATCCTTCAAGCCTCCATAGTCCCACTGTAGGCAAAAAACGTCTTGTCACGCAGCATTATAACCTTGTCCTAGTTCCACAAACAACTCCCATAAAACCACCGGAGAATGTGCCACCACCCACACCTCTGAGTTTACCGCAATGCAACCCCCGGCTGCCTCAGTCTGCCGAGTCTTCTGGTAAACGGCCGTGTGCCTCACTTGTGCGCTTTTTACAGACTCTCCATCGTCCAACAGAGGTGAACGAATCACACTTTGCTGCCCTTGGGGTTCATGTACACGTCGACGCTGCCGCTGAAGACGTTGTCCCAGACCCATCCTTCATACCCTCTGCTTCTGGATGGGATGGTATTGACCTGGATGAGGCAAGGCGCAGAGACCCTACTTTTCGGCGGCCCTTGTCTAATGGGAGGTTATCGCCAGAGGCTCGTAGCTACGCAGAGAGGCGCGATGAGCTTTCAGTTGCAAATCAAACCGCCTTCCGGACGGTGCGTCGTATGAAACCCGAACCAGGGAAGCCGCCGATCCGTCTGGGAAACTGTTACGAATTCTTCAGACTGTTGGAATTTCTAGCTACCTACTGGGATGACAGTTCGTTGCCAAACCTGCAGGACGATGTCGCAAAGGAGGACCAAGACTCCGAGCAGACGGGCACGCCTGAAAGGATAACTTACCGAACTGTGCCTGGTTCGCAAATGCCGGCCGAGATTCGCCACAATTTGGTGTCCGCCTTTGTGAAGTTAGTCTCCTACGACTTTGGTTGCAACATTGCGCCACCGAGGGTTGAACCAAGGCTGCACCTAGCCGAACCGCTCTCAACGAAGGCGAAGCCGAAAGGCGGCCTCGCTTCCCGCCGTATGTCTTATTTTTCTTCGGGTTGCGTCTTCATATGCCGCACCCCTATCACTCGTGAAGCAGCGCGTGCTGGCATCGTCGAAGGTCCCATCGCAGCTGTCTCTGCTCGTAACACTACTAGTTTCTCCAAGCCTCTAGAATCAAATATTGACTTTGGTCGCGAGCTCATTGCGGCTCTTGTCACTGCCCAGCTTCGCGCTCGCGAGGGTAAGACAGAAAAACGCTTCGGCGAAGGACAGTGGTGGGCTACGGCCAAACGATGGGGAGGCGGCGAGGGCGGGCCTATCGGTCGCGAGGTAGAAGGGGATATTGTCGTAGGGGATAAGGACACTTTTGGTGGTCAAAGCAATGGAGAGGGCAGTGGCTCAGCAGACACCGCGTCCTCGTCTACCGATAAACCTTCACCACAAGAGCCCGGTTACCCGCGAGGGATCCCCGTACGTGGAGCGCCCTTGAACAAGAAACCGCGCAAGACTCTCAGTGTATATGATCGTTACCGCATGGTTCGTCTGCCCTCGTCGAATTGGGATAAAAAGGCGCGGTACGAGGCCATTGGAAAGATCAGGGGTTCCGGTTACGATGACGTGTTCGTCGTCAGTAGTCTCTTCCATCACCTGAGCGTTCTTCGCGTCCGCGTGCCGGAGAGACTTCTGCATATTCTCGATGGCACTTCTGAGGATACTATCGAGGAAGACACAGAACGAGAAGGAGACCAAGGAGAGGATGATAAGAGAGAGGGGCATAGCTGGGGTAAGCTAGAGATTTGGCGGAGCCATTGGTTCGATCTGTTCATTGTCGAGCAGAGGCTCGAAGCCATGCGCCTTCTCTGGGGCATGATGGCGTGGTCTATGCGGCAGACGGATCACGAAAACGACGAAATCATGGCCAATGCATGAGCTCTATTCATTCGGCTGGGTTGGGACTATATATTAAGATTTAAAAAGTTGGGTAGATAGAGATCGAGAGGAAACTTGTGACCTCGGCTGATGGATAGGCATCTAGGTAGACTGGCAAGTAATGGGGCTTGGTCGCTTGCTTCTGAGTCTGTTTAACATTGAAATACTAGAGATATCTATATCGATACTTGATAACGTTGTAAACAACGCTTTATCTTTACTCCTTATCATTGTATCTATTCGCCTTGCGGTGGTCATGATAAGGATAGGCTGAAAACGAGCTTGGCGTATATAAATATATCTATATATAAGCTAAAATGGAAGTGGATGAAGAATGTAGACAACGCTGAACCTACTTGTTTGAATAGTTGTCGAAAAGTAGATAGAGTTAAGGAGGATAGGGAGAGCTCGAGATAAAACGGTAAAAACCATTACATAGAGGATTATATCGAAAAGACGACGCTACGTGAAAATAAAAGAAGCATGCTCTGATCACCTGGGACCTCTTAAATTTTTATATATTTAAGTGCATGATTGTGTGCCTCATAACTTAGATTCGACGTTGAGCAATATAGATAGCGTTATCTATATCCCTTGCCTATGATCAGACGAGACATATAGTGAATGAGCTGTTTTTGATTTTGAATAGCACTGTATGTTTTTTCCTTCTTCTTCTCGCTTTTGGTTGGCTCGTTTACCCTCCCGATGATTCGTGTTTTATGTCGACCCTGTGACGTAGGCTGGTTTTGTCTAGAGAGTAGGGTCGGGTGGCATCTATCTTAGGAAAACCGTTGAGATACCTAGCATTGAGGTTGGGTAGGTTGCCTCTTGCCGTATTTGCCGGGGATGCCTACTTGCTACGTCATCTTTGAGGTTTAGTAGTATTTCTTGGATACGCATTGGTCCTGTTCGTCTACTAGAACCTAAGAGACTGAAGGTATCTGCTTTAGACAACAGTTAACCAGGGAGCAATGACATGATTTCCAAACCCCGCGTTTGGATGTCTCTCATCGTAGACAATGTCTCTCCGACCCCTGCTTCGATACGCGCTGACGTACATAGGTAACGAAAATTTCGTCTTGGCTGCCTCTTGCTTAGAATTCGTAAGCACTCGTGAGCGAAAAACCCATCGCTAAAGAAGTCATGAGCGTAACGTATCACCTAGGGTCACATGGGGACCAAGCTGGGTAGGTAGGTAAGGACTAAGTACATGCACAACGCCGAGGTGAGCGTGACGTTCACCTTCGGAACTGTACCGGTATAGTAGCCCTTCTTGCATATCATGGTGGACAAAGCATCTATCTTCGGCACCCAGCGGCGACTCGAGGGCGGCTACACTTTGCCGGGGAGGAGACGGTGGCCTCCCTTAGTAATATGTCGGGGAGGCAAAAGAAAAGTTTTCCGGGGGTGCCTAACGTATTGAGGTAGCGGTGGGTAGGTATGGAATTAGGCCCGCGGCTACTTGCATCATATCTTACTTACGTGGTGTACTACCTACCAGAGTTACTAGTAGGGGACTATGGTGTGTGCCGAGGTAGTCAGTCGTAGGCGAGGCGGCTGCGGGTCAGCTCCAGCCCTACCATCATGTACGTCCAGGGCTCTATATAGCCTCATCCGACCAGCTGACGAGCTGAAGGTCGGCGGATACTCTCGTTGGCTACGCTTGTGGAGGTCGGATGTGACAAGCCATGCAATGCAGAGTAGGTATATGCAGTCGCAAGAGATAGAGTGAGAAAATAGGATCGTGGCCATTGCCATGGGTTTGCAGGGCAACGGACATGGTGGCTGAACACATAGTAGCATGCCATATAGGCGTATAGCTGGGGTCATATTACCATCCCGTCCCCGGGTTCCTGCGTGCGCCGGATCTCCAGCCCGAAGGGGTATCTACCCTCCCTCGCCTCCATACCAACCCTCACACACTCTATCTACTATGCGTACATACAGTACCTAGACGGCACTCCCAATGTCGGCCGACAATGCACGGCAGCGGCGGCTAAGTCATGTCATGGCCGTAACCACGTTTTCTGCTGCGGATGCTGGGTGTAGTGTGGTGACAGTGGATGTTATGTGTGGTCCTTCCGGGTCTCCCAAATCTCTGGGAATCGGCTGTGGCGCCTGTAAGCCAAGGACGGTGCAACCGAGATACAAGACGGTTTAGTGTGTCCTGGATGTCGACGATCAACCCCCACCCGGGACCCAGGAAGACTGGCAGACCTGGTGACGGGTCTGGCATGGGAAGGAAAAGCTTTTCTTGCTCGCTTTCTCGGGACAAGGATGCCGTCTCCGCTACGTTTCCGTGTAAATCATCTAAGAACCTTAAACAAGACATGGACTGGCAAGAAGGTTGAGAAAGCTTGGGCTCCCTCGGTTGTGTCTAGTCAACGCGCAGTGCATTGCAATGTGATCATCTCGTTGTCTCTATTCATAGATCAGAAGAGTTTGATTGAGGCTTGTAGTCATGTGTTGAGATATGAATAAACCAAATTCTGCTGCACGGAGTCTCCTTTGCACGAGCATTATCTAATGCATCAATGCATCACTGCCTCAGACCGCTAGTATGTCTAGACTAAAAGAAGCAAGCGATGGTAGAGAACTGCACCACGAATATCTGCGTCGCACGTTATGGAGCGGTGACGTTGACTAGAGGTGGGAAAATAGCAACTGCCATGTTACCGTAAGTAAAGATGGGACATGAAAAGTCAGCAACGAGAAGCCCAAAAAAAAAAAAAAAAAAAAAACCATCAGACGAAGATCCCGTCATCTCAGGCCGTGAACCGAGCAGGTAGGTTGTCAATAATGCATGAAAGTCTCAGCAATGCATGCCCAGACATGACGCTACAGCCATTTGGGTTACAATCGACCAGGATTACGCTCGCAGGGCCGCTGGTGATTGGCCAAGGGGTATATGTTCAGGTGCGCCATTTCTCACGGGTATCCCGGTCGATTTCCTCTTTGGACGGGGCTGCAGATGGGGAACTGTTATTCCCATCCAGAGAGCCGCGGAGACGTAGACACCGTCGACACCCTTTCCTCGCTGATAGTAGCTCCCGAGCTCCAACGTTCAGTGACAGACGTGTAGTTGGGTAGACAAGACTCCTCCCCCCCCGGCACTTTTCCTGCACGACAACGTGTCGACGAAATCTCTTTTTTTTGCGTTTCCGGGGGTTACATGAAGCGCCCGAAACGGTGCGAGCCCCGATGGCCGGCTCGTCGCTCGTTGGTTCGGACATTTATTCAGTGCGCACACATAACCGCTTTGCTGTCCGCTGTCCGCTGCCCGCTTGCATCAATGTCCTTCTGCGACGGGGTTGCCGGACGCATGGCAAGCGGGAAGAATCTTTCTAGAACGTTTTGTTTGTTTTTTCCCATGCTAATCGACCGATGGACTTACAGTTCGCACCAGATCGTAGAGGCAGTGTATGCCCGATTTAGATATCCATGTGTTTCTTTTATCTCGCACGCATCCCATGCATACTTACCTAACCATTGGGTGGATGGATGGCACATGGACATGTACGTAACACTACTATGTACCTAAGTAGGTAGGGCATCTACATAGTAGGTAGTTGTTTAGAAACACAAATTTTACCATTTAGAAACTGTACGTCTAAAAACGCGGGCCGATGCGACGGCGGCTAAATTGCCCTGGGGTTGAAGCGATACATTTGACGTTTGATTCGTTCTGAAGGACGCCCTGGGGGAAATTATGGTTGCTGAATTGGAGACATGACGATGACAACATGAGCATTCGAAATCTCAAGGGCAAAATAAAACGAAATCCGATAACATGGGGTAACAGACAAGCACCATAGGTAGTCCAAAAAGTCCCTACAGCCTATTTCGCTCTGCGAGCCTTGTCGCTTGGGGTTGGAGATAGCGTTTGGACATGGGCCTTGCTAGCAATATCATTGGCTATTTCTCAAATTATAAGTAATGCTCCCAGGAAGATGTACTTACGGTGTGTAGTGTATGTGTGTGTGTGGATTTGTTAGTACTTTTCAAGGGTCCTGACTTAGGTAGTGTACTATGTAATATGTAGTTTTGATATATTACTGAATATCACATTGCACATATAGCTAATACCCACGTCTACAATAACAAAGCTCCCGTTGTCTGATGGATTCTTGAACTCCGCGGAAGGAGATAGGCCTTGGTGTATGGAGTCAGAATACAAACCCTGACATGAAACGTGAATACTTTTGAAGCACTACCTACAGTAGGTATGTAGGGGTAAGTCGGCATGCGTCTTGACATAGATGGCTCCATATTAGTAACACGAGAGGAGACCTTCCAACATTAGTGCACCTCGCATGTAGGACAGATAGGACTGATAGGTAGGTCTGATAGGTATTGGCCATACCGCCAACCATCTAGCTATGTTACGTGGTTAATGGTAACGTGTGACAACACGTAACATGCACACCTTACCACTATCCATTCTACCTACCTACCTACCTACCTACAATTGACTAACCATCTCGTCTATCCAAGAGAATGAGGGCATCTATGAACTCATTGAACTGAACATTGGCGAGTACTTTGCATGTATAGATCGAAATTTGGTACACTAAACCCAAGCTGAACTAGAGGGGCTCCCAGGATCAGAACCAGGATTGGGACGGGGCGGAACTGGGGTTGTCTCTTAGGATTCTACTGGGGGAAGAAGACATGGAAGACATGGCAGACATGGGTAGAGATGGTGTTGTCATTGGTTCCTCTTCTCAGTCCCTTTTCAAACCCTTCTCTGGTCAGAACTGGTGTGCGCTTCGAACCTCGCAACTGGTGACCTCAACTGTAGGTACACTAAGTAAGTGTGGACCGGCGTACACATCACGACATGGGTACCTACCGACCAAGTACCTACTGTGCGAAGAAGACAAGAAGACGTCGTCATCAACCGTCAAACCACTGCAGTCCGTGGCTACTATGTACATCCTTACCTATGTACATATGTATCTGCCTACCAGGTAGGTACTTACTGTAAGCACATTATTATGTACACTAGCCGGTCCCGCTTTCAAGCCCTACGGGCTACCTACTTTAGTACATACATTACCTAGGTAGGTACTTACCTATCTGCTACCTACATATGTACTACAACTGAGGTCATATCTGACCCTGCAACCTCGGAGATTCCTAGTGCACATCTCAGACCACGAAATATCTGTACCTACACTACCTCCAGACAGGTTCATCACACAGCCTCAGTTAGCCATCGTCTCTTTTAGCAATTTCTCCGCGCCCTTGCAGAGCGAGCGCAGAGTATCTTCCTAGTTTGTGTAGGTTCATTCGCTTCGTTCGCTTCGATCGCTTCATTCTCTGCAGGTGAGGACTGCTGCCACCTTGGATGGATTAACTTTAGCAAAGGGCTGTGTTTCTTGAACAACTCCCCCACCCTGCGCGCGATCGTCTTCTTACATACTACCTAGGTAGGTATCCTAGGTATCCGTTCACCTGCCTGCCCATCTCCCATCTCCCATCTCTCATCTGGGCTCCAATCCTGGGCTCCCATCTGCACTGTCAGTCAGGGTTGCAATGTATAGGGTACATCTGCATCTAAGCGAGAGGTAGTAGACCTCGACGCAACATGGCTCTTATGGCGGTTCGCTGGCCCTGCCCAGCGCCTGCCCAGCGCACACAGCGCTTATGGCTTACGCTATGACACCACAGCACCGGGCAGTGTACGTTGTCCCGAGTACATTGTGCGCATGCTATCGTGTCTTGTGTCTTGGCGAGCGGCCTAGCCTCCAGCCTCTTGAACCTTGCTTCTCAACATGGCCTCTCTCGTCACCTCTCCCATCAGATGCTCGGGATATAAACACTGATTGATTATCACTCTTATCGCTTGCAGGGAGCTTCGGTACCTCTTGGCTCTTATCGCCCTCTCCGCAGACCCTCGCATCGACGCTGAGAGATATATATCTCCTCGTTCTCGCAGCCTATCCAAGTCTAGAACATTTGACTGAACCCGCGGCTGAGGTTAAGTCCAAGTCCACGTCGAATCCTTCCCGACGCCCCGATAGGCCGAAATCCGAACACTTGCCCCCACCATCCATCACTGCTGTCGAGCCGCCGCCTCGCACACGCGATACCTCCGGCACGCACGCACGCCAGCTCTTCTCCGATACTAACTTGCGCCGCCCGTTCGTGTTGTTTGCTGGCCACGACAGGAGCCCATCATCTTCAATCCGCCTTACATAACCTTCGGTCTTGCCCTTGGATATGTCCTACTATAGTTATCCTGGAGGATACGCTCCGCCGCAGCAGCAACAGCAACACCACGGGAACTATTATCAGCCTCCGTACGACTGTCCCGCCGTTATACGCGTTTTCTTTTTTTCGACATGTCGCGACTAACATGCTGCTAGTCCACCCCAGGGGTACAACGGGTACCCTCAACAAGCGCAGCCTCAGCAGTACGGCGGTTACAGCCAGGCGCCTCCACAGCCTTATTATAATCAGGTGTGTGCTCTTTCGCATCATGTTTGTACCATGAACTGTTATTGATCGTCGCGACAGGGACCATCCCAGCACCATGGCGGATACAGCAACCCTCCGAGCCAATATGGTCGAATGCGTAAGAAATAGAGCATCATGTCGCACAATGCAATGTCAAAAGCTAACAAGCTTCTCACTTAGCGATGGCACCATCGGTGAACTCGAATTCGTACAATCACGGCAACTACGGCGCTCCTCCTCCTCCTCCCGCCGGCCCACAACATTTTGGGCATGGGGCTCCCCAGAACTATGCTTTCCAGTATAGTAACTGCACCGGTCGGAGAAAAGCGCTTCTTATCGGTATAAACTATTTTGGCCAACGGGGCCAATTAAGGGGTTGTATCAACGATGTGCGGAATATGTCGAATTATCTAGTTGAACATTATGGCTACAAGCGAGAAGACATGGTCATTTTGACCGACGATCAGCAGAATCCCATGAGCCAGCCTACGAAACAGAATCTTCTCCGAGCAATGCATTGGTTAGTCAAGGATGCGCGACCCAATGACTCGCTCTTTTTCCATTATTCAGGTGCGCCTCGACCCGTTACACAGCCTGCTAGCGTTTGTTTCATTAACATCTTTTTTAGGTCACGGCGGGCAGACAAAGGACCTGGATGGCGACGAACCCGATGGCTACGATGAAGTGATTTACCCTGTAGATTTCCGTCAGGTCGGCCACATAACCGACGACGAGATGCACAGAATCATGGTTCGTCCTTTACAGGCCGGCGTACGCTTAACAGCTATTTTCGATTCATGTCACTCTGGCACAGCCCTCGATCTGCCTTACATATACTCGACGCAAGGCGTTCTCAAAGAGCCCAATTTGGCCAAGGAAGCTGGTCAAGGTCTACTCGGTGTTATATCTTCCTATAGCCAGGGTGATCTTGGCGGCGTTGCCAACAATATCATGGGCTTCTTTAAGAAGGCCACTGGTGGTGAGGATGCTCATAACCGAGCCCTGGCCACCAAAACATCAGCCGCAGACGTCATTATGCTCTCTGGTAGCAAAGACGATCAAACCTCGTTCGTATACCCCTTTCCTACACTCCAGCAGCCCACATCGTTATTAGATACCGCACCTTTAATACCTCAGCCTCCTATACATGCTGTACATGACCTGCCCATATGGGCTTTGCAATACCATGGGCCAAGGGAAGGACATATGTTTATCTCGGGGCATGAGAATATGTAAATAGATAGATTTTTTTTTTTACGCCTTGGATGCAAGCTCGCAGCTACACAAGCCGCGACTTTGCATCTAGGGCGACGTGTTACGTTGGCTCTCCGCCCCCCATCACGCCATTGCCGTTATCGGGCTTTAAATCATATCTGCTCACAGGGCTAACAATTGCATAGGGCGGATGCTACAATCGCGTCTCAGGCCACTGGCGCCATGTCGTGGGCTTTTATCACAGCACTCAAGAAGAAACCTCAGCAGAGCTACGTACAGCTTCTTAATAGTATCCGCGACGAATTGGCTACTCGATATACACAGAAGCCCCAACTGTCCTGCAGTCACCCACTTAGTAAGTAACCGGGCGTAAAGGTATTTGAAGGGCTATCATATGTTGACATTGCTCGACTAGACACCAATTTGTTGTTTGTCATGTGAAGGATAGTGGAGGAATCATGAATCATCTCGAGTTCAGTGATGTGATCATTATCAGGGTGGTTTGTAGTGATTTTATCCGACCGACAAACGGTTGAAGGGTGGCGTTAGTGTCCCACAGTCTAGGGTCGTTGGGGTTGGCTCACTCACACGTACCAGCATAATGTCCTACGTGAGGTGCTATTATTACTATTATTCGTGGCCAACTTTGATGAGATGACGATGATGATGATAAATGGATGGATAGGCATTCTTTTCTGGAATCACTGCAATCGGAGTGTCGGGGTCGGCTCGCTGTATTGATTGATGTATTGAGAAGCGAATATATTATATCCCTATCTACCTAGGGTACGTTCTTTGGCGCGCTACTTGCCGATAGGTAGATATCTTGAGCCCTTAATAGCATTAATTTCAAATGAGCTTCGCTGGTTTATATATATTATTGTTTATATCCATTAGGTATGGTTTTATGGACGGATGATTTGTTATGGCGGTTGTATTTATTATACATTCGTTGTCTTTCCCGACTTCGTGCCATCTGATCTCATATATCCTTTGACAGGCTTGGATGTGAAACGTAAGTTGAGAGATTCCATGTTCTTGGTTGTTGGTTTTTCATAGCCAGATTGGACAATTGAGTGAGACTGAACATTTTTCATTCGATTTGTCGACTCCGTTTCCTCTCCTCTCTTATTCTCTTCCCCTGATTTTGCTTAATCTGATTCCTGGGAGCTTAGATGAGGAAGGGCTTGCTTCGAAATGTAGATAGCTAGTCTATCTACCCACCTGCCTTGGAAGACGAGGCATTATATATCTCCGAAACACATATCTGTCTTACAGGTTTATCTACATTCTCTCTTTCTCTTTATATATTTATATCTACCCAGCTAATTCAATGCAGATTTAAAGTGTTGATAGGCGACAATACGAACCTAGATACCGACACCGTCTATGGTGATTTCTAGTAGGTATTTACATGTGTACGTGTACACATCAGTAGCCCTTCGACCCGCATTCGTGCCAACTGTCCCTTTGAATGCCCATTGCAACGCCATAATAACACTACCTAGTTTGTTCAATTAGAGAAATTGTATTTTTCCTGCTGGCAAGGTATAATAGCCTATATCAAATATAAGTAGGATTATCTGAGTGTGGTAATGAGACTCAAGAGGATCAGCACTGCTTTTTTAGTGTCTGAGAAGAAGAGAGGTGCTCAAGGGAGTTGAGTGAGTGAGTCATGCATGGCAGTCTTCAAATGCATTTACGGAAAAACGGATATGGAATTACATGCTCGGCTATATAATACTGTAGATACCACGGACTGATGAATGGCTGTATCCAAATTCCTATCTACCTAGGCACTCTACGCATGAACTGCGCATAGTAGGGGATTGAAAATATCTGATATGAGGACTTAGTGATCTGATCACGTTTAGGTCGTGATCATTTAAAAGAACTAGAAGCGGAAAAACAAAAGTGACGGTGACTAACATTGAAACCATTTCAACCACTGCTCTCCTGGAGATTACAAATCATGGAATTGTAGCATTCTGAGCACAAGATAGAGAAGCAATTGGATATTTCCATTCTTTGTAATCGAATTTGACGCGCAAGCAACGCTTGTACTACGAAATCATATTTGGTATCTGCTCCCTCTCCTGCTTATGGAGTTAAGTTATAGGTACCTTGTTTTCAGTGCCCAACCTGCCAGTAAATGATGCGCCCCTCTCCCAAATCAAAAACCATTGAGTCTTTCCAACGCCAGCCCAAATCGTATCCCATCCATCCATTCATACTCCAGTAACATGCAACTCAAACCGCTAAGAAAATAACGACGCTTCCTGCTCATGCACACGCCTCTTGCTTCTGCTTCTCAATCTGCGCGACGAGTCGTTGCCGCGTCTTCTTATGGGCGGCCCATTTCTGCGCCTCGACGCGCATGCGGGCTACGGCCTTGATGACGGCTACGAAGACCTTGAGCTTGTTAGGAGGCTTGTGGTTCTTCTGTCTCTGTAGCAACAGCTCCTTTGTTGATTTAAGACCAAGCTCTCGATGAATCTGGTTGAGGACACGCAAATCTGCCTTGTTGCTATCAAGAGTGTTAGTATAATTGTCGATAATGCTAGCGAGGGGGGAAAGGGGGCAATAATAATGGGATAGGGCAAAGCCACTTACCAGGCATCCGCAATGTCTAATCGTAATTGAAGGTACTTCTTGGCAAAGGCACCATCATGGCGCAGCTTTGATTCGCGCTCCCAGAGTGCTTTGATCCACTCGATCTGCAAATTCATGCCACGCAGCTCCTTCTCATGTCGCCGCTGGGCCAAGTCGGCGGCACGAATGACAGCTTCGTGATCTTCTTTGTCTACTATATCCATCTGGAAGTCACCGTATTGGATGTGTGCCGTCTTAGTGGGACCAGAACGAGGTGAGATTAGGTTTTCTGCGTTTCTGGCCTGAATCCAAGCCAAGGCATCTTGCGCTCCCTTCTTCAACCGTTCACAGTCGACCTCCAATTTCGCGGCTGATGCTCTGTACGCATCGCGTTCCTTACGTATTCGGTCGAGTGTTTCACAGCCAGCTTCCAATTTCGCGACTGACGTTTTGTATGTGTCGCGTTCCTTACGTAGTCGGTCGAGTGTTTGGCGAAGCTCTTTATTGTTTGCTTTACCGTAATCTAGCTCTTTTCTAGTCGTGTCGAGGTCTTTTCTGGCCGTGTCTAACTGTTGACTCAGTGATATAACAACTTTGTTGGCCTCTTCCAACTGGTCCAGGCGATCAACTCGTGACACCTGGTCGCGTTTGGCAAGCTCTAATTGACGCCGGAGCTCCTGACATAGCTCATCAGCCTCTCGTAACCTCTTGCTTGCGTCTTCCGATTCCTCATCGAGCGTGGCCTGCAGGACCTCGACTTCATCCTCTAGAGCCTCGATCTTCTCTGCCTGTTCGTTGCTCTCAAGTTCACGCTGAAGAAGTTCATCCTGAAGGGTCGAAATCTCACGGTGAAGTTTTGATAATGTTGACTGTTGAGACTCAAAATCTCGCTCAAGCCTGTTGATCTGCTGTTTGAGCGCGGCTTCTTCACTCCTGTGTCTTTCTCTCTCAGTATAGAGGGCGTTGGAATCCTGTGATTGCGATGCAAGATCGCGCTCAAGCCTGTTGATCTGCTGTCTAAGCGCGGCTTCTTCACCCTTATGCCTCTCTGTCTCAGTATGGAGGGCATTAGAATCCTGCGACTGTGATAAAAGATCGCGCCGAAGGCCTTCAATCTGCCGCCTGAGCGTAGCCTCCTCACTGCTGTTTCGCTCAGTTTCACTGTCTAATGTACCGCGGAGACTAGTCAACGCGGCTTGTCGAGCCTCAAGATCACGCTTAAGGGTTTCGATTTGGAGGCTGAGGAGAGCTTCCTCACTTTTATGGCGTTCTACCTCGCTGTCCAGGGCATCTCGCAGTTGCTTTTCCTTCCCTGACAGAGCGCCTTCGACGTCGATGGCTTTTTGTAACCGGTCATTTCTTTCGTCTAATTGCTGCTGAAGGCGACGGATGTTGCCCTCGAGCGACTTTATCGTATCCTTTGCTTGCTCCTCGCGTGATTGGCTACTTATTTCTGATTCGGCAGCCCTTTTCTCAATGGTTTTCAACCTGCTTTCCGCTGTTTCGGATTTTGTCTTCCACTCATCTATCATATCTTGGCGTTCTTTGACCTGTGCGCGTACACTGGTCGCTAGCTTTTCGAGTTTTGCCTTGAGCTCATCTATCTCGTCTTCACGCAGCCCGACTTCATGATCCTTTTCGCGTACAGTAGCCTTAGTTTGTTCGATCTCCCGGTTGAGTTCGTCTATTTCATCTTCACGATCTTCGGCCTCATGATCCTTTGCGCGAAGGTCGGCTTCCAACCGGCTGATCTCATCACGCAGCTGATTGATCTGGCGGTCGTCTTGCGACTGTCGTTGTTGCTGAAGGACCTCGACTTTGGCCTGAGAAGTCTTCCACTTCTCTTCCATTTCTTGCAAATCCGACTCTAGCCTGGCTATCTTGATTTGATGTTCTTTAACACCATGATCTCTGGAGCGCAAATTGGATTCCAGGACGCTGATTTTGCTATGTAACTGACTGATTTGGCGATCGTCCTGTGTGTGTCGTTGCTGCTGGAGGGCCTCAAATTCGGCTCGAGTAGTCCTCCACTTTTCCTCTGTTTCTTGTAAATTTGATTCTAATTCGGATATCTTAACTTGATATACTTTAACACCTTGGTCTTTGGCGCGAAGATCGGCTTCCAGGTTGTTGATTTTGCCATGTAATTGGGTGACGTAGCCTTCGTTTTGGGACCGTTGCGCCAACTGTTGTCGAAGATTATCAACCTCATCTTCCTTGGCGCGCAAACTGGATTCTAGATCGCTAACTTCACCCCGTAACCTGTTGGCAAAGCCTTCGTCTTGAGACCGTTGTGCCAATTGTTGTCGAAGATTACCAACTTCGTCTTCTTTGGCGCGTAAACTGGATTCTAAGTCGCTGATTTCGCTCTGTAACCTGTTGGCATGGCCGTCGTTCTGAGTCTGTTGCTCCAATTGTTGCCTAAGATTTTCTATCTCGTCTTCGTGCTCGTTGATCTCCATATCTCTTGCACGAAGATCCGTCTCTAGATCCTCGATCCTGTCGCGAAGCTGGCCAGCCTCATCGTCGTCATTTGTTTCCCTTTCTTGCAGGTGTCGCTGGAGGCTCTCGATGCGGGCCTCTCTGTCTTCCAGGCGCTGTTTTAGAGCATCATTCTCTTCCATTTGGGCTTGATCGGCATACTTTTTCTTGGCTCGCTGTTGAATGTCCAAGATTTGCTGCTGATACGTTTCGAGGTCCTTCTCGGCAGATGCCAAGTATTTCTTGTACTTGGATAGCTCCCTCTGCATGGTGACCTTGTCGACTTTGAGATCGGTGTTTTCTTTCAGAGCAGCTTCGCCAAAACCCGGGCCCGTCTTCCTCAAATTCTCCTCAAGGAAGTGGATCTTGAGCTTCAAGCCGAAATTCTCATTTTTGATCTTATCGATGACCTTCTCTTGCTCGCGAAGTGATAGTTGATTTCCGTCCTGCAGCGGGCCCTGGTTCCCGCCACGGCGTGTGGGCAGCACTAAGGGGGTAGACGCGGTGCTGCTGGCGTCGGCTTCTGGTAATGGTGTGGCATCCACATATGACAAGTTGCGGGAGGGCCCAAAGAGGGAAGACTCGACGGGTACGTTGGTCATGTCCATGTCCTCGTTGATCTTGCCTAGCGCGGGTGTGGTCAGGCCGTTCGTGTTCTCCTTGCCGCGTTTTCGGGCGCTATTCCGGGTGGCAGACTTGAGCATAGGTGTGAATTCGGAGCCGCCGAGGCCGGCTGGGAGGTTGCGCCTGTCGCCGAAGGGGGCACGGCTCCCGCGAGGGGTTCTGAGGTTGGCGGCGCGTCCATTGCGCAGCTGCTGTACGAGGTCGTTGTCTTTGGAGGGTGCGTGAAAGGAGGGCTCTAGAGTCAGATCGAAGTCGGGGGGTTGGCGACCGAGGTAGGTGGCATCACCCACGTTGGTCCTCGGGGTGTCCATTGTGGCAGGGTGCAGAATAGAAGCGCAGCTGCAGTTGGATGGTCAGGGCAGAGGGGAGGACTGCTGCTAATATCCAGTGAGATTGTAGCGGATTGAGGGCTGCATTGGTAGGAGTTGGTATGAGGTACGCAGTGTGATGGGAGTGAAAAGCGGCAGCGACTTGAATTCTGGCTTGGTAGTAAATGTTGTGGTATGGCTGAAGATGAGGATTGTTGATTTGCTCTCTCAAGGCTGTGTGAAGCAACAAGACGCGTTTGGGCAAGCATTTGTTTACTTACTTGCCTCAGTGGGTAGGTACGGCAGCTTACAGCCGGCACCCACCTTCGCTAGCGAGTACCTAAGTACCCTCTTTGTATTAGATAAGCGATAAGCATGGACCCTTGATGGCCCAGCAGAGCCGAGGATGGAGGTACGAACCTACTTGGGTGTTTCATAAAACCTACTTAGGTACCTACAGCATCTATTCACTACCTATCTAGGTACATAGTAGTTACGCGCTACCAGGTATCTAGAGGACTGCTAGAGTAGGTTCTTCAATGCCAAATTAGCTTCATCAACACACATATGGATGTTCTAAAAATAATTTTGTAAACCGATGTTGCAAGTCGCATCTTGATGAACTTGTTGAGGGAAATCCAACTCCACCGGGTAAGTGTGTGACTATACTTCGTAGGTACTGAGCCTTTGTCTATGTATGTACCTACCTAGGTCTGCCATGGTGGTTTTTGGTCACTGAAGGACATATATCTCTCCAGTATGTAGGTATATACATGTCTATCCATAAGTAGGAGGCAGGTGTATACAGTACCTATGTTATGACCCGAACTAGAGGACTGAATAAATTCTTCGGATACTGCGGCGTCTTCCCTTTTTTTTGTCCTGTGTTTTCCTTCTCGCGGTTCTCACATGCAATATGCTTCACCGGTCGTCAATACATAGTATCATAATGTCATAATGACCTACCTAGCCTCGGTAGCTTCCGATCTACTGTACCGGACAAGTTTGAGTCGATCAATCACTGCCGGGAGGTCCCTCTAAACAGACCTAAGCCGGCCGAAACAGTACTAAAGACATCTAAATTCTGACCTTAGTAATAACCTACAGCAAGTCGGTCTGTGTCTAGTGTGCTCTACCGGTACTTACGCCATGTTCATGACTGGCATCGTACAGTAGCTCTCTCTGTACCCCACCACTCCCAGTACGATGTAGGTAAAGTGCTATGTAATGAAGAAAATACATACTAGGTATTCATATTCAATCAACCACTCACTAACTCATCATCATCTCGACGGTCGTAACGGTCAAACAGTCAAACAGTCAAACAGTCAAACAATGACGAAGGCTGCTTGTCCCATGTCCGTTTTGGTAAGGTGAGGTCGATGGGGCGAGGGCAAGCCCGATCCTCATTTGCCAGCTTGCCGTGGTCTGCACCTGCATCGGCCCTCGCCCGACCAGACCCCGACGTATCAGAGGCGGTCCAAATCGCATTACTGTTCCATCATTTGTCGCCAGCCGTGTGTCTGGTCCGTCTGGTCTGTCTGGTCTGTCTGGTCTGTCTGGGCTGTCTCTGAGTGGTCTCCTGATTCCGTCCATTTAAGACTAGTAATCCTCCACACCCCGAGTTCTTCGCCGTTGTAGTACAGCCGCCATATTCATGTAGTCAGTCTATAGTCGTCGTTGTCGTCGCCTTCGTCTTCGTCTTAGTCGTCGTCGTCGGCTGTATCCCGCACGAACACCATAATCCAAGAGGCGAGTTGTATGTGTACTCACCTGTCGATATTCCCCCCACCCACAACCTTACTAGTAGTACCTCCCCTCTCTTTTCATACAATCTCACCCTTCTTTCTCATCTGCCTTCTTGTCACCTGTGTATATTGAACGAATTACCTCCCCGAACCGACACTACTCGGCAGATGGCAATTGATTGAGCATTGCTCTGACGACATAGACATATCCCCTGCCTTTTCCACCGTCGTCCGTTGTCATGCCTTCGTTTGAGTCCCTCCCCGACGAGCTGATTCACCATATTCTTCACTACCTCGCACCCGAGCAGACTCTGACCGCCTTTGCACTCGTCTCTCGCCGATTTTGTAACATTGCGCACGAGCCTCTGTTATGGAAGTACTACTGCCAGACCGCTTTCAGGTATTGGCAGGCCGAGCATCGCTTTCACGACAAGGTGCACGGCAATCTGCATGACGTCGATTGGAAATCCCTATATCTTTTGCGCCTGAGGCGCAACAGCCGCATCGCCAACCTCATTGATGGGATTGTGGCCTCGCGCGTGTCACGTCTTGAGAAGACCGAGCAAATCTGTCAATATGGCTATGATGCAAAGGATTACCTCCTAACGCAATGTCGCATAGACGAATCTGCTGAAGATGTCCTGGCTAGACGGTCAGTAATACTCTCTTCATCCATGCCACTGGCCGTCTCATATTCTGTTGTTGCACGTGCGCATCCATCGGCGCTGTATACTGACCCCTACTCTAGGTACTATTCTTGCACAGTTCTGGATAGCATTCATCGAGGACTCGCCATCGAAGAATGGGCTAAATATCAAAAATACACCGGTCGGCGTTTCGACCAGAACCCCTCCAATGTTGAAAGACTGAATGGTGGCATGAGATTAGAGCGCGCACTTGGTGCATTCGACATGTTCATGCTTCACGATAATGAAGGCGACTTGGATGAGGTACGCTGCCTTCGGCCTTACTCGCGATAACGCAAGGCAACTGGCTAATTCGACAATGTTTCCTGTAGATTTGTGAGCTTCTCGACGACATTTCCTCTCGCTTTCGCGCTGCCAATCCCGATTTAGACCAAGCCACCACCCGGGAAAAGGCGACTGCTCTTGCTCGGTGGTTACACGCCAATAACATGACTGGCTTGAACGACCCCACCGAAGAGACCTATCGCTACTTGCGTAATTGCCTCATTGGCAGAGCGCTTCGCGATGATCAGCACACGTCGCTTCCCATCATTTCGGCTGCCATTTATTCAGCTTTGGCTTCGCGGTCCGGTTTCGAAGCCTACCCATGCGCTTTACCTAATCAGGTTCATGCTATTGTGCTCTCACCACCCGGAATATCTTTGGATGGGGCACCTCTTCCTTCAGATGTGGCCGAACAGCAGCAAAGCATGTTTCTTGACCCGTATGGGTCAGACGAGGAAGTTCCTATTGATCATATTCAGAATATGCTTTTCAGGCTAGGAATCTACACTGGCCACGATGATATGCTTACACCCACATCAACTGATCTGATCGTCATGAGGACCGCCCAAAATATCAGGGCCTCATTCACTAGTTTCCGGACAATCGATCGACCCCTGTCTCAGCTGATCCCCATGATTGAACTTAATAGAGGAGACTGGGCGCGTAATCTTCAACCGGCACTATATAGCATGATTTGGGCCAGTATCATGATGGTGCCAATTCTTCCCGACAATGACGAAGTGCGCTGGGATTGGCAGCAGGATGTCCGAGATCTGCTGACATATTTTTACGAATACTTCCCGGAGGACTCCTGGCTGATAGAAAAGTATGTCTGTCCGATGTATGACACCTTTGCGGCTCCTTCACGACGCCAGAGCAGTTGGGAGCTTCCCTCGAAACGGGTTCGCGATCAGATCAAAGATATCCGCCGTGTAGACGCATCTACTCGTGCACCACGGCGGCGTAGCGATCTCGCCCCGGGCATCCACGTCAAGTTTCGGGTCGGTCAGGTTTTCAAACACAAACGTTATGACTATCACGGCATTATTCTTGGATGGACGACTGAGGGTGCAGGAGGTATTGCCAATTGGGACCAGAACTCTTCATTACGCGATTCGTGGCATGGAGTTAGTGAGCCTTATTATCGGTGCATGTAGGTGATCGCTCTCCTCTTAATCTATCATCCCCCAATCCTACTCCCCCCTCTCTCTTCCTCAATCACGTATAGAGACAGAAACCGAATGCGGAAAAACTAACTGCAGCACAGGGTGGGAACAGACGGATCTGATCACCACATCATCGCCGAAGGCAGCATCGAGGCCGTCGAGCTTCGCGGCGGGCTCGAGGTCCTACCTCCTGAGATCAAGGATCTTGTCCCAATGGCTGGCAAGTTCTTCAAGCGGTGGGATGGCGAGAACGGTGTCTTTGCGAGCAATCTCAAGGAGCTGTTTCCCGAAGACTGAGTGCCCATCATGGATGAGTACCTGGCTCTTTAGATTTCATCAAGGATTAAAGAATGGGTTGAAAGTAAATGTGTCATGCGAAAAATGAGTAAGAAGTCTCAAAAATTTTGGATACATGGATTAAATGAGTGTGTGCGCGCATTCAATTCATTTATTCCATTTTGTACGCGTTCATGCCGTTACGAAGAATTGCATTGTCTGGTTGGTTGGTTGCTTGGCTTCCCTTGGTTTTTATTCCAAATTGTTATATATACATTTATCCCTGCATGGTGAGACGGTGATGGCGTTGACAAGAGGTCATCGGCTCTTTCTTATTGCATTGCCCTCGCCTCTAGCATTTCTAGATGCTTGATTATATGTATACCCCCCATTGAACATCACGCTCCCTGGTATTTTACACTTTGAATGTATATAACATATATATATACCTAACTTACGTTAAATTATATAGATAAAAAACATGTTAGTTATACCTTATTAGCTAGAAAAAAAAACTTTTCATTCTGTGTTCGTGGCTCGTGGCCGCCTCGAGGGAACTACGGTAATTGTAAGTAGGTAGTTAGTTGACACTTACGAATTCGCTTCCCATTCTTTGTGGTGTTGACAGAGACCAAAGTAAACTACCTAGGTAAGTAACACGGGCTTATCAACTATGACATGTACAATCAGATTTATTCTTTAGTATTCCCTGTTGTGAGAAAAACCGATGCACCGGGTACTCAAATACCTAGTAGTACTGCTATATATGCCAACACCTGTCTTTCCTCTAATTACAGCCCCGACTCTATTCCAAGATTTTCTTCCTGCTAGCCACTCTTTACATCAATCTTCTCAATCATATCTCCGCCGATCCTCGCAATCTCGGCAAGCACAGCCTCTCGGTTCAACTCAAACGTATCCGAGTCCGCACCCGTCGGTTTAAACGACGACGGCATATTCGCGCTGAATCCACGGCTATGCAGCTGCGGGTTCCATAACGCCGCTATTACTGTATCTTCCGGGCCGCCGTGGAAGAAGAGAAGCGGCGTCGCGTAGACGGAGTTTAGACGTCTTAGGAGAGCTGAGACGGGGGGTTCGGAGAGAGGAAGGGCTTCGGAACTACCGCTCTCGTCGAGATTTTTGAAGTGAGAGTGCTTGGTCCCGTCATCTCGAAGCACGCCTTTGATCGCCTTGGCCGAGAGATGTATTATGACATCGTAATCGCGAAGGCCGGATTGGAAGAGCGTGCGCGGGTCGAGTTCAATACCTTTGTCCTTCGCAGCCTTGGTAGCGGATCGGGCGAGGGTTGTCATGCGCGTTGCAATGACCTTGGGAATACCCTGTGTGTAGGCCACGCCAGTGACGTCGAAGGATGTGGCTACGAACAGCGTCGTGCGGTTCATATTTGCGTCGATTTTCCTCCAAGCTTCCAATCGTGTTGAGATATCGAGACGTTCCGAGGCAGACAGGGAATCCGATGGGTCAACAATCATTGGCTCCTCCCTCCAATCGTATGATGCAAGTAATAGAAGAGTCCGTAGAAACCCGGTTGATGTCGATGAGGGCATTGGGAATGGATGAGGCTGCAAAAAGGCTTGTAGTACAAAGAGCTCAATGAGTGGTTCGTTAAAGTAGTTCCCAAGACGATGAGCATTGAACCAGTGCTTCGCCAGACGTATCGATGAAGATAATGCGGGGAAACGGGTACAGTATGTTGAGATGGTCTGGTTATGAAGCGGCAGAATTGCGCTTCTCCATCTCGCAGATGAAAGCAGGGCTGCAGCTTCAGTCCGGACGTGGCGGTCGAGTGTTTGGTCTTTGGTTTGTCTATCAAGCAGAGTCTCCTCTTGGTCGCTATGAACCCGCAGACGGAACGAAAACCCGTCTTCATACATAATATCCAAGAATGCTAAGTTCTCGGTCTCGCGCGAGGCATCTTCTAGCCCTATATGCGTCATGACTCCATCTTTGGCTTCTTCGAGAGAACGGCCAATCTGTAATAATAGTGCTATCTTGGCTCGTTGGATCGCGGCAATATTTTCAGGCCACTTCCCAGATGCTTCAAATGAGAGCACTACATCGATTGGTGTCGCACCTTGCTTTCGTTGGTTGGGGATTGGCGAGCGCAAAGATGAAAATCTTGTCTCGGAGCCGATCGACGCGATTTGTCTCACAGATAAAGGCAGGTCTTCTAATTCTCGTATGTCTTTCTCAAATACTGAGAAGGAGGCCCTTGCAGCATCGAAGCTCGCCTTATCCGTAGGAGATAAGGATATCACATTCGAGAATTCTTGGCCGTGGAATTCGAGGTCATCATCAGTCAACTCCAGTCGCGATTTCAAGATATAACGAATGATGGCCTGACAGATGCCAAAATAACCGAGAGGAGAGTATTCGGTCCAGTTGACTGACTCGACTATCTCGCCGGAAGGGAACTGCCAAAGCTCAGCAATATCGCCCCAAAACTCCCGGAACCTAGCTGCATCCTTTTTCTGCTCGTAAAGGGGCCCGAACTCTCTTCCCTGAGATGCTTTGGCAGGATCACACATTATACCAACGAGAATACTCTCTGTTTTTGTTTTGGCAGACGAAGGTGTGACTTTCCAAGTCGATAGCTTGGGTAATTGAATATTAATCAATTTGGCTCGCTCGCCAAGCGCCTTTTTCACTGTTCGGTATATGTCCTCAGCAGCGGCCATTGTTGGACTCCTACCGTCGAGAACGCCAGGTGAGTTTCGCGCACCACCAGGCAGAATCTTTATTTTAACGAATAAGTCAAACATCTGCAACGGTTGGTTAACTTTCGTGATGAACAATGAATCAAACTGGTCAACTTGAGGGTCATTGATAGCTGTCAGCGACAATTTAGCGTGCTCGTTCAGCATGAAAGCAGACCAAGTTGTCGTGTTATACATGATATTGATCTCTCGGGCCGAATCATACAGAACCGGTCCATTTTGGCGAATAGCTTCTTGGGTTTTCAGGGCTGGCCCGAGAACCACGGTTTTCTTGTGTAAATTCGATGAAGCGAGGTATTGTAACGTGGCCTTGAACAGTTGTGAAGCGTGCAGTGAAGGCGAAAGAACTGGTTCACCCTTCCTCCCCCCAGTTTGAAGTAGAAGCGCCATCAGCACCGCCCAGTGGAAGTGGCCAAAACCACCATCGGCTGCATTACCACCGAATCCACGTTGCTGTAGCCAGATACGACCCAGTATACAGGCATCCTTGAAGGAAGCGCATGTATTTGATGCGCGATGAAGGAGCTTCAAGTAAGAGATGAATTGACTCTCTGACTTGAGAGTACTATTGTAGAAAGATGTCGGCAACTTCGTATCTTTTGACTCCCCAGTTTCATTGCGGCGAATAGAACTACTAGTGGCCAATAACTTCGATAGTGGAAAAAAGCCTTCGGGTGCGTTGGGTATGACCCTGATCTCGTAGTGGAGCGGCTTTCCCGGCTGTCCCTGAGTCTCGGAATCTTGGTTCTTCGAGGATTGGGCTTGTGGTCGCGCGACCAGGATAGGGAGAAGCACATTGCCATTGAAGTTGGTGTACACAAATTCCAGCTCAGAAAACTTCTTGCGTAGGCCATCGGCAATGTAGGCTAGAAAGAAGGCCCTCTTGTAGAAGTAGCGATAGTCACGATAATCCTTCTCCGAGAATAGGCTAGCCGGCATGACCGCAATCATATCAACAGCGAAGCTGGACTGCGACTTAACCATGGTTCGCGACGTATAGGACCCTACGACGTTGATATGGGTGGGTTTCTCGAAAGCGACCTTGTAGGGGCAGTCCTTCGCAGGTTTCGGGTCAGGGTAGGGAATAGCAGTACGGTTCGTCTTCTCCCAGGTTGCTGATGCTTCGTTGATCTATTTTGCTACCAATTAGCAAATACTCTGCCGCGAGTGTTACATATACAATCCGACAGCAATGCGCCGCAGCGCTCCCGCGTCACATACAGGAATGGGGCCATATTGCTCAAGACCGTCGATCGCGTCTTTGAATTGGCGCAAGGTTTGATCGAGCCCAACGAAAGCCTTTGAATAGTCCAATTTAACCTCGTTCAATAACTCGTCGGTTTCTAGTACAAAGGCACTCGAACCCGAGACGCCCATGGAGGATGATGTAGCAGTTTCGAAAGTCGGACCGCTATTGGTATGATCCAACTTTCGTCGTTTAGGCGAATTGGATTCCATTTTCATATAATTAACGTCCAGATAAAAAAAGAAGAAAAGAAGAAGAACGCTAGAAATGTTGTCTACATATGCGCCAGCAATGAATACCGGGATGAATTTGGGGCTGGCTTGCTACGCCGACTTTGCGATTGTCCCGCTTCCCATAAATTTTTGGAAGCTGCTTATCACGATGCTTTATCGATAGATGCTCCTGATGTTGACGCGCTGGGCAGCCCACCCTACCTAATTTTACCGGGGCTATTCTTATATCGATAGAATCGCGTCTACCGGGTCTGAGGCACCAACCACCTCCTACATGCATGTCCACACCAACGGGCACCTGTGATCTGTGATGTTATTCTCGAAGGCGAAAATAACAAAGCATGCTGGTCAATTAGGTCAACTGGCACAAAGCGTGATTCATACTTACATAGGTATTGTCTTCCTGCCTAAAGTCGCCAGGGTATCAGTATGTATTCCTTCAGCTTTAGTTCAAGCTGAGCCGCGCTTAACCCCGCGGTCATCAATGTGCCTCCCACAGGTGATGCCGATACAATGCGTAAATGATTATCCTAGCCTGACTGGCCAAACCTCTCCATTTGCCGCTATTTTCCGACGGATTTTGTTCAAAGAAGTCTGGAGACGATCCACCTTCCCCAGCTCCGCACCAGACCGCCAGGAACCAGTCCCTCTCATTGGAGAGACAGAACAAGCTGGAGCTTGAGACGGGCCATGGGTGCTCAGTGGAGCGTCGTCTCATAGCCGAGAACAACACCCGTGACTCGGAATTGTACCGGCGCTCTTTTGAGCGAACGCATCGGACATTCAAAACGTTGTCAGAACGTTGTCTTCCTTGAGAATTCTCTCAACCTAGTTATTTTACTTGGTTTGATTGAAATCGCCGCGAGAGCACGGATTACATGTTTTGCGCGATTGCACTGCTTTGCTTCCCATTCTGTTAGGTAGCTTTGAATGATCGGAGACGAGCTCCTCCCCACATCGTGAAGCGGCAGATACCCACGGAGCCGTGCATTTAAAGCTAATTCCTCGCAAGAGCCCGCCTCACCATGCCGTCGGCAGCAGTATGTATGCGGACTCTGAGAGCCTACTCTCGTCATGGCTCTAATGTAAGTAATCCCTATTGCATGGCTATGCTTGGCATACGCTGACTATTTCTCCATGTAGCATGTTCGAGTTATGGCTAGGGCCTTTTCTGCCACTTCACGTAGGGCTGAAATAAATAAGGTCTACCCCTCGGCCTCGGAAGCTCTCAAGGATATGAAGCCTAACTCAACCGTTCTCTGCGGTGGATTTGGTCTTTGCGGCGTGCCTGACACTCTAATCAACGAAGTTTTGAAAAAGCCCGAGATAACCGGTCTCACGGCCGTTTCAAACAATGCAGGAACTGACACCTCCGGCTTGGGCCAGCTCTTGAAGACAAAGCAAGTTAAGAAAATGATTGCTAGTTATATTGGCGAAAACAAGACATTCGAGACCATGTACTTGACGGGTGAAGTCGAACTTGAGCTTACTCCTCAAGGCACCCTGGCCGAGCGGTGCGCTGCTGGTGGTAAGGGTGTCCCAGCTTTCTACACACCTGCGGCCTTTGGAACAGTGGTACAGACAGGCGATCTCCCTTTGCGAAATAAGAGTGACGGCACACCGGATCAGTTTTCTTACCCGAAAGATGTCAAAGTATTCGACGGAAAGTCGTACCTCCTGGAGCACAGTATCAAAGGAGATTATGCCTTTGTCAAGGCTTACAAGGCTGACAAACTCGGCAACTGCCAGTTCCGTCTTGCTGCCAACAACTTCAACGGTGCTATGGGACGCAATGCCAAGATGACCATCGTCGAGGCTGAGCATATCGTCGAGCCTGGCGAGATCGCCCCTGAGGCTGTCCACCTCCCGGGTATCTACGTGAAGAGAGTGATCCAGAGTACCACCCCGAAGAACATCGAAAAGTATACTTGGGCGAAGGATGAAAACGACGCCGACTCTAAGAAGATCCTTGGCTCAGGTGACACAGCTGCCAAGAGAGAGCGCATCGTCCGGAGAGCCGCCAAGGAATTCAAGAATGGCATGTACGCCAACCTTGGTATCGGCATGCCCATGCTTGCCCCTGGATTCGTCGGCCCTGAGGTCGAAGTCCAACTCCAGTCCGAGAACGGTATTCTCGGCCTCGGCCCTTACCCCAAGCAGGGCGAGGAAGATCCCGACCTCATCAACGCCGGCAAGGAGACAGTGACTCTGCGCCCAGGTGCTGCTGTCTTCGGCAGCGAGGAGAGTTTCGGTATGATTCGTAGCGGCCGCATCAACCTCACCATCCTCGGCGCCATGCAGGTCAGCGCCACTGGTGATCTGGCCAATTGGATGCTGCCCGGTAAGGTGAAGGGCTTCGGTGGTGCTATGGATCTGGTCAGCAACCCCAGCGCTACCAAGGTCGTCGTCACCATGGAGCACACAGATAAGAAGGGAAACCCCAAGATCGTCAAGCAGTGCGCCTTCCCTTTGACGGGTCGCGCTTGTGTGTCAAGAATCATCACGGAGCTGGTAAGTGTTCAATCTGCTGACTCAGTACCGTATCTTTCGTCTAACCTTGCTCTTTAGGGCGTGTTTGATGTTGACTTCGCCCATGGCCTCACCCTCGTGGAAATCGCGGATGGTGTCACTGTGGATGAGATCAAGAGCAAGACCGAGGCCCCATTCCACGTCGCTGAAGACCTGAAGCCCATGCTATAAAGCTTGAACGACGATGTCTACTACTGTCTTTCCCTATTCATCATGTATATAGCGTTTCCTGGTTTTGGCGTTGCATTGTGAGGATGAGAAGCATAACGTGTTTTATATCCATTAGTATCCCAATGATAGAGAAGTGTAGCCATCTTCGTAGACTAAGAAGGGCCAAGAATTAAGATCCTCTACGGATTTGAGCATATTTATAGTTTTAAATGTCTCTTGACCTGATGGGTCTACTATATGCACTCTACTGAAGGTCCGGGCTCCTTTTAAAGCTGATCGACTATGAGATTAATGGGTTCTCAGTATTATTTCTTATACATCTACAAAGGATCATTAGATGTCTTAGAGCGGTGGTATTGGTCACACGCGGTAGATCATAGGAGTCAAACCAGTGATATTACTGTCGTTGTTACAATATATTTCACGAATTCGTGTTAAACACCCTTATTCAAAATATCTCTTACTCTTTACGATGCCTAGTAGAGGTTCTGCTTAGGTATAAGAGAACTAGACATAATGTCCATTCCAATCGGTTATTCCACCCTGAGACATCTCTCGTTTTTCACACGAATGGTTACCCTTTGCTGAAAGAATCAAGAAGACTCGAGGTTTCTAGCCGCTTTTTAGCCCGTATCTTATCCGGTGCAGCCTGAGGAGAAGACGGCCTCTTGAACGCCTTACTTGTGGCCGGCGTCGTTTTCGCTGCTTCCTGTTGTCTCTCAGCATGGATATACCGCACAAATGTGATCTGGGTCGCAAAGTTTCGGGCGAGGTCGTCGTTTTTAGTGAACCTAGTTAGTTTACTACAGTCGCTTCCCATTGGTCCGAGGGTGACGTTGACGATAGGCCGGGGTGGAAGAGACAATTTTCCGAGGCCGAGTGCAGTTTCACCAAGGACCAGTCCTTGCGAGCTAAGGTCTCGGTTGGATAGCAGTCTTCCGATATAACCATACATGAGAAAACCCCAGCATTGATCGCCGTAAAAGTAATTTTTAATGGTGGAGCTAATTCCAGGAGACGTCCTTCTATTATATACTTGGTTAGAAAATACTTTAAATTATGAGCTTATAATTTCCTGTTGATTTAATGAGGGGTTGTTTCGGGCGAATGGGGCAGGACTCAACTTTCTTGGATCACGAATGAGAGCGCGGTCCAAAAGCCACCCGTGAGTATGTAGATTTATCTCAAAATGATGATGTTTCCAGGTTCCATGTCGTCCTCTCCAGACGGAGTGGTCCGTAAAATGCCAGTCGTGCTGTTCTCCAGCCACATCATACAGAACAAGGGATGGAAACGCGCTAATATAACGGAGGGAGTGTCTTGTGGTGCAACCATTTCCCCAAATCCTCATTACCCTGAGCAGCGGGAAGGCGCCCGGCGTTGTGGACCATTCTCGCAAAACCGAGTCCGTTAGTTGGTCCATTATATGTAAGAAACCACGCGCTTCTGGTGTCGTATCAACTTGTATGAACTCCAGTATAGCCAAATTCTTTAGCTGGACCAGTTGTAACAGCTCGGCGGCGCTACCGGGAACATTGCTAGCAATGGTAAGGTGTGTTAAAAAGTCAAATGTAGGAGAATTCAAGGGCTCTATGAATGCTGCGAGGGGCTGTATCTTGGCCACAACCATATAATGGTTTACCAGGAGGGGACAGATGTCCTCTGTGGGTCTACAATTTGGTGCCAGCATCGTAGCCAGGAGTTTCCAAGTTTCCAAGGATATCCAGTTATATTGCTTTATGCGCTCCCATATTCTATTTATGACTCCAACCATCGAGTGTCAGCAACTACATCTGATGAGGTGAGGATATCATACTTACCATGAACTGGGAGTTGCTGAAGATGTTCCGTTCTTACTTGATCGATGTGTTTCACGACAAATTCTACACATATGTCGACGAGCGGTGCTGGAGGCTCAGGTTTGGGCTGGGGAGGTTCGAAACTATATAGCATACGACTAAGTCGGTGGTTCCAGGGGCCAGGCATGCCACGAGGGCCGGAAAAATCCCATTGAGTGAATACCTGGCCAGTGGTGGCATCGAACGATTTCTTAATTCTGGACATAACCAAATACTGCTATATAATCAAGTCTTTCGCGTTGAGGAGTCTGCGGATAGTCGAACATATGCCGAACAAGTAGTCGACAAATGTTGATTAGACGCTGGATGGAAGTTGAATAAACAATTGACGAGTTTGGAATGTTCCAGTTAGTGGACGAGCTATCAATTGACGAGTGAATCGAGGCATGTGTGGACGTTGAAATGTTGGAGAGGATGATAACTTGGGCTGGCAGTCAGATAGATGCCTTAACACTACCTAGGTAGGTACCTACCGTAGGTAAGTAGGTAGGCAGGACCCAAGGTACCTAGGTAGCGTAGGTGGGTGCAGAGCTATCGACATGAAAAATTCGGACAATTGAAGTGATTACTATTGCACATGAGCTGCTTCCGTATTCAGAATTATGCTCATCGTTCATGCTCATCGTCATACGCACTTCCTAAACCTCGCAGTCTTTCTTAAGCCCTTGATATATGTTGGCAACTACCTAAGTACATACCTAGGTACTGACCTACCAGGTACCTAGGTATGTAGTTACCCACTGACCACGCTAAGTTTTGGTGTGGCTCTTACCTAAGGCTGCTAAGGCTAGCGCTTTGATTAGCACCAAAGACCGCCCCAACAACAGGTGCCAGGTACCTACTGTAATGTCCTTTGTAGGTATTGTGATTCTGATGATCTGATGATCCCCTCTGCCTGCGTTGAAAGATGCAGGTCAGGCACCTACAACATTTCCCTGTTCACCGCCTCAATCCCCGTACGTTGCGTTGCGTTCTCTTTATTTTGCATCTGTGAACCAGTTCAAGCGCGCTGCTAGCAGGGCGATCCCTTCGTCGCCGCCCGTTGACTCCTCGTGCTGGAACGTCTCATAGACTTGCAAGAGGGTCTCGTCAACTTCTTTATACACCCCATGATCAACGTGGATGAGCTGCCCGCGGCGCGATTCATCAGCGAACAGCTTCACGGCCGCACGCGCGACCGCGCTCGCTGGCTGCGTGTAGATCCCCAGTTCTTTGAATAGCTCTTCTTGGACTATGCCCGATGCTGTCCAGTGAGGTACTAAGCCATTGATGCGCACAGGGATATCCTGCGCTGCCAGTGCTGTATGCAGGCCGCGTATTAATCCAATAGTGCCATGCTTCGATACCGCTGTCAACCGTTAGTCTCATCATTTCAAACTTGCTTGCTGGTACGCGAGTCTGACGAATCTGCCCTCTTTCGATACGGATCAGAAGGTGATGGGAGACACTCACTGTAATCCACACCTCGGAAACGATGTAGGCCCGTTGCAGAGCTGGTGACGACAATGCTACCACCACTTGGGTTCTTGCGGATGTAATGGATGGCGAGGGTTGCCGTGTTAATCGCGCCTTTGAGATTGACATCGGGCACAAGGCTGGTTGGCTCTTTCGGATCTCCATTCTCGTCAAGCTCGATTCCGTTGATGTAGTTGGTTCGTGGTCCAACACCGGCATTGGAAAGCACGTGGTCAACCCGGCCGTGGAGCTGTATGGCCTTCTTGAAGAGCCCGACCAAATCCTGCCATTTCGATACATCGGCCTGATTGAATGTGAATCGTGCCGAGCTCACGGCGCCCTCTAGGGGTTCGTGCAAATCAGCGCCGACCACGGATGCACCCAGAGAGAGGAGGAGTTGTACTGTCGATAGCCCAATTCCCGAGGAACCACCTGCGTAGAGCTTTGTGTAAGTTTACTGTTCACGGCTCTCATGAAATCTCGGAGCCGCCGTCGCACCTGTAACAATAACTACCTTCCCTTCGACACTAGTTAAAGACTCGTCGGTGATCAGAAATTCAGCCATCGTTATCTATAATCTCTTCAATCGAAACCCTAAAACCCTATTAAGATGTGTATGGCTGTGGAGCTTTTCGTGTTAAGCAAGGGAAAACCCAGATTCTAAGGCTCTTGCCAAAGAGGTGCTTGAGGAGGTGTATTATGTAGTATTTCTAATAGTAGGATTTCTTGAATAGGTTACTCGCCAGTGGCTGGATGAGGAAGCAAGTGTAACTCATGTGCGACCCTTCAGGGTCCGTCCATATCCCAATCACACACGTGGTGGATTTGTACTTGGCCATCTTATCTTCTGCCGCACACCGGATGAACCATTGACTCTTCTGGTATCTCCTCTTGACCACGGGAATCAGCCACCTCCGCACTCTGTGTCTTAGCGATGCCGAAAACAGTAACCTTTTCAGCTGTCACCACATAATTGTATTACTACGGACCGACTGAATGTTAAGGACACCCCTGCCAAGGCAGCATGACTTAGAGAGCGACAGCATAGACAGCATGGAGAACACTATGACCCAGGCTTACGAGAGATCAGCGTGCTGCAATGTGATATTTGCTAATGGCTTTGATTGGGGACAGCAAACATTGCAACCATCCATTTGAACCCACCTCTACGCATTGGAGCACCTACCGACACTATTATTTCTTGAAGTCTAGCCAGAATAGATGACACACGAAGCCAGGCCACGGAAGGGACGCACAGGAGTTCCGGTGGTATTAATCAATTAAGACATATCTATCTCTTTTTATGCTCCGTTCTTCCATCGGAAATGGTACGCTACCTCAATAGGGGAAGCCTGGAGCCTCTAAATCTCACACGGCCTTTCAAATTTTCACTGCCCACCCTGAGCCTGTTCTTCGCATTCTTGCAACCCTTGCTGCAAATATGAAGGCCGTGCCGAGCAACAAAATGGTTCCGGCAAAGGCTTGAGCACCGACATATCTTCCACCATTAGCAGTAATGATGGCTCCAGAGATTGGATTTCCCGACAGCGTGGCGAAACTGACAATTGTGAATATCATGCCTATACGGGTCCCTTGCTTTCGCGGATCCGTCGTCAACGAGCTGCATCCTGCCGGAAACAAGCTCTGAACACCTCCTGCCGAGATTCCATAAAACGCAGCCCAAACGTATACCTTTGCAGGTGTATCGATGACCATCCATACGAAATTCAGAATGCCACCCAATAAAGAGAAAGGTCCAAGAAGATTGAGAGGACCCCAGCGGTCAGCAAGGTGATTCGGCAGCAACCGGCCGACGATACTGACGCCGTTCAGAATCAGGACCAAATTGAGGGAATCAACGTATGAGAGCGAGGGGTGAACAAATTTAGGATCGCGACTATACGCGCTGATGTAGTATACGGGGAAGTAGATGCCCCAGAAGTTGAAAAATGTCCCAAATGCGTAAAAGGTATACTCGAGCTCCCGAAATGCGGCCAATTCAACTAGGGAGCCCGTGCGTCGCGGGGGAACGCGCGACCGCATACACGTTACTACGACAATCATTGAAACAACCGTGACGAGACCCATGGAGCGGATCGTCCACCCAAACCCGATCTGCGGTAGAAGCTGGCGGGCCATAGCGGGAAAGACCAGACCGCCTGTGACACTGCCGGATGCGGCGATGCCGATGGCGAAAGAGCGTTTTTTGCTAAAATACGTCGAGACTGTTGTGATTGCCGCGCAGAACAGAAACCCGCACCCGATCCCCGTAGTCAGACCTTGAGCAATGAGGATTTGCCAGTATTGTGTAGCGGCAGACGTGGTGAAGATGCCGAGAAGGAGAAAGGTAGCCCCGACGACCAGGACGGGTCGCAGAAAGCCAGCATCAACGAGACGACCCGAAAAAGCTCCAATGAAGAAGGTCAGCCACACCGTTATGCTGCCGATCCAAGAGATATCGGAGGGAGGCCGCCCTAGAGTGTCCGCGTAGTATGTTTGGAAGATACCGAATGAGTTTATGTAACCCCATGTGTTCATTACGACCAAATGTCCACAGAAGGCTATGTTTTTGCTGTTAGCACGCAACAGATTGGGTATGACAAGATCTTGCCTCAAAATAGGATATAGAAGACCGGTCTTGCTTACCCATCAGCCAGGCTGTCTTTCCTCCGTCCGGCGGTGGTCCGGGGTTCCGACTCGCGTTGGTCGAGATCCGGCTAAGCACCCGCCCCAACGTGCCGACAGCACCGCTTGCATTGGGGTCGATAAAATCCGGCTCCGGCTCTACCTCCCATTGATCGTCTTCTTCTTTGCCCTTTGATACCGCCTCACCCTGGGCCCGCGGCTGCCCATGTATCGAAGCATTCCTAGACTCTTGCTTCTCAATGTCTATCCGCAACTCCCCATCGCTGGAGCTCGGAGTAGTGGAAGAGGTCGACCTCTTGTCCGTATCTGAAGCCATGAGTTCGTGCTCGGAACGGTAGCTGTATCAGGACTTTCTCATCAAACGGAGGCTGAATTACGGGAGTATGCCGAACACTTCACTTTCACTCAATGATGAAGGTCCAAATGAGAGTTCTTATTGTTTCACGATACACCTTTTTCTTTCTGAATTATTGATGACGATATCGTATCTAGAAACAAGAAGGCCCAACTATAATAGATGGGAAAGTCATTCACAACGGGAATGTTAAGTCGAGATGGAGACGAACGACTTGATTAGTCCTTTCAGCTCTTCATATACTAAGTAAGAGGAATCAATGACTCCGCGCTTGGGACCTATATCGGGCTAAAGGGTGAGATGGACGGTGGCCGAAGTTGCGGTTTTTATTATCAAACGTGCTTATGAACCAGGCGGGAAAAGAAATTTCGTTCGGCAGATCGCCCTTGGAATGACCACCCCTGCATCGGAGCCTCGAGTGACACATTCGTCCCAATGAGCCACACGCTTTCCGCATCCTTACTGTATTGTTGGCGTTAAACCAACTAAGTAAGCTTTTGAATCCGACCCGCAGGCGGTGGGTACTGAAGAAGATGGGATATGGGGCCGCGATGGGGGAAGCTAGTGTAACTCGGGCATCTTTGAAGCAAGATTATCTTAGTAATCAGGTGTCGATTGAACGAAGGCTTGTTATTCGTGAGCTTGAGGCGGCTGTTCATCCTGTATTTGGTATTTTTTTTATGTACAACATGGTGAATCCTAGACCCGATTTCGGGAGCTTCAATTCTTGCATTTACGGATACGGATTGCCGCCACCGCGTTGGAGACCCGGGGGCTAGCCGTGAGTCCCGGGGATATTACATATCGTAATGATACGGACATACGCAGTTGTCATCGGTGATAACGCAGCAACCGAAGATTATGTATCCATATGTGTATATCTACCTGATCCGGTGTCTGCGTATTACCAATCTTCTATTACACAACACTACAGTAGATGATAGAAGTATTTTGGTTTTCGGTGTGGTGATGCCGAGGGTCGTAATGAGACCCGAGTGGTGGAGCGGATATAAGCCGGGGCTGAAAGAGTTATACATGTAACGACCAGAGTAACGACCTATGGCAACCGGGAATATCTATAACTCGTAGGGGAGTAGGCCTGGGGCGCCGCCACAGTCGACATTCTTGTGTAAATATGTGTAATACATCTAATTAAAGTTAGGTAGTGATGCAATTCGAGTCAAAACGGGAAGCCCGAATGGACCTTGATGGGAGACGGAAAGCGAAATGGGTCTTTTCTTTGGCTTTAGAAATATGGTTGGAAATACCAACCTAGTAAGATCGGACTAAGCTATTCCCGTTCCAGTGAATTTATTTCGTTCTCAGCTGTCTCCGCTTCTCCGACCAGATGGGGAATAAGAGATCGGATGCCATTCCGTGATCTGGCACTTGGAAAGATCGACGTTTTGTTTTAATATATTGCAGTTCTCCGACGGAGTTTACAACCGCCGCCGCTCAACGGCTGGCGTATGTTACCATGCTATCGTCATGAAGCTGACATCTCTACAATACACCCTAGTGTGCCTATTGCAGCATGACGTGTACGCATTGATGCGTGTCTAACTAACATTATGTGTTGTTGCATTTAGTTAAGGTTTAGCCGCTGCGAAAGACGGCTCCGAGTTGTCACCTTGACATCGAGGATAGTTGATGAGAATCGGGTTCTGATCCGGTCGGAGAGCGCATAGATTTGGGGGCGAAAGCCTCCGTTTTCTCGGCGCTGCTGCCGGTGGTCAGCCAACTCATAGCCTCATTCGCCTGCTCACGCTGTGAAAAGCTAAAGGGTCAAGTGATAAGAATTGTCACACAAACATCACATATATATTACCGACCAATATCAACTGCAATGTTGCGTGTCGTATCTTGAATGGCTCAGTGCATTTGTGTGACGAGATGTCGAATGGCATCAATGAAGGGGCGCCGTAATCGCAGTGAAGAAACCATATCCCGACAGATAGTCATATTGGACAGCGCACCGTCTGAAGACGATGGTGACACAAGATATAGCTCGCGGGTGCCCTTTTATTAGGGTCGCAAAGTCCGACCTACACCTTAGCCCCTCATGTAAGGAAGCATAGCCGACAGTCCACCCACTCACTCCCTTACCCAACCTTGGTCACAACTACTACCGGCGACAATGACCAATCGCATATAACATGTTCACAGGAGTCGCAAGCAATCTACGTGTTCGTGTAGTATTCGGCATGGCCAATGAGAAGGAAATATTCAGCGAGGCGTCCCCGTATCAGGAAGTATCTCTAGATGGAGGGACCGTGGTAGCCAGTTACCGGACAATCATGAGAAAAGCGATGAAACCCCATATAGTCCTACCCACCGGTACGACGTAATCATCTACCTTCAACTACCGGTACCGACCGTGTGTTTTCACAGTGTTATCGTTGTCTAGCTGAAAGCTAACCGTTAGACTAACTGGATATTAAACGCCATGATTGCTACGCTCTGCAAGGATCGACAACAGCCAGCGACGCCTCAAACTCACGGTTCTATGGTACTGGAATCATTTGTATCTCATCACGAGCTATTAGCTTGCAAGGCGTCGACGGGGTTCGACCGACTCACAGTGCATGCATGGTGTCTGTGCTTCCTTGCCCCTTTCTTCGTCAAAGTGTTTCTTTTTCTCTCGTAAATCTGCGTGAAACATGGACTAGCTACTTGGACAAACGTAGCCTCGATCGTACATGTTTCTAGAGTCATCATAACTACATCAATTCAGCGTCTCACGGAACATCACTCATGTTACCACAAACTTATCCACATACCTCCGTAACTCGCCTACGACGCTATCATGATGCGTCCCCGGCGGTTCGTGTCGTCGTCTCCACGACTGAATGGACTGTCTAATCTCGTCTCCGGCCACGGTTACAGTAGAACAGGTGCCACAAACGACGAGACGGTTCCTCTTATTAACCTACACCGAGAGGCAAGCCGACCTCTACCCCGCCGACAGCGCGCTCGCCGCGTGCGTATTCAAGGTCGACTGGCGGTCGTACAGACAGTATCGGTAACAAAGTCCAGGCAGGTGAAAAACGGCACTTCGATCACCCGTACAGATGTGCATTGCAAATATGTACGTGTCATTCAAAAGAGACGAAAAACCTCGTATGACGGTGGCAACATCGAAGAATACGACCACGACGATGGCTATACTGTAGAGGACGATAGACAGTTTCGCGGCTATGGGATTGGCGGTGCAGGAAACATACGTACGTTATCCACCGCCCCAAGCAACAGTATGGGGGCAATTGCGCTGCATTAGGCTGAAAATTGACATATAAGCAATTTCTACAGGTCGGCCAACGGATATTATAGGCACATCGTCACGTTCGACTACTAGCGCCATGAACACGAAGCTTAGCAAATTGAAGTTGCGGATGTCTAGACTACTACATAGCCTTAGAGGATACAGAAAGAGCAAGGGCTCAACTGGGAGTTTCTAAGACAAAGTTTAAAGTATTTTGAAGAGAGAGAAAAGTGTGGCAACGACTCTAGAGGGGTAGCTATTATGCGATTTTTCAACTTAGAGCAGAGCAACGCCGCGAGGCGACAGAGTATAACATGGCACGTTGTCAGGTACATCAAACTGCGAACCTTCTGTTCAATACAATGCGTTATTATTGCCCTTGAAGGGTGGTATATTTTACGTTATATAAAATGAATGTTAAGGTTCTCTGACTGTCTTGGTATTGCTGGCCTTAGCCCAGCATTTAATTATATCCCATTTGGATGAAAGCCGAGTCAGTATTAAGGTACCTAGCAATCCCATAAGCTCATAATATTTGACATTCAAACATATTATCCCGTCAGGTTGCAGATATGACCAAGTTAACCTGGCTCGTGCCGTCGATGATACCAATCCAACACGCCTACACACAGCGACCACCGCATACCTCAAGGTTAATACCAGTGATAAATTCTGCCTCGTTGCTAGCAAGATAGCAACATGCGTTGGCAACATCAGCTGGAGTAGAGCCTCGGCCGAGCGGTACGACAGACTCAAAGGCTTTACGATTCTCAGGGGTGTCCGGCTTGCCTATAAAGAGATGTGTCATACCAGTACTTCCAATGACAGGGGATACTGAGTTGAACCGGATCGAATGCGGAGCATACTCAACAGCCATGCCCTGGAAATGGAAGATTTAGTAGAAGCCATGATATCTTGCTAAATCTAGCACACCTACCTTTGTAGCATTGATCACGGCTGCTTTAGATGCATTATACCAAGTGAGCCGTGGGCGGGGTCGCACTATTGATCAGAATATTAGTTCCTCCTTCTTGTAGAACGGTTTACTTTCAAGTGGAAGAGAGTGGGCGAGCAAGGACTTCATGCCATCTAAACGCACGGCAAGTTAACTAGCACAGACGTTCGCCACTCACCTCCTGCTGTGGACGCAATCTGGACGAAGCACCCTGCGATCTTCTTTTCCACGAAATAAGGTACGATCACACTCGTAGACAGGTACACAGATTTGACGTTGACGGTCATGACAAGGTCGAAGTCTTTCTCCGTGACGTCTTCAGTGGCTTTGTTGTTGTAAGCAGCACCTGCATTGTTGATGACAATGTCGAGTTTGCCGAACTTGTCAACGGCCTCTTTCAGTAATCGCTCCCAATCCTCGCGCTTGGTCACATCTGCGACGGTGGACGCGCATCCTAACTCCTTTGCCGCACTTCTACCAGCTTCTTCGGCGAGGTCTGCAATGAGGACTTGGGCACCCTCCTCGACGAACTTAGTTGCAATCCCCTTGCCGAACCCCGAAGCTCCGCCTGTGACGATAGCCACCTTGCCTTCTAGTCTCGGCTGAGGGGCCATATTGTCGGTCACAACACGTTCTCTCAAGACTTTAGTATTGGAATAGGGGAACTCTAACGGAATCGATGCGTGAAGCAAAGAAATCCAATGGAATAATAACTGAGATTATACTTTTGACCACCTAAGTCATCATCACCGGAAGTGCGCATGTGAAGTGCGGGGACGAACTCAATCCTACAGTTAGTTGTACGACCAAGCTTTAAGACAGGCAGCGATCCCGGATGTAGTGCGACTAGATCTACTCGTTCTCCGCACCCAATACCCTTTCTTTTCCTGCAACTCCTCCCGCTCTCCATTATCCTGTCTTACGGAACACGGTAGCCGCAGATGTTAAGTGGATACGATCCGGCTTCATCGCATCTACATCATGCTCCTTGGCAACTCACTTACGACCTATCGCTTCTAAGAGGTCTGTCTACACAATGGGAAGCGCCGAAGTGTCGAAAATTTGAAGACACATCTTCAGTTATTACTAATAATGCGACGACTATATGCGCAAGTAGTTACTTGGCATGTTGATTGACGGAGGTCGAAGGTTGATCAGGTCGCATGTACTAGGTGAGGATCATGCTGCATCAATTTAATATCTGCCTACATATGTGTCTTGACCTATAAAACTAACTTTTAGTTCAAGGACCCTTATAATGGGAATTGTAGATCTATTCGCATAAATTTATTTGGAAACGCATATTCATCTTCTCCGAAGAATGTGTCCGACGCAAGTGGATGTCAATATTAACTGCGACCCAGGATTCTAGACTTCCCGGATTGAAATTCATCAGGACCAGAAGAGATAGTTGGCAATAGAGACAATAGTATCAGCCTGATCTAATTCCAGATAAACCTGACGAGGTTGCATTGTAATATTTAGTTGCTCCTGAAGAGTTAGCCAGCTCCTTCAGGTTCCAAATGGCTCCTGTGTTGTCTTCTGTTAGCATATGATATTGTGCCAGGAAGCCACCGGGGAAAGTTGTAACGAACTTAAAGTGAAAAACTGTCTCTATTTTTTAGTCTTACCTTCCCTCTCTCTTTCGTTCATCTTTCATCTGCTGTTCCTGATGCTTTCAGTTGAATTTATTTTCTTCGCTTTAGCTGGAATTGATCTAGTGGAAGCAAAGACGACACTTACGCGACGAATTGGTATACCTACAGACCACGTCAATTAAGTCGGGTCCATGAATCTAGAGTGGTGGTTGCTATTTAAAGGGGCAGAGTAGCCGCAAGGGAGATTCTGTTCAGTTTCACTTCAAGAGTATCTATCAATACAGTCAAACATGTAAAAGCCGAATTTATTGGACACTCTCTCTGTATAGTTCACTGCTTTTTAAATCTCTGCATGATATAAACTTATTAAGATATCGAACAAGGAAACAGTTACGCGTTAAGTACGTCCCGGCATCTAGTTAGAAAAAGGACTAGATAATCATGTAGTAGATGCTGACGAGATACCTATTACAACTTGCAGAACTTCTCTTCACTCTCGCTGTGAAGTGATTTAACTGCAGCGAAAATTGGAGAACGTCCCAAAACCACGCTATCTTAGAAAATTACCTGGCTAGGAGATTGTGAGTCATGTAAAGCATCACAGCTGGCGACTAATCCTTTTCATCACGTAGGCTGCTCGAAATGGAAGATACCTATTGCAATACAGTTCCCTGGAAGAGCGAGGTTCCATATCTTACGTGTTCAGAGGTCAGCTACAAGTCATGATCACCATGCACGCGCACCTTGAACTCCTATGGTAAGACGCTGACTATGTTGAAGGGGAAATAACATCCCACCATTCCTCTCCCAGTCCACACACCTCCACATATTACATTGTACTAGATGTGAGGTGCGCGGATGAGCGCCCGCTCGTCTTCTGATCACAAGGTATCTTTGATGTGATCACCAGACTGTCTAGCATCGCAGGCCGGATGGATGATGAAGATGATAGTCCTGGCACAGAATAGAAACGAGCTAATGTGAGACATACTAGATAGGGGCATCCACAAACGGAGTAGCTGTCATAGTTCAAACAACCTCTATCAGATCGGTCTCAGATGGTGAAATTTCAGCTTAAATCCTTTTCGAGAATCCCAGGATGCTAGACCTTGAGGTCTAGCTATAATTATTATACCGCATGGGCGCTAGGAGCAAGTACTAATTTCAGCTGTCTTCTGCTATCAGAACGCCAGTGTTAACTCGTCAAATCCAATAGTGATCCAGAGAGGATGCGCTGAGCCCCCTGGTCTCAGACATGATGCCACATGGCTCTCTACAGACTCATATCTACCGCGATTATCACGGAGAATGTTGGGGCTGTCAGTCGCAGAGTTAGATTACTAGGTTGCATCCATCTGCTATATCTCATCAAAAGATTGAAAAGAGGTGAGGCTATCTATATAACAATGGTACCTGATATACTCAAGCAATAGGGGATGTCACTTATCGCCTTAGCCGATGGCCAGACTGTGTAAGGAGAGGGCTAGGGGATGAATAAAGGGAAACCTCCCTCTACACTGCGAGCAACATGTCAAAGACGAATAATGGCCTCATCACAAGGTAGGATCAAGAAATACCTGGGACGTCAGGGGAGAGCGGTAGGTGTACCGCACTCGAGGATATAGATGAGGAGGTAATTATCCATCACAGCGAGGCGCCACAAGGACACCGCACGCAGAAAAGAAAACACCCAGGGCTACGATACAATCCACATGAAGGTCTTGTACGAGCCTCCAACACCCCTTTCGGCGCATTAATTCTGCCAAGCGACGTCACCTCACCACCATAAGAGAGAGAACGCCATTTCCCGGAACCACACCGAAGAAGGAGCAAGCCTCCAACGGCCAATGGAACCGCCACACTCCCCCCCTTTCAATCCAGCGCCGGTTTTATCAAAACCCGAACATCGATTCATTCGCCATCAGTGCGATACGACAGATACGAAGCAAAAGGTAGGTAGGTTAACTAGGTAGGTAGACAGGCACGTAGGTACGTAGGCAGGTAGCACTCCGCCACACCCATGACTCACGCATCCAGAGTCCTCAAACCCCAAGGCGCCACAAACGGGAATCGGTTCCCCCATGTTCAGATCAAGCCAGGTCGGATCAGGTATAATGGCAACCACCATATACCGTATCTGCACAGATGGATGGTGTAGATACATACATAGATACATACATAGATACATACATAGATACATACATAGATACATACATAGATACATACATAGATACATACATAGATACATACATACCGTTATGTAGGTGGGTAGGTCAGGTACTTTGCAACGATGGGGGTGTGGATGGGTGGATAGGCAACAAAACATTCCCAATCAACGCGCCGGGTGTTACCGACGGATCCGGGATGTCCAACCCTCTTTTTTTTCTCGTCTCCCTTTCCCATTTGCACCGCTCCTTTGCCTCCCCCCTCCATTTTTCTTTCGCATCCTTTTCCCCCCAACCGAACCGCGTCCCACCCCTCCCACCCTTCCGTACCCGGGAAGATCACATGGCCCCCGGCCGCGAACGTGAGGGTGGGGCTCTATCATGTGTGCGACGACAACGCGTAGTACATACACTTACTTTCATGGGTTATTTATTTTCCAGTCTTTCTAAGCACGTTTCTCTCACCCACATTGATATGCACTTTGAAGATGTAAAGTATTACTTCCTAGGGAACACCCCTCTAAATGCTAGTGTGGTAGTCTTAATTGCTACAAGCTACTACACAAGAGAATCTGCGTCCTTGCTTTGTCGTAAATGAAGTTCTCCAAGATCAAGCAAGAAACCACAGTCTTTAACTGTGTAAAAAGCCCGAGTTTAGCCAACTGTGTTTAGTATCAAGTACACAAGACGTATGTTTCCCTGATGGGAGTTCGAAAGAAGCAGACAAGCGTCGGAGCCAAGTTTCACGAGTATTAACACCTGCCCGGTATTAGTGACTACTTGTGTAATAGCTCGGTGGGGTGTAGGGAGGCAGGCAGTCAATAGCCAGCTACCTTATGACCGATTTTTCAGAACCAGCTCTTTTAAAACACAAGGTGTCAATCAAAAATCAATGATGTCATACAATAGCTTGGATCTTGTCGGGTTTACTCACGACGCCCACGTTTAAGGGGCTTAAGGGTTGGTTTCCAGGGTTGTAGCGCTTCAGCAAATCAAGGTGGTCACGCCCGCAAGCGATATGTATAAGTCTACAGCTATTGCATTTTAAATTAGTCGATTCCCTGCGAATCTATGCGCTATGGTTGTCACCGAATCCACAGTTTACTTTACTGCTGGGAAACGCATTGATAAAGACCAGTACTCTTGTAGAGTCAAGTCTCAAATCATGCGAGAGCATATTTACGATGCAGCAAGACTGCGGGTCGTACGTATACACTAGGGCTCGAAAGTGGCGTGCTGTGGATGCTGGCATGCATGAAGCCCATGCTGTGGGGTACGGCAGCATAGTGGCATGGGTCTACATAAGCCACCCAGATCATGGTGAAGTGCAGGTGTAGATGATGTCTGGCTTGACAGAAAGTGTAGATTAACGAATGTTAATGCTAGACTACTGAGAAAGGGCTGAGGCACTTACGCGGTAAAGTGCGAGGGTGGCTTGAAGTGGGTGTGCCAGACAAGGATGTATCTGATAGCTCGATAGGCTATCGATCTAAGCATAGGGAGCAGTAGTCATGAGATATACTAGCGATTAAAGCTAGGATGGTTAGATGAGAAACCTACATGCCGATTCCTTGGTGATGGTAGTGTTACGGTGGCCAGTATAGTGAATCCAATGCTATGGAATTGTCAGAAGAATGGCATCTTCAGACCTGCCACCTGGACTTGGCTGAGAAGCTTGTATATCACCCTAACCGCTGGTTGTGAGTCATTCTGCCGTTCTTAATTTTGGTCAGATGGCGACACCTTTCCCGATGGCGATGATACGGCACGTGGAAGGAGTAATTACATGAGTATGAGATTATGAGATAGGAAACTTTGGTATAGGCGAACCTGCTGCGGCATGCGGCTTATGGCGATAGTCTTATATCAATATAGATGATCTGGAGCGTTGCCCTTTCTTAAAGGCGAGTGTCAATTGCACCGCTCATGGTTGCATGCATAGTCATTGTCTAGACTAGGACCTGCGGGTTAAGCCAGGAAGTACCGGTGGGGATATGGACGAGACGGGGTGACGATCGAGCATTTAGTTGTTTTGATTTTGTATATCATGAATCCAGGGATATGGGGATGTCAGCACCCACCAAGCAAATTATATGTTGAGTACCTGCCGTTGTTTTGTCGAGCTGGTTTACGATACAACGCGCTGCGTCCCTAGAGTCTGAGACAGCGGAGCTCGCTTCATGATCACACGGAACGCACGTAGAATATTGGTTCTGAAGATCGACTGCTTGGATCAGTCAACTGTGGGAAGCTAGCCCGGAGCCATTTTTGATTCCCCTGGGTGCTGAATAGTGGAGATGTGATTGGCCTCTCAGTGTCTTGGATAGGCTGATTAGATCAGAAGACATGAATAAAGCTGCAAGGCGACCATTTCGGCGAGATATGAGTGGAGAGACAACTAGCAAGGCGGCGGCGGAGTGTTACAACCATCAACATCTATTGATGCACGCCCATAGCGTGGGGAGAGCCCTGCTCCCTACGGTTGACACCTAGACCGAAGACCAATCGAGTTAGATAGACGATTCTCGCTCGGGGCTTATTAGGAAGCACTCAAGTCTGGTCTGATTTTAAGCTGAGCAACCACCTGTTCTGCTCTGCGAAGTGATCCGTGGATTTTGTATGGGGCTGCCGGATGCTCTCGGTAACGGTTCAAACGGGTTGCATCTAAGAACGGTCAAATTTTTGCATAAAATAGACACTAGTCATTAACGAGAAGCAATAAATCCATCAACATGGGACCATTGTGTACCTCACTCTCGATGAAAGGGGAAGAAGAGAGGCAAACTCATACGCCTACCCTATGTACTGAACAGGGAGGTGTTCTCGGCTGGGGCGCGATGAAAGCAGTCCTCACGGGTAGATGCTTGGGTAGACAGGGCATTTTTGTGTCGTTTGATACATAACCCATGCCATTACCGGCACTCGAGGACGATCGACTCTGGAGAATGCAGGTAGCCGACACGAGGAGAACGGGGGTCAACAGCGACATTGGAGACGGCTTGACGACCCCTGCGGGCACATCTCCCGCCATTGTCGCGTCATTCTCGCTCTATCTCACAAGCCACCTCTAGGCCGAGTCTGGTGACAGGGCGATCATGAGTACGATGGGGACCGCAGGCTGGCTGGAAGAAGGAATGAGTGTTTCTCGTAGCAACAGCAAGGGATACCAGCATGAAGTGTGGTGTGGATCAAGGTGAGGAGTGGAGAAGCAATGGATTGGCGTGAAAACTGGGCATTTGGCATTTCAGTACATGTAGAGGCGCCTACAGTTGCACCTTCAGGGCCGCCATGACAGCCCTACCTTTTTTGCGAATGAGAATGTGCCTTACTTACTTACTACGATGTATGTAGGTAGGTACATCATATCATCATATCATCATGGTGAAAACATGTAGATAGCTTCATCAGTGTTCAACTTGGGAAAACAAGTCATGTACCGGTGTCCATTTGGAGCCATCCTCGTTAGCCCACTTGATAATACATCTAACCAAATTATATGGGCCCTTCCTTCAGTATTCCCCGCATGCATCAACTTCAAGTTTGTGCCTTCGGTAGTAGATAAGAATAATGAATGCACTTACGAAGTAGTATACCTATGAGAATGTGCCTAATCAAGAACGCCAGAACTTTTACTACTCGTAGGTAGGTATTGAAGCAACCATCTGCGATGTAAGCACACAGGTACATAAGTATGGCATAACTGTTCAGGAGGGATTCATCCTTTCTATACATAGTATACCGCCCATGCCTGTGGCGACACATTTGCCACGACACCCTCAAATATATCTTGATTTTCTGCTGTGCCCCCTCTCGAGCCTCTCGAGCCTCTCTTCAACTGAGAAGAGATGGGCGAGATGGGTTAGCTGCGCTGGGGTTTAGCGCACAAGTTCCTCCACCGTCTACGCCCACATCAACCTGCCTGTCCCACCACGCTGCCTGCCTTGAATCGCCACTCACGGAATTTTGGCTGCTTCGGTTGCGGCGGGTTGGCCAAGCTTCACTCCGGCGGCTATCTGAGAACACCCACGGGGCAATAGGTACCTAGGTAGGGATACCGTTCATCAGACCACTCTTATCTGCGTCAGATAGCGTCCTAACGCAACCGATACAACGGCAAGCCGAGAGCGGCACCCGCTGACCTGGGTAGGTACTTACTCTAAGTATCCTCCATGTCGATTGCCTCAATATCAAATATATGTAGCTTCTTCACGATCGAATGAAGCGCTTACCTCAGCTTGCCATTGCTCGTTCCGTCCAAGTGCATCACAGACTAGGTACCTATCACGCAGGGATGAGCTCAGCTGTTCAACCCGTCCCCATGATCCAGTCCGTGGGGGTAACACGAGCTTAATGTATCCCGACTTCTGCTAGTTTGCTCGATTACTGATTTACTTACTTGGTATATTTGTAGGTATACTTATGCCTGGGTTACGTAGGGATCTACCTACCTATTCAGTAGACGATTCGAGTTTGGGATATCTACTATTTGTGCTATTGTGAAGCTTTGGGCGTTTGTTGTGTCGAATTTTGAATCTGCCTTGCATTCAGCAACGTCATTCTATCCTGGCGCAAGATGTTAACATAGCCTAGGTGGTATTTCCCGAGTGCTTGTTACCGTTGCATCCGGCTAAAACTAGTGTGTGCAGTTCTTGAGATGTGGTATTCTGGACTCGTCAGATATCACACTCCACGGCTACAAAGAGCGAGTAGGGTATACTTGCAGTCACCCTACCGGTGCTACTCCCAACACATGCCCAAGGTCTTGGATGTTATGGGGTCCCTCGTCGGCTCCGAAGTCGACCGAGTCTTGCTTGGGTCTTGCGGTGATACCTATTCATACCTATTCTAGTTGGGTAGAAGTGCGACTATCGTTTCTCGTATTGTAGACACCATACTTACAACTATCGCCATCGACAAATCTACGATGGCATTTATTTCACGATGCAGGTTCATCTGCCGCGCCCCCCTTCCCCCCCCTTCCCCCACATTTCAAACTTATTTCTCTTTCCGTCCAACTACACCTATCCTTCTCTTATCCATTGGCTGGTCATGTAGTACGGTGCTATCCTCCCTTCAACCATTCAGAGTTGAGCGTCCAAACTCTCCTCCCCGGAGACAGATTGCTCGAAATAGATCGCGCTGATCCAATTGGATGCTACGAGCTAAGCTCGATCGTGAACCGGTGATCGTCGGGTTCGCCCTGTCTTAGGCAGATGGATCACCTAACCCAGATCCTAAAAGCCGGCCTGCTGTAGGTGCATATACATACAAGTATGTATGCCGAAAGTGGCCTACACTAGTATAACCTGTAAGCGGAAGACGGGATATCTGGTGCGACGATGAATCGAAAGATAGTACATACTGAGTATACAAGTACCTACCTGGTCTAGCATATAGATTTATTAGTCGATGCTACTATTTCATGCTAAAGACCTCCCACTAGGTACGAGGAGTTCTAGATGCTCAGTCAAGAAAGGCAGTAGTTGCTATCCCTGTATAGCCGGCTGCCTAGAATGTACTGTACTGGTAGCCCTTTCGGTAGGGCGTTTGGGGGGGTTTCGGTTGAAGTTCCCATTCGTTTAGGTAGCAAGTATTTGATTTTGCGGATCGAGCAAACCTCTCACCGAAGGGCTCACCATGCCCAAGTACCGACCCGGGTGCAGCCAAGGCACCTTCATGTCACAATGGAGCGGGACCCAGCGTTAGATTACCTACTATGCGACGATTCCAGTGTGTGAATGGGGCCCCGCCGCGTGGATCGCATCCGTCCGCGAGGAGGATCTCATGAGGATTGGGCTGCCTCGGATGGCTTGAGTCATCTCAAAAGGCATTTGTTCTCGGTGTTCCTCCCGCGTCCATAGTGTATGTACGAAGGAGGGGCTGGAAGACATCTCTGCCTAAAGGCAATTGTGGCCGCAACGGATTGCGAATATCTACCTACATGATGGAGGATGGACAGGAACGAGTGCGATTAACGGTCCGCCGCGGCGGGCGCGCGGACTTTGTAAAAATAAAGAGGGTGGCGGGATATCCAAGCAGTATCCAAGCATCCAGGCACCCCAGCATCCAAGCAGTTGATGCACGGCGATGCTAGTGCGCTCTACTAAGTGCATACAAGATGCTCTAACGATCGACGCCATCTTCAGGGTTACATGGCATGCAAGAGTGCCATCGGCCCACATGCATATGACCGGAAGCCCACACAGCAAGTTGGTAGTTGTGATGCTGTTGCCGGGGTCAGCTGTTCAAACATGATAAAATCCCGAATGCACCAACAATCATCTATCCCGTTAGGGCAGGCGATCGAGTTGTGTTGTTGTCTTCTACTACTACTATGAGGTGTTCTGGCGTGCAAAATCTGCACTGAAGGCGCTTATTCCGGGCGGCCAGGACTTCATACAGACAGCCAAGCTACATACATGTAACTCCTAGCTTGATTCCACTGATCCTAGCCACACCATGAGCAGAGCATGCATACTGTTCGACGAGGCAGAGAAATCAAGAAGTGGCCAATGACAGATATGTGCTTGGATCTTGAAGCAGAACCTCAAGTAGGGCTTTTATCTACGTAGTGCCAGTCTCATGCAACGTTCCAGGACTTCAGGTAAATCTGACACGGAAGATGAAGAATGCCAGACCTACACCATCTGCATCAACATCGCATTGCATACATATTAGGAATATAGGCACAGTGCAATGAGACTTCTCGATGTATGCACGCCTACCTAGCCATACACATCGAATTCGTCTTGGTATTTGTGTCTACTAACACAGCCTCTTCAGCTGGCGTATACAGGTCAGTGTTACGCGTAAGAAGAGGTAGTGACACTGTTGCGGGATACTCGTTGAGGCATCTCGGTGAAGTCAGGCGAATAGAACTTAAAACAGGCTGCCCACCTACCCAGGTAGTGTATGCCAATTTGAAGGCTCTTTGGGGATGGAGACAAACAACTCGCGGAAGACACTGCCTCTGTCTTTGCCTTCACACTCCACGGATCCTTCACCCTCTTCACCCTCTCGTTAGATGTGTCGTGTTAGGAAACATGTCACTTTCCATCATCGACAACCCTTCCCAACTCACCCTCCCACACCAACATGTCCGATCAGTTTCCACTTCTGGCATCCTCGATGTACTCGGCCCGTCTTGTTGCGCGTCTTAGTCTTAAACCAAGCAACCGGCTCGTATAGGCCACATCGTGCAAGTGCAAAAGTGACCTCTGCGCCCCTCCAGTTTTGCTAGCATGTATGTAGTTGACGCGCGTGAGTTGTATCCTGTTCACGGGCGAAAAGATACGCACTCGCGTTTCCGTCCCCGTCCTCTCCGTCATCGTTAGTCTCTTTCCCTTCCCTCCCACTACATTGAAAACCTGCAGAGACGTACATTACCCCGATTTGCCCCTGGTCGAGTCTAACCTGGGAATCCTTTGATATCCTTGATCCGCCACATGTGTTATCCACCCGGCCATTTATGACAAAAGGGCACGATATCCGCCATATGCATTTAGTCACTCCTCCATACCTTGTCAACTTTATCTTTATTTAACTTTCGTCTCCCCTGTTTAACTCTACTCTTAAGCTTGTGGCAGTTTGTCATTGGAAATAAGATAGCTGTCTTGGGAGCCAGCCAGCAGTTGAACATCTGATCAGCTATTGCCATTACTTGCTCTCCCACTGTTCAGCGGAACAGGAGCGGCTCTCCGATTACGTGCCACTCTCGCGGAACTTGACCACAGGGAAAGTCTACGGATGTAAGTAGACTAACAATAGACGGGGACGCGGTGTAAGCTGTCACCACTCTATATATCTGGTCGATGTTGCTGTCAGATACTCGAGATGCCAATGTATTTTTGACGAATAATAGCCAACTTGCTACCTGACGAGATCACCGCACCGCCAGTCTCGAGTCGAGTGCCCGCATAGCTTCCACTGGCGAGACTTACATGCCATACCGCCTACTGAAAGGTACCTACTAAGTACCTAGCGTTGTAGTACTGTGCAGTGGTGCAGAAGGACCTTGCCGCTGTAACTGGCCTACCAATGCGGGGGAGCAGAGGGTTACCAGATACCTAGAGACCTAAGTATCAAGACACCTAGGTACCTACCTACATAAGGTACCCTAGCAGCCAGGGCCTCAAGTACACTCCAGTGTCCTACCCCTCTTAAGATACTTGCCTTCCCCGCTACCCTTGGCGCCTGGAGGGCTGGAGGGCTGTTGTTACCTACCGCGATTACCTACCTACTACTACCTCTAGGTACCGAGCTACAAGTACCTACTTTATCTACCTGCATCTCTTTGTCAGCGCAAGGTAACATCACAGTGCAGCACCTGCAGAGGTAACGAGTAACGGCGGAACCTCCCTACCTGTATGTACCTTTAGGTAGGTACCTACATACCTACTCCCTGACAGACCCCTGGGCATCGAGGTACAGTACCTACAGTACCTGCCTACATACTGTAGGTACATACATACATTGCTCAGCTAGGTAGCTGCGATAGGCGATAGTGCAATAATCGGCCACCCGAAACCCCGTCTCCAGGCAGGGGATTATAGTGGGCGCGAGCCACCACCAGCCCAGCCAATGCTCTCGACAGCAGCGCCGACGGCCCCTCCTTCGTCGACCCTCCTTCTTCACCACCACCGCCGCCGCCGCCGCCGCTACCTCGATCCTCACCTCCACGTTCACTCCTCCCACTTGTCGCCCCAACGCCCTTCGTCGCAACACCCGAAATCCCACCCGCTGTCCCCCTCGTCGCCGCTGCGGTTCGACCGCGCAGTCTCTCCGAGCAGTCCGCCTGCCGCTACAATGGGTGACTATCGCCATATGAGGTCGGGCAGCCTCAATATTCCCTCGCAAGGCGGTGCTCCTCCCACAGCAGCTGCTCCCGCTCCTGGGCCAGCCCATGGCCGCTTCGACGGCCCGCGCAGCCCACCGAGTACGTTCCAGCACTCAGTCGTAATCCCACGGCCTACGTCCTCCATCTGGTCAAATACTAATCGTCGCCGGCCTTCAATTATAGACACCTCCCACGTCCCTTGCAAATTCTTCCGTCAAGGCGCCTGTCAGGCTGGCTCGGCTTGTCCCTTCAGCCATGATCTTGGTGCTGCCTCAGAAACCGTCTGCAAATACTTTGCCAAGGTATGCGATCCCGAAACTCGCTCGTAGCAGCCGCACATTCCTCTATCCTCTTCTATAATTCCTTTGGCGCTTGTTCGCCTCTACCTTAGGCTCCGACGCTAGCGCTGTCTTTGCTTCTTGCGTCTGCATCTGCGCCTGCCCTACCCTTGTCCCTGTTTGTTCATTGTACCTCGCCATCGCTGCGTTTTGTCGGTTGCGCTTCTCGCTTCAAGTCGTACAACAAAGTAGAGGCCGAGGCTAGCGGCCGAGCTCGGCTGAAACAATGGTGTTCACCATGCTGACGCAAGTGGAACAAAATATAGGGCAACTGCAAATTCGGTCCGAAATGTGCCAATGTCCATGTTCTTGCCGACGGCCGACGCATCAATTACAGCAAGAATGGTATCTCCATTGGACAGCCTCTTCATCTAGGCAATCGTATCAATCCTACCGCCTATAACAATTCCAACAGCGCTCTTACCAACTCCTTCATGCGTGCCGATGCCGCTGCTCCCTACAGTCCTTATGGCTATGCAATCCCGCCTGGGGATTCCTTCCAAACCCTCGATCGTCGCCCGAGTTTCGAAAACGTCCCCGTGATTGATACAACATACTCTCACACAAGCTCTGGTTATGGCTCGCCTCGAGACGAAGAGCCCACCCGGCTGGGTTTGGGCCTGTCACCAGTTGGAGGTCTATCCGTGCTTGATGCGCCCTTGCCAGCCTCATTCGACTCGAACGGTATCTCAAACGCAGCCAGGTTCCCCGCCGGTCCTTGGCCGTCCTCTGTGCCTTCCCAGTTTGGCCTCGACTCGCCCTCTCCATCACTAAATGCAGCTAAGGACGCCCGTACATCCGAAGCTCTCAAGCTGTTGCATCACTCTGCCTTTGGTAGTAATGATCGCCTTTCTTCTACCGTTACTGGTTCTTCGCCACCAACGCAGCCTTCTGATGAATACTTTGGTCGGAGACCGATGCACTCGAGTCGCTATGCTAGGACTAAAGTGCTCAGTAGCAGCGCCCCTCGCGTAATTTCTGGTGCAATTGATCGGGATTGGGAGTCCGAGTTCCCCTTCTCGGAGGAAGATTACGTGCCCGACAATCTGAAGGAGCTTTTGACACCTGCTGAGAAAGCTCGTCGCGGCTCCCGTGCCGCCGACGATGACATGAATGGCCACAGAGGCAATGGCTCGTCGCCCAGTATCATCGGTCTCAGTGGAACTGGAACGCCCAATGCAGAGCCGACCTCCAAGTTCGGTAGTCCGCTCGCATCAAGCCCAAGTCGATGGGGTCCTCTGTTCCAGCGCCAACACGAAGAACAAGAGGCTAAAAAGCACGCTATAGGAGCGAGTGCTGGGGCTTTCGGGCATATTGGAAGTCCTCTACGACAGTCCAGCTTGAGCGCTGACGTGATGAGGTCCCGTGTCGCCAGTCGATCCGGTAGTCTTGAGGGACTCAGCGATCAACTGCAACGTACCCGAATTGATGGCAATGGAAGCGGGGGAGAATCGCCCTTATTGCATCCACACTCACATATCCCGAGACCCGGGGGGCGCAATGGTGAGCGACATGTTAGCAGTGGTTCCATCAGTTCCAGTGCACGATATACGACACCTATCGGCGAGGAAGATGGGGAGTTTGTGTTTAAGATGGACGAAGATGGCGAAAGAGACAGCACTATCCGCGCCAGGAAGCGAACCTCTGGAGTCGGCAATATCATGTCATCTTGGAATCCCAATTATACGAGCGCAGGTTCAGTGGGTGGAAAGAAAGACGATAGCGCTTCGAGGGTTGTGGACAGTGTTGGTGGTCACTAAAATGAACTCAATCTTCTGAGTCATCAGAACCTTAAATGCCCAAACAGGCTACTGGATGCGACACCCGAAGCTTGCATTTGAATGTTGGAAAAATTAGCCTTGGTGATCGGCTTATGTTAAATTTATGAGCCATTCTTGACGCCTGGGCTGCGAAAATACTATATTGGATGTCTACGCCTCTGCATTCATTGGGGTCCAGCCTATCCTCACTGATGCCCGGATCATGCCAAGGATGGGAAATAGTAGCCAATCATAGAAGAAACGTTGACACGTGTGAAGATGCATTATCGGCACAGGAAAAGGCAGCATTATGGCAAGAGAAGACGAGGGGCTGTAAGAGGAACAGGAGTTAGTTGGCTGGCAAAAATCATTGTCATTTTTGAATCTTGTCTATACCACCATCTGCCCTGACTGGGCCTCTTTTCTATTAGGCCGGGGAGTTGAAAGGGGTTTTGGAGTTTCTGAGAGCCTTTTGTCTTTTTTTTTTTTGGCATTGAATATTGGCATCGTAGCATTATAGCAACACTGCGACCATGTTTACTAGATCGATGGATGGGACAGACACAATCTCTGCTTTGTACGTACCCCCGTCTGGCACGCCTTTCCGCACCGCACAGTCAGCATTATGTCAAAACAAATCATGTATGTACGTGGCTGGGCTACGCGAATAAGAAAATGAAAATAAACAAGTTGATAGACGAGTCATAAAACTCGACCAAATCATTATTTCAATATTTGACTTACGACATGTCTGATGAAGATAGTAGGGTACGCAAAATGGTCTCGGTAATTTTTTTGACATCCATACTAATCACAGCTCCTTGTTGCTCAAACAATTCGAACTACTCATGTTATCATATGAATACGTGCCTCATAGTTGTTGACATTAGCTGCGGGCCCCATAGGAACTATGATCAAGCCAACTATCACGAAGTGACTTCAAGATGTGAATCATAACCATATACAAGCACAATCGATCCCGAGAGACAACACGCCCTTCACTTATTTCTCCTGCCGCCACGTTCACGACACCCAGAGCCGGAGAACTACAATCCTTTACTCAATCTCCGTGCTCCCGCGTCGAAGTCGCGGCCGCCGCGGCCAGGTCAATGTCGGTGCGCGGCCAGAAACGGCTCAGGTCGCCCACGGGTAGATTCAACTGCGCGCGTGACTTCGCGTTAGTCGAGATCTGTAAAGTGTATATCGTATCGTGGGATTTGCGAAGTCCAAACCATACGACGTGAAGTGACTGAGGTCTCAGGCAAAAGGGCCGTTGTACATACCGTGATGCGCATCTCGCCTGCCATGATGATGAACGTCATGTACCAGCCCAATGCGGCGACGACGAAGAGGAGGGCGCCTCCGGCCTGGCGTTCATGATTAGTCAGGCAGTCGTGTCTTGGTGAATTTGTCTGGATGAAGGTAAAAGGGGAAGGGGAGAGGAGAGTGAAAGTGAAAGTGAAATTGTTGGCTTTTAGATACCTTTTGAAGTTTACCGGCTGTTTCGAAATCGCCGGCTGCTACCTTGAAATCTAACGATGAGGTATGTCAGTGTTTTGATGTATTATGAATGAGGAGTAGTGAATAGGTATCCTAGGAGATCCTGCTCTTGAGCTTTCCGCCGCCTGTCTGGGTACATATCTCTAGCTTTCATTCTTCTCAGGACGAGCACAACGGTCATCATTGCGCAATAACCCTTCTTTCAACCCATCGTTCCCGAGACAAACTTCCTTCAGGGCGCAGCCACTTTCATCTGAAATATCACAAATTCCATCTCATTCTCGAAATCATATCATTTCCCCTAAGGCCATGAATAAATGAAGCAGAGTGGGCAAACTCACAAGCAGCTGACAATATCCAGGCAGCCGCACTGACGAGCCCAAAGATAAGTGCGAACACGGTGTTGATCTTCAGCGTGAAAATGAAGAAGGTGAACAGCGCGAAGCCCCAGACGAGAAGATATAATCCTACGTCCGTGTTGAAAGCGGGCGATGTAGCGCCGGTAGGGTCGCCGCTCGTCGCATAGGGCAGTGATAGGTTCAAGGTCGGCAGCTGGATGACGCCAAAGGACAGCCAAAACACGGAGAAAAGGCCCATGACCATCACTAGTCTCACAGATATTAGCGCTCTGTGACATGGGAACTGATTTGGATCCTTCCCCGTCCCTCTTCTTCATCTATTACTCCTTCACTATTCTATTTTCCACCCGTTTCCCTCGTCTCCTTTGGCATCAAAAACCGATAACACATCTTCCTCCATGTGATTTCGACGAAGTATCGGCTTCTTGCGCGATACCATGATGAATCAGACTCACTCGGAAAGAAGTTCCCCATCACCCACTCGAAGACCATGGTGAACGTCAGGAGCAAGGGCCCCGTGAAGAAGAAGATGCCGACGACTGGCGAGAAGCCCTCGGAGCCGCCCCAGCCCATCAAGACCATGGAGAACGTGAAAGTTGAGATGACGAAACCGACGAAGCCGAGTGCGGTAGGGTTGGCGAACCGCAAGTTATAATCGCCTACTTTTGGGACTTTCGGGGTAAGATAAAGCTTTGGGTGCGATTGTTAGCTTAGAAGTAGGATAGCAGGTGGAAGTAGATAGAGGTAGCTCGTATTTAAGGGGAGAGAATCAGCTAGCAGTTTGAGGTGATGATAAAGTACGCGATTGAAGTTCGATCCTGTTCTCACCTTTTCGAAGAGCTCCGGAGGCATTGTGACGGCCGTATCCGTTCGATGAAGCCCTTTCTCGACATCGTGGTTATTCGTAACGTCGCTACCGCTACCTGCCATCTTGAACAATCCGATATCACAATGACTAACCGAATCCTGGATGAAATCAATTGAGGACAAGCAATTATGAGAACTGGTGACTGTGAGCTGACCGTCGAAGTGAAAAATGAAGTCTGCGATTCCTCCCGTCAGGGGGCACACCATCACCACAGTTATATATAATCACACACCGCACTGCATGGTCCTACGCAAGAGCATCAGCACATACACCCCTACCTCTGACAGTGAGCAAGGCGTATCTGCACGACGCAGGCAACTGGACGCACATATTCACAGCGGGATTCGTGGCACGCAAGGATTCAAGTGGCTGTATTGCATACTAACGACACAACCCTGGGGGAAACATTGACATTACCATACCACTTAAGACGGACGTACTATTCATTTCCTCCCGCCTTCCGGATCCTCCGCCCTACAGCATCCCTAATAACCGAGAGGGAAAGGTAGGTAGGTAGTTCAGTCAATAAACTCCACAAAATACCCGCGACAGGCCCCCCTCCACAATCCAGCCATATAATATAATATCTATCATTATTAACAAACCCTCCACCATCATGAACTCATGACAGGCAGAAAACACGACAAACAGCCAAATGCAGGTGTGTGTCCAGCTTTCTAATAATACAAAGGGAAGAAAGGGGATAATACAACTTTCCCCTCCATAGCGCAGAGACCATGGGGTCCTTCCGCCGCTCAAACGAGGGCAACGTCGTGTGAGGGAAACCCTACCTACCTACCTAGGTACCCAGGCGATTCAACCTCGAAGGACCATCCTTTTCACCTCTGCCGACGTTGCGCCAAGACCCAGCACGGCGGAACGTGCGAGCCCCGTATGTACTACATAAGTAAGGTCCCTTGTGTCCCATATGATATGCAAGCCCATGATGTTACAACGGGTATCTTATCATCCCCAATTTCGCCCGCGGGTACCACGCTTCTCTCCAATTGCGGGGTTGGGGGAAAACCGAATACCGTACTTACTTTCCTACCTACCTAGGTACCTACCTACCTACTCAGCATCGTATGGTGACTCTCGCAGAGGAAAAAAAAGGCGTTGTTGTGACCCTATAGTGTGTAGGTAGGTAAGCAGCGCCACTCTGTCCAATAGTTCCGTAAGCAAACCAAGGGGTTCGCTTGTCATCTGTCAGGGTTCGTTCTGGTTGGTCAATTGGCCCGCTTGCCTTGCGGGCGTCGAAAGAAAAGAGTGTGGTGGTGGTATAGTTGTCGCTGGTGACGGCGATGGAGGGGCAGACGGACACCTACTGCTCGTTCCGTCGAAGGGATTTATTTGCTTGGCGACAGGCTTTCTCGCTGGAGATTGTACATAGTATGTAAACGCTGTACCTGCCCGTGTATACATATGTGTGGTTTTGCTCGCAACCTTGGTCGTTGGAGGCGATGAGGCGATCAATGATCGAATACCTACAGTATAAATAGAAATGCAGAGAAAAGATTTCCCACGTCAAGTAGCATTCGCGTGCGATTCTTCCCGCATGCTGCATGTAGCTTGGGTCGTCTACGGTTGCATCTGGCCGGTAGTGAGGGTTGCGCACGATGATGAATCATGGATTAGCGAATATACTCTTTAGGAAAGCAAGATGGGCCGTATGGATCAAAACTGCAGGCCTCTCCCTCCCCGGCGCTCATAAAAGTAATTGATCTGCATCGTGAAGCATACGAGCGTTGAAGAGCAGGTAGGGAAGAACTGAGGTACGGGACTCACCTAGCACACATGCTAGGATAATCATTACATAACGAAGGTGTTGGAGTCAACAGAAGCAGGCCGCGCTTATAGATCCATGCTGAGAATCCAATGCCCTAGCTGAGGAACGGTGTACGGATGAATGTGTTGGGTCTGCGAATGCACGCATACATGCAGCCCACCGAATGGTGGTATATACCACACTTACCACTCGATAAACCCGATAACAACGAGGTTTCTTTAAGAGGCCATTTCGCCGTTGAAAGCCAAGACCGGTCTGCTTTGGAGGTTTGGTACAGTGCGTTGATACAGATATCTTATTGAGCGATGAAAAATCCCAGTCTCCTCCTGGTCCAGGTCCTGTAAGCCCTCAAACAATGTCAGCAACTCACCCGTCTCGAAGCATCAATCCATGTTGATAAGAATCTCTCCGTGAGAAAGGTCTTGATAGTGCACAAAGCAGTCGACATGACTACCGAGAACAAAATCACGCGCTTCACGCATCATCAAGAGCGCAGGTAAGAACATTAACATAGCTTTCCGGAGGTAGTCCGAATTTCGCAAAAGCTCGCGATGAAGAAATTTTGGAATCGATGAGATGATCGAGTATCTAGAATATAGGCAGGCTTATCTATAAGCTGGTCTTTCTTAGTGAGGCTGGGTAAAATATACTCATAATTATGTAATTCTCGATCTTCAATATACAAAATCCAGCTTATCGGCGCTCATGTTTGCCGACTAGCCACTGGCATTTTACCGCGAGACTAAGATATCGCATTCAGAGCTCGCCAAGGCCCCTCATGTAAAGCAAATCTAGTGCTGTTAGCGTCAAATATGCTTCCTTGCTGGCCGACTCAACGAATGTCACTGTTGCCGAGTGTTTTTTGTTGTCTAAACTTTAATTATATATCCTGTCTGCAAGCTTGGATTCCCTCAACAAAAGCGTTCGCTCGTCCAGTCAAGACAAGAGTCTATTTCTCGCCGATATTATTATGAAAGACCACCACTCTTACCCCTTACCCGAGTGACCCAATACAGGCCAAACATTGCGAGAATATTAAAAACAATAAAAACACTTAGGTACCCCGCATTATACCAAGGATTATCGCCCGAGACCTGGAGCGTCTCCTGGAAGAAAGGCTTGGTGTTTGCGAGCGGGCAGTACTCACAACTGCCCGTGGTCGTCGACGGATTCATAACGGCGCCGAAGTTCTGCTCTGCAAAATCCGCTAGATAATCGCCGCAGGTAGTCATCATCGAACCATTACCAGCAGTGCTAGGGGCGGGGATACGCAGAATCTGGGCCGGCGAACAGGTCAGATCCACATTCCACAGGCCCGCAAGAGAGAGCCCGTCAACGAAATAAGTCAGTGGTGATGCGCGCCAGACGAATACCCAGAAGTCAGGGAGGTCTCTTGGAAAAACTAAGACTCTAGTGGGCAAGCTCTATTAGTAAGTCGAACCACGGAAGAGGAGGTCTGGGGACTTGATTGATTATCTTACCCGCAAAACACCAATGAGAAATAGAACAGCAGCGTTGCGACTTGAACAGCGCTCTCTTCAAGCTCGATGACGGAGCCGAGGGCCTGCGAAAAGGTGATGATCCAGTAGCAGAAGAGGAGAATAGTGATGAAACTTAGCGCACCGCGGCTCGCCATGCCGAACGCTGCATCGCTTTCGCCGGTCCGCCACAGGCCTGTGGGATAGTACCAAATCACAAAGATGAGCGCCGAGGCCAGTAACTGCCACGTGAACTCGACAATGACATTGGACACCAGGAAGACGGTCCAGTGGTATGTCTTGGATCGCCGCTCGCGGCCCTCGAAGATGGCCCGCCCGTCCATCAGCCTTGGAATCACCTGTTGGTCCATTGTCCCGAAGATCTGCGTTAATAGGAACATAGAGAAGAGGAGGTTCTGGAAACCTTGGAGGTCGAGCCGGGTGTTTTGGAAAGAGAGCCCGTCAAAGAGAGCCTAGTATGACACATGAAGTCAGTCAGTTGCGGACGCAATTTACAGTCTTAGGTTAGGAAGAGTGGTGTGGATGCTGTTGTACTTACGATTCCGATGCATAACGCGTATTTCGAGTATATGTAGACTGGCCGTCTCCAGTACTCTTGGAATATCCTTTTCGTCACAGAAACCATCTGGAAGAGCCATGGCGTCGCGTACGACTTTTGCTCCGATACACCAACCACCTTTTCGGCTGCATCGCCATTCTTGAGTTCGACGAGGCGGCGGCTGACATCTTCTTTCTGCTTGCTAGTAGACCATTCCCGGGCCCAAAACTCACTTGGCGACAGTTCTTTAGATTCCTCCGTCGTTTCCCTGCTAGTTGTTTGCAGCATCCATTCGGCGGGATTAGCCCCGGCGGCGGGGGGTTTGGCACCACGCTCTTCAAAGTAGGACACTAGCGTCGAGGCGTCCTTGCCAATATCTCCGAAGTAGACGCACTGGCCTTTGTTGTTCAATAGGAGCAGCCGATCAAACAACATGAACAGCTGCGATGATGGTTGGTGTATCGTGCATAGGACTGCCTGTCCGTTGTCCGAAAGCTTCCGGAGTAGGGTGCAGATAGACCATGCTGTCTGGCTGTCTAAGCCTGAGGTCGGCTCGTCTGGTGTATCCGATCAGTATGACGATCATGATAAGTCAAGAATAAACGATAAACTTACCACAGAATATCAACAGCTCTGGCTTAGCCACCAGTTCGATGCCGATTGTAAGTCGCTTGCGCTGCTCAATATTAAGACCTAGCTAAGTGTTAGCGTCGACATCCCCACTGGGCATTGTCAGTATAGAAGCTCACCATCACCTGGTACACCAACAACAGCATTGGCATAGCTCTCCATATCAAGAATCTGGATGACATTGTCAACATAAGACAATTTCTCCTCTTTGCTGGCTTCGGGCTGTCTCATCAAGGCGCTAAACTCCAAAGCTTCGCGAACAGTGGCAGTGGACAAATGAATATCCTCCTGCTGGGCATACCCTATCTTTCTCTGGAAACTGTCATCCCTTTCTTGCCCGTCTATGCAGATCTCCCCCCGAGCAACTCCGAAATTGGCGCGGTTTGCCAACACATCTAGGAGTGTTGTTTTACCAGCTCCAGTTACCCCCTGAATGAGAGAGCTATATTAGTTTCAGAAATCGGCTGCTCCTGGAACGGCGGACTTACCATCAGCGCAGTCAAAGTTCCAGGCTTTACCCATCCCTGGATATCATCTAGGATCTTCTTGGTCTTGCCTTTCCCAACCTTGACTTCGTAAGTCAGACTATTCCAGTGGAATACGGAAGACTGCTTCAAAATGCTGGGTGCCACGATTTGTTGCGTGTTCTCACTCTTAACGTTGCGAACATGTTGCTCGCCAAAATATTGCGCGAACCTAGGCGATCCATGTTCCTCTCCGGAGTCTGGCTTGCGAAACTTCTTCCATTGGGAGTTTGGGCGTCGAAAACGACCTATGTCTCCTTTCGAAGACTGGGCAGGTACATATTGAGCAGCCAGTAGATATAAACCGAACACAATGAATATCATTGCTATAAGGATGCCAAGGTTGCTGAAACCGCGGAGAGCACGCTCATCTTAGCTCTCAATCGCACATACAGTGGGATGAATATGAATTGTAACATACCGCCATTTGTGACTGGGCAAATAGCCGTACTTCACAAGAAGATAAGCGTTTCCCTCAACATAATCTTGCCCCGTAACTGACCCAACAGTAGAGCAAATCTGATCTTGTAGACGGACATCCGCGTATGATGGACCACTAGGCAGTAGCTGAGAGCAAGGGAACCGGCGATGCCCAAACTAGAGGTCCATCAATGACCTGTTAGGCCCACATGTGTTTTGGAAAAGTGCAACATACCTCGTTAATCATCAAGCTCTCATAAGCATATGCGATAGGGTCAACGAAACGAAACCACTTTAGCCACCCTACCTGATAGGGAACAGGGACAACATAGCCCACATAGATGGCGGCGAGTAAAATCAGAATTGTCGTGGGGACGGTACTCTGTTCGAGTGTGCGAGAGATCGAACCCACAAAACGAAACCACATTGACATGTTCAACACTAGCACGAAATTGAATAGAAACCACGTAAAGAACGCCCCTGGCGTGCGCTGCAAGTTGGTGAAAAAATACAACACAGTCTGAAAGACCACGGCACTGAGGAGCTTGTTCGGAAGGTCGCTTATAATTGAAGCGACAGAATCGGCGACAGGGTGGTAAAGAGCATACCGATTATGTTTTTCAACTATAGGTCTCTGTTTCCACATGAGGAGGATCTATACCCCGGCCCTTAAGTCAGCAAGGCCAACTACATAGGTAAATTTTAAGTCAATGTTCGGAAAGGGTGGCACGGCACGTTACCTCGAATGAAGGAGCAAGTGCCGTATAGAGCAAAGAGAAGAATATTAGAACGGCACGTCGATCGACACTATTGGAATCCTGGGGCAGGTTGTAGAATGCACTGCCGATTACTAAAGAAAGAATGATATTGGCAACAATGGACCCAATCACCGGCCCGGGCTGGTTCTTGAGTCTCTGAAAAGCTCGCTGGAGGCAACGCAAGATCTGGAGATGAAGAGAGATGACGTATGTTGAAGTCCTTAGACTATGTGTCATTGCAAGACATCAGTGCACATGTCTAATGGGGTCAAGACGCGTTAGGACTTACGCGAGTTTATTCCGCCATCCCGCCTTGCTTTTATTATTTGTCTCCTCCTTCTCGAGAACTGGATGAGCCGCGTCAAAGCTTTCAATATCCGATATGAGTTGATCGTGAAGACTACTCTTATTCCAGGCCTTGACAAAGTCATCAGGAGAACGAGGTGTTCGACCCTCAAAGCCTTCACGGACGACACGCTCAGTGGGATTGGTCAGAGAGGTAAGAAAATCCGGCGTCGTCGCGTGGGGCGGCCTTTCAAAGCCAAGATCCTGAAAGTACTGGGCTGCAAGCTCAACTGGGCCGAAGTATATCTGACGGCCTTCATACAAGACGGTGACCTTATCGAATTTCTAGGAGTCAAATTGGTCAGACGAACCCGATTAGGTATGGTGCAAAGGTCTCTGCTCCAGACGAAAGATATTACCTGATACATGTTCTCAGAAGCTTGATAAACAGTCATCAAGACGGTAGAGTGGCTTTCGTCGGTAAGTCTGCGCAAGAGGCTGACAAACTCCAATGCCGTTGAGCTGTCGAGACCACGGGTACTGTTGTCCCAACATTGCAAGGGAGCCCCACCAACGAGAGCTTCAGCAATGCTCGTCCGTCTTTTCTCGCCGCCGCTGACACCCCTGATCAGCGCGTTTCCCATAAACGTATCATACGCGCCTTCAAGGCTAAAGAGGATAGAGATGTCGGCACTGATTTTGGGTGACTGGACTGGCTGTCCCCAGGTCGGCTCGCGAGTCGAAGCAGCGAAGGTCAGGGTGTTGCCCAGCGTAAGCTCAGGTAGATGTTCGTCAAGCTCGGCAAGGTAAACACTCTCGCCCTTGAAGAGCCTGTGCATCTCAGGATAGGGGATTCCTATCATGTGGTCTGTTAGAGAGATTTGAGGGAAGATTGAAGTATTCTCACCCTCATAATTGATCCGACTCTTTCGATCTACGAAAATGCCATGTGTGTCGCCAGCGATCGTCTTGAGCAAGGTTGTGCAGCCACTGCCGGGGCGGCCAAGAACAAGTAGCATTTCGCCATGGTTTACCAGACCGTCAAACTGGTCGAGAATCTCAACACGACTGCCGCGCCTTCGAAGAAGCTGGTCGACGACGTACCGTGGGAGGGAAAGAAGGTATGAGGAGACGGTATGTTGAAGCCCGTTCGATGCGATGAATCCATGCACGCAGAGGTTGCGGAAGGCCAGGCCGATACGCAACGCCGGGCGGGCCTGTCTAGAAGCAAGCCAGTCCCGAAAGGCCGAGTCTCGCTTGACCGACTCCGTGGCCATCTTTGAAGAGGATGGGGAAGTTCTCTAAGTCAATGACTAGCTCTCAGCCGAAAGCAATCAAACAACAACGGTGCGAGCAACTTCGGGCCCGCGATTGTCACCTGACGACGACGACGACTGAGAGGGTACAACGAAATGCCACGCGACATCAGGGACATAGCAACCGTGCATATACGCGTCTACAAGCATGTGCATTCAATCGCACTTCTATCTGACGATTCCAAATTTGACGAGCCAGTCATTAGATTGAACCGGAATGTCGCATCAACAGCGCCAACAAGTGCTTGTAGGTTAGGCAAGGGGTGGCTGGCTTTCAGCAGTAAAGTGGTAAGTAAGTATGCGCGCGTGCGGCACAGCGGCTCTTGCCTTACGAAGTAGGTATTCAACCCTTAGTCCTTAGTAAGAACTATTGATGCAGCCACCGATCTCACACTTCAGACATTGGTTCTACCGCATACACTCGAAAAACTCGAACAACACTAACACAAACTACCGGCCCTGTAGCCAATCATACAGCGTTATTCCCTGGGGAAGTGGGTATAAAGTGAAGATCATACCCACTTCCCCAGGAATTAACGCTGTATGATTGGCTACAGGCCGTTAGTGTCTTGTTAGTGTTGTTCGAGTTTTTCGAGTGTATGCGGTATGTACTTATGCCGAAGGATGCGGTAGGGAAAGCAGGGGTTTCATTCGCAACTTCTACGAAGTAGGCATTCGACGTCTGAAGGCCTAGGTACTGTAGGTAGGTATGTAGTCAAGTATTACTGGTACTTTTTGTATTACATCTGATACGCCAGTATAACGCTAAGTATTAAATTAGAGATACCTATTACTCCATTCCCCTAGCCTGCCCTAGCTGTCGGCAACTTACCTCTTTAAGTAGGGATAATGCTACAGTACTTAGATCTACGGTAGCTAGGTAGCCAGGCATCTGCATCTACTAGCTTCTGGGTACTACGTACCTAGGTACCTAGGTCAGAGTAGGTGCTCTGGAGCAGGTATGCATAGGCAGTACTGCATAGGTATATACGTACTCAGTACCTACTATGACCTAATGACAAGGATGGGTTATAACGAATGAAGTATCGGTATTTCACTCAGGAGTCAGCTGCAGAGTCCTTTGCTGTACACGGCCACACCTCATCTCGTCCCGAATGGAGTGGCAAGGGTGGGTAGCCAGAACAGGTAAAGCTGCCACTGCGAGATCGCTTCAGAATGCGACTCTGGAAACAATAGACGTGCAACGTGAGTTGAGATCAATAGTTACGTTAATCGGTATCTACTTATCTACGGAGATGTGCTATCGTCAGAAAATATAAGTATCTACCATAGACACGTCCCTTACTACATGTAAGCACTCGGCCAAGCACACACTTTAGGTATCGTGTAGGGCTGCTGGGTACTTTTCACATGGAGTACGGTACACTAGAGGCGGGAGGAGCAGTGGAGCACTAGCGCCATGGCATTTCGACAGAAATCCCCTACCGTAGTGCGCGCTTTCTAATCCTGAAAGGAACCCGGTTCTTGAGATCCGGTATTCCGAACCCATACCTTGTGTTGGTGAACTCCAGCGCCTCTTTGAACTCGAGGTCGTACTCTGACACTATGAGAGCGCTTGTGAAGACGATGATGGCCTTGGCGAGGAAGCGACCGGGACACATACCGTGTCCACCTACAAAAAAAGACGAGATGTGGTCAGATGCGATCCTGTAGATGGGGGTGGGAAAGATTATAGAACTTACCACCGTAGGGAAGCCAGGCGCCCTGGCAGCCTTCCAGCGAGAAATATGGCTTCTGTTCACCGCTTGGCTTTTCTTGCTGCGGTGTCTTGTTAAGTTCGGGATTGACTGGCCCACTGGTGGGATCACATGGGTCTACCATGAACCGATCAGCCCAGAATGTCTGCACAGGATGCTTGCCATTCCGAGTATTCCAAAACGAAGCGTCCATGTGGTTGGGGTGCGACATGACAAGAGCATGTGCGCCTTTGGGCAACACCCACTTCCCCAGATTGACATCTTCGTACGGCGAGCTGTACATTGAGTAGATGTTGATGTACATGCGCATCGTCTCTGCATAAATAGACGAGAGAATCGGTACCTCCTTTGCGAGATGCTGGGGGTCAACGTCGTGAATTGTCCCAGACTGCGTGCTAAGGTACTCCTGAAGGTCGTGTCTAACACGCCTCAAGAGCTCTTCACTCTGGAAGATGTGATAAACCGAGAGCATCGTGACAAGGACAACGTTGCCTATGCTCCTATGAAACAGTCAGCACAACGTGGTCTCCAATATGTTACCAAGGAGTGAACTTACGCCCAAGCAAGGCCAGTATCCAGATGCGCCAAGGTGTCATCGTCGTGGTGGTCAGCATTTAGAAGCGCTTGCCGATTACGCATCAACTCGGATCCCCATATCGGGTCACCGTCTCCATCGGGGTCACGCAGCGATGGATCAGCGTGTTTTCTCGCATACTTGTACCACGACTTGAAATGATCCGCGAGGCGCTCCCTAATACGATAAGCTTTTGGCAATAGGAAACGCGGCAGGCCCAAGGGGAAGTAGGGAAGGACCCTGTCGTATTCGAAAATATCATCGAGGAACGTTGGGTTTATGCGAAACATCGTGGGTCCCAAGATTGACCGGAGCGTGGGTTCACCAACGTGCTCTCTGAAGAATCGTACCAGGTCACCCGATTCTGTCCACTCCGTGGTTATGCCTTCGAATTTCAGAGGGACTCCTTTCATGTACCGGCGTGTAGTCGGTTTCAAGCCGGGTCCAGTAAGCCCGCGAAACGAAACGCCATGAGTCACGGCTTCAACCCGGTTGTGTGGAAGAACATTGCTAGCTGGATTTGGTTGGGGGAAAGGGCCAGAGTTATCGGCTCTGATAACGTCTGCTGCTTTCTTCGAGATCCCAATCACATTGTACTGGCTGTAGGCGTACATCTCGATAGCACTAGACATAGCCTTATGCTTGAATAATGTTTCAAGCGTCTCCCGGTCCTGGATGTAATAATAATCCTTGCCGGCTAACTGCACTCTGTTTGCTGTCAATTTGCCTCCATAATACCTGATCACAGACAGTCTCAGTAAGCGCGCTCATAATAATTCAACAAACACTTACGAGATTCTTCGAGCGAAGCTCTTATGATCCAGCGCCAACTCGAGAGCTGCACCCAAATAGGGGATAAGAGAAGGGTAGCGCGGTGGAACTTGGCCCGCGGCATTGCCTCGGCACCAATGAGTGTAATGGTATAGTAAGATATCAAGAAAGAACTTGATCAAAATAAGAGCGACAGCAGTTTTCAAAACAACTGCTATACTCAAGTCTTTGATCCATGGTGACAGGTTCTTCAGTATGAAGCCCCAAAGGGGCGCGATTCCACCTGCGCACATTGCAAAAGCGGGAATATGGAATGATCATATGAGAATACGGCAGCCTGGTTCATGATGGATCGCCGGAAAGGTCTTGATGGACTTGGCCAGAGGAAACCAAGAAACGATTTATGAATGATTTATCACTGCCCTCAGACTGCCCTCTTACTAGTGTCATTTATATTAATTGGGAGAAAGGTGGGTTCTATGTAACACAGATCTAGGCTGACCCCTTCGAGGCTCTCTCTACATACTACGTAGAGTGATCATGTTGGTACAGCCCTCTTCAAAGCCTTGGAACCTGCGGCAGCACTAAATCCTCCAGGCAGACTCTACCGGCATGGCGAGAACAAAACAAAACCCCCACCCTGGCCACGTACCTATCAGGTCCGGAGTCCTTTTGCCTACCCTTCCTGGGTACTGTACCGCTCTCACAGGATGCCGGGTACAAAGATACAGATACGCCGCGATCTGCGCGACGCTATACTCTGACTCATCCAAGGAAGGAAATTATCACCTATCTTCCTTATGAGCGGAGTGTCGTAATCATCTGGTGTCATCGAAGAAGGCTGCATACACATGTGAAGGGGTGACTTGCAGCCATGCAACATCGCTAAGACTGGCCGAGGATTCGTTGGTACTGTACGTAGTAGTAGCGCCGAGTTTGGACACATCTGGAGCACAGGGACCACTCGCCCTGCATGGTCCTTCGAGGTTCTGCATCAGTGCGGAATTACGATCTTTACCTAGGTATAGGTCTATTTTTGGCTTCAGTTACCACGACAAGAACGGCATCGTTACCGATCACTCATCGTCGTCGGCACCTGAACCTTGAAACAGTGAGTGACCATCGTTTTAGATTAACTTACTTACTAATGGACCATGACGATGTACCCGTGCTGTGCCCAGGATCAGACCATCGATGGGAAAGCCCGGTGGCTTACCTGGGGGCCGGAGGCGATGAGGTAGGTAGGCGAGTAGGTACCTACCCGATCAATCTGTACTCGGGTACTCGGGTGTGGGTGATCACGTGGTGTTGGATGGTGGCTTGCATGGCCAACAAGCTTAAAAGTTCCCTGCTAGTACAGTATACTCGGCATAGTATTCCGCCTTTTCTTAAAGGCACACTTGACAGGCAAGATGCAGACCACTAGTTTTGCTTGTACTAAATAGGGAATATATTCCTTGAAAAGATAGATAACACTCTCCCCCAGCCCTACATTAGCCACCTAATTATAAGCACCTGTTCAAGCAGAGTCTCGTTTGAAAAGGCGGACGATCAAGGTTGCAACATGAGGCACCTATCAACTTCACCTACCCTGGGCTCGGTATCATTGATCTGCCTTACTAGGTACCATTGCGCGAAAAGGTGGTTACAAGCCGTTCGTGATGGCACCTCGACTGGAGGCCAAACGCACGCGTGTGACATACCACGCATAGCTTGATAGCGGGCGCCCTTATTTGTATGTGTTTGGCATCATCCTCTCCGCTTGTTTCTCGGGCCATCTCGGAATCATTGGAATGATGCTTGATAGACATACAAAACTTTATAGGCAAGTACTTACTGTAGGTAGGTGGTATGAATCAGATGCCTGGATGTCAGGGGAGAGTGCGTTTCCCCAATGACTCGGGACCGGCGGAGACGGGAAACGCCGCAAGGCATGAAAAGTACCTTAGCGGGGGTCAATACCTTACCTAGGGATCCACAGGACTGTTGCAGGGATGACTATTTCTACAGGCAGATACAGGGCTACCATACGCAATAGCTGAAAGCCTACTTAGCCATCTATGCAACCCTTCCAATTCGCAAGCCTAGCCCCGTATGTAACCCTCACGAAAGCTTTCAAGTTGTTAATTAGCATCTTATTGTAGGACCTCAGCTAGGTCGTTATGTATTATGTAAGTCCTGGATATAATTACGGAGGACTGTGTATTTAGTCAATTTTGACACGAGAGGCACAGCGACTGAAAGGGGGATCCCGGCCTTCTTCTAGGCCCTCTAGGACCTTCAGCCTATTGCACGTGGCGAGGCTATACTTAAGTAGTGAGTCAGGTACTTGGACCATCTAGATAACCGGAAATTGCTGATGACAGAATAATAAGTTTATCTGAGACAAGGTGACAGATCTAGAAGTGCCACTGTCATGGGGGCACAACTACCGTTCGATGAAGAAAGATAAGGCAGGTACCAGGCACAGCAGAAGAGTCCCATTACCACGATTGTATCAGAATCTCTGCATCAGGATCTCTGTCAAATCCCCCGCACTACTTACTTAAGTAGGTACCTAGGTTACAACTTTCCCCTCCATGCCAATTCACATTATCTACATCTTTCGGAGTCTACCGCCTTGTCATACGTCGTACGGGAGTAGGAAGGCTCAGCACGCAACATAGTGTAAGCCTCTTTCTTGGCCACCAGGTAGTAGCACCGGTAATTCTTCCAAAGCCGGCTATATCTATTGCCGTTCGATGGACGGTAGTTGCCGAGTGTCGACTAGGTAGGTATCTTGGCTACCCAGGTAGGTAGGTATACTTACATATATAAGTATGACACTGAATAGTGTAAGTAGTGTCGAGAAGTGTCTCCCCTCTTCAGCCCGTAAGCTGGGTAGGACAGGACTTGCGTGTGTTGCTAATTTGGTCTCATTCCACTAACCCAGAGAAGTGTAGGTAGAGTAGTATTCGCTATACAACCTTGCTAGACACGCCTTGATGTAGGGGTGCAGAAGGTGAGGATAGGTCAGAGCTTCAGTTCTGCGCCGCACGCGTGCACGATAAGCACGAAGCGAGCCAACCAGATCCCCTCCAAGCGAGCAAGCCTCGTGCCATCACGAATCCTTCAGGAGCAGAGTTCGGGTGCATTCCCCTTCTTCTCCTGCCCGACTGGAAGGTTGGGACCGAGATGTTGCAGCGGATCTGATGTGCAACACTCCATTGAATGACCTGCATCGTAGTGCGTGCCATCCATTTCGTCTCGAGTGGTGAACAACTCGGCGATCATAGTCACCTTGGCTGCGTGGCAATTACTAAGAGATAAATTTACGCGTCGATTACAACCTTGTGTATGGCTCACGAGGGGTTCGCTCGTTATTATAGCAACACGTTCGTGTTCATGTATCAGTACAGAAAGAGATCCCTCTTCATATTCAACCCATCTTTCCCCTTGCTCCGTACCATCAAGTCCTAGGTTTCGTTGCTGTCTTCTGGTATCCATGTGAACTTGGACACTCTCTGCTTGATGCAACTAACAACCACCGCCCGTTTTCAAGCAGTCTTCTTTTCCAAGTCTTCGTGATGTCTCTCGCAGACCTTCCACCTGGAACCGATCTGTGCCAGATCCCCCTAGGGCCACCGCCGGCGGGACAGGATATTGATTTCAGCAACACAGATCTGAAAGCGCTTGGTATCGGCGTGACGATTCCGACAACTGTCTTGGCTACAGTTTTTGTTTTCGCTCGACTTTATACCAACTTCCGCAAGCCCCAATGGAGTGATCGTTAGTGTTGCCCCTGAACACTCTGTATCGATCTGATACTAAAGCATTTTAGTTCTTGTCTTCATTGCCTTCGGCGCGAACATTGCGCTGCAAGTGAGCTTAATTGTTGGTAAGTAACTTGGTTCCAGATATATTTCGGTGACTGGAGTTTTCAATTCAGCTAACCATGCCTGTCTTCCCAGATTCTCGGTACTTCCGGCACACGTGGCATTTGCCGTTATGCTGGATCAATGGTAAATACCAACAAGTAAGTAACTTGCATCTCGGGTAGATGCACCAAACCACCTTGCTGACCTTGACCACGAAGGCGATATATATCTGGACAATTCTGGCGAACATCAGCCTGCCATGTTCTAAGATCGCCACCTTCCTCCTCTTTTTGCAGATCTTCACGGTCTCGCGCGTAACGCGCATCGCAATTTACATCGGCATCGCAGCCATCTCTGCCCTTTATATAACTGCTATTATTGTTTCAACATACTTTCTCGTCCCCCATAGTGGCCAGACCTGGGACAGTGTTATCGCAAGTCAAGCTTCGGGGCATTTCTTCTCGCAGTACTGGGGTGTTGCGTCCGGCGCTGCAGCTGTGTTGATCGATCTATATATCTTTATTCTACCGCTCCCAATCCTGTGGAGACTAAATTTATCCTCCCGAAGAAAATTGCAGATAACAGCAGTCTTCTTAGTTGGTGTTCTGTATGATGCTTCCTAGACACATCAGCTCCGTCATACCCAAACTAACAAGGCTCTTTCCTTAGTGCTGTCATTGCGGGCGTCATCTCCCTTATCTATAGATCATTCAGCATCAATGGGGGCCCTCAGGGAAGCGACGTCTCCTATAACGCCGCGGTCATTTCAAATCTACTGTAAGTTGTCAAGCACCCCCTAACCCTGGCGATCTGATCTTGCTGTTTTGGACCATTCTCATGATTTTGTATAGCCTCATCGATATGAACGCATCTCTCGTCATTCCTTGTTCGACCGCTTTTGCACATATGTTACGTTCTCAATTCTTGCACTCAAAACTATTCTCATCTTTCCGGTCATCCCTTGGAACCAACAAAAGCGGAGGCGGGTCCTCTGGTGTCCCTGCCGGTCCTAATCGACCGCGGACGAAGAATGACAGCCGTTTTGATAACAGGCGCAAGAAGCCCGCAAAGGACAGCGATGGCTATATGGAGATGAGCGATACATGGCTTATGAATAGCAACGCAACGGTAGATATCGAGGCAGATGCCGGGAGTCAGAAAACAGGTGATGGTCGCGAAGATCTCAAGGTGACGAAGACTGTGCTTGTCGAACGGTCGCCAGCACAAATGGTGTAAAACGAATATCAACAAGAAGGTGGCTACACAAGATTAGCTTCTCACCTAATATACATACACGTAACACAACACATGCAGAGTAGGTGCCATTGGCGGCGTAGTATTGACACTGCTACACGTGCTAGGCGCGCCGTACATATTTCCACGTGTATGGCCTACAGGATTTGGTGAAACACGCCTTCGTACTCAAACGTGAGGCTATTTAGTCCTCGCGTATCTGAGACGTATTGGTGGACCTCGCAGGTCAGGAAGACTGATCCAATTGTGTGCTGCCACCAAGTCCATGAATATGCCCATATGGAACGCAACCGCCTTTTACAGCCAGATTATTGATTGTATCGCGAATAGAGCCGATTCCAGGCTCTCTTGCTAGCCCTTGTTGCAGACTGTAGGACCGTAATCGAGATAACGAGTCTTTCATTTCTCAATATAATGCCATAACGGCCTATCGTATAGCTCTAAGCATATCGATTATGGTAATTTGAAGCACCTATTTCAGCTCTATGCTTATAAATCGTCGCTATCACCGTCGCCATTGCCATTTCCATTTTCCATTACTACTTACCTAGCACCAGCAGCGGCAACATCAGCAAACGGATTGACGGACCGGGTCTCGCTTTCTTCAATAGGCGTGCTATGCTGTGTTACACTACGAAGTAGTACTGTGCGCGAGATGCGTCCCGATATTTCAAATTCCAACGACATCTGGGGTGACACAGCAGGATCAGGATTTGGACAGTGGCGAGAGTGGCTGAACAGAAGGGGCAGAGAAGGGGGGTTCGTTGCGTGACCAGGGTTTCATTGAGCCATCTGTGGTGCAGTGGAACACGGACCTGGAACCAATAGAAACGTACAGGAAGACTCTTGCAAACGGCCAATGTACTGGGTACTCTTTGAGTGAGCAGGTTGGTGGCATGGCGTCGATTACGACATTGTAACGCTGGGCGTACGTCTGAGGCACAGCACAGGTGCTGGCTCGGCGATATACAGCACACTTCTGGCTACAATACGCGATAAATGAGACACCGAGACGGTCGATGCAACAATCCTCTGAAGGATGCATTGCTCCAAGAGGATGGCGCAAGTTCTAAACTACTAAGTATCTTTCACTAGAGTAGGTACCTAAGTAAGTAGGTAGTCTAAGTAGCGGCCACAAAGATCTCGGCAGAGCGAAGTGCCTGGTGCGGGAAGGATGCCCGAATGAAGGCGGGATGCGGGGGATCTTTTAGGTAGGTACATCTTTTACATATAAAGTACTTACCTTGGTAGGTTGGCGAGTGTTGGTAGTATGAAGTACCTAGGTCTCAGCGAGCATTAGCGCAGTTCAGACGCTGTAGCGCTCGGGCTACCGAACCTCTAGAGAGCGATTTACCGTTAGAGGTCCACGGATATATTGCGCCGAAATGCACTAAGCAGGTGCCTAGCTCTAGCGCGATAGGGCGGCTGTTAGCGCACTGAGAATACCTACCTACCTAAAAACATTCCCATCAGTAGGTACGCCTTGGCATCGCCTGACCAATGACCACTACCATCCCACATCTGCTGGCGTCGGACATTTGTGGTGCAATGCATGTTGAAGGGGCTGTGTTATGTAGGTAGGTAGGTAACTGTTAGCTGGGCCTACATTCTCCTTGTTTGTTTCTCTGCGAAAGGTAGCGATGAATCTGAGGTACCGGTAGGCTTACTATGTAAGGTGTAATAACTAAGGTCACACTGAGATGATGATAATGATCCAGACAGCAAACAAGCCTGAGACAGACTCTTGGTGATGGGTTCGTGTTGAAAGCAACGCAAATCAGAACTGGTATGACGGCGGCCTGAATATTACGAGATTACCGCGAGTTTTGGGGGCCGATTGATTCACACCAACCATATTCAAATCTGTAGGTAAGGGATGCGGCACACGTATTAAGTAGCATCCTAACAAGGACCTGACATAAGTAAGGTATCTGACGTAGGTACCTTGCACTCATTGAGCCGAGAGCATGACCTTTCGTTTTGTGATGAATCGCCGTGAGGCTAAGATATCTCTCTAGCTACATTCTTCCCCTTCGTCGCCGTTGACGACGCTAGTGAACGCCCACCTGCTTCCAAGCTTCAAAATGCCGTCTACTTTGGCTCTGACAGCGACAGCGATCGCCGTCATCTATTCTTTCTTCCGGGCTCTTGTGTTCCTCAGGCATGATGCACGAGAACCCAAGGCCGTTATTGGCGCCATCCCCTATCTCAGTCCCCTCTTCGGTATGGTAGTCGGACAAGATAAGTTCTATCAGCGCTTAAGGTACAGCGCGACGTCTCTCGCCGTCTTATCCTCATCCTGAGACCCCGTAGTTCCCGATACTGATATTGTGGTATGACCAGAGACGAAACCCGTCTGCCCATTTACACGCTGAACATACCGTGGGTACCGGTCTACATCGTCAATTCTTTGGAGATACTGCAGCGCGTTGACCGTCACATCGACACGCTCCCTTTCGCTCCTATGAAAGCCCAGACGTGTAAGAAGGTCTGCAGCGTGAGCCAAGCTGGCATAAGCAAGATTTACGGCGATAACCTCTTGGCCCAAGATGGTTACCTGTACAGCCACCAGCGAGCCTCCGCACATGCTGGAGCACCCGGTGACAGCTTGAATTCTCTTTCACGCTCAGCAAGCAGGGTATTTGCTGCCTCTTTTGATCGAATTGAATCACAAGGCCGCACGACTGTTGATCTTTACGATTTCGTTCGTCAAGCAACGTTCGATGCTACAACCGACGCCATGTACGGCCCCCATAATCCATTCCGTACCTCCGAAAACCTCAAGGATTGGTCTATTTTTGAATCTGGACTACCTCTCATGTTCATCGGCCTTTTCCCGAACATCCTCGCGAGACGCGCCTGCCAGGCAAGAGACCGCTTGGTTTCAGCCTTTATTGATTATTTCGGCAAAAATAAGCACCTCGACGGCGGCTCTCTTTTTGTTCAACTCACGCAAAAAGTGAATGACAGCACTAGTCTGAGCTTGGAGGACAAGGCTCGGGTCGAAGTTGGCCAAGTGGCTGCGGCGACTTTCAACACCGCTCCGGGCGCCTATTGGTGCGTCTGGCAAGTTCTATCTGATCCCGTCGTGTTCAAAGATTGCAGAGAAGAGGTCATGCGACTCGTAAACGAAGTTGACGGATTTCATACTATCGACCTCGCGCGCATGAGGACAGAGTGCCCCTTGCTGGTGTCCACCCTTCAAGAGGTGATGAGGTTCTATGGCACGGCCACCTCGCTGCGTCTTATATACGAGGATACAATGCTAGGCGATCAGTATTTCCTGAAGAAGGGCGGTGCCGTATTGATGCCCAACAGTATGTTCCATACCGATGAAACACTCTGGGGACCAACGGTGCGCGAGTTCGACCATACGCGGTTCTTGAGAGCGGGCCAGCGCAAGTCCAACTTTAAACATCCAGCTGCCGCTTTCCGTGGTTTTGGTGGCGGTCATGTCCTATGCCCAGGTCGCCATCTGGCCAGCACAGAAATGCTAGCGCTGATGGCCCTGGTACTTGTGCGCGTCGATGTTGTTCCCCCTGGTGGTAAATGGCCGGCTACAAGGACGGGCCAGTCGGCTGGTAGAGCATTGCCTCTGCCGAAAGAACGTGTGCTCGTTGATTTCGTCCCCAGAGCTGCTGGTAAGTGGCGGGTGATATTCTCTGACGAGAACAACAGTGGTGTAAATCTCGTAGCGGAAGATATCGATAGCACGAAGGGCTAAGGGAGATAGTCAGTGTTTGATGAGTTTAATTGTAATATATTGACACATGAGTTACTACCTTACTCTCCCGAATGGCTGACCCCCTGTGTCCCCACCCGCGGTGATCAGAAGCAACAAATACATAACATATCTCCATCTGTAGCAAGCCTAGATCCTATGAAATTTCTCAGGCTCTCAGCCTACTTACACTGCGCGGATATGACTTGGTAATAGCATGCATGACGAGTTGAATTCGACCCATGAGGCGCGCAAGAACTCTGAGCATTCCTGCGAAGTTACTTGGCTCGGCCTGGTAAGGTTCCAACCTACTATATACGAAGTAATGGCATATCTACATATCACAACAGATCGCTACCACCCAAGCTACCAATTAAGTACAGAGTTTGACAAAGTTGTCGTACAAGCTGTATTGTCCTCCAATGGGCGGTGGTTCGGCGTGCGCTTATTTACCTAGGAGTGATTAGGATATCGACGGATGTTCATAGATGCATCGTCTCTAGCGAATCCTATGACAACCCCTAACAGATCACTGCGGGTTGAAATAGGAATCATCTTCGACGTTCGCTACTGAGACTTGGAGTAGCTTCCCATACTTGCCACCTGGGCGAAATCCAGAGGCTTTTAAGCGATCACTTCGAACCAGAGCAAGACCTTGGCCTCTTCAGACTGTCCCTATTGGCGGGACTCTCTGTCCCACTCTCCTTGGTAACAAGCATATCTAGAATGGTTATTGACTCGGGTAACGGGTAATCAAGACTGGCCGTAACTAAGTACGTTTCATAGCGTTCTACGTGAACCGCGCAAGCAAACGAACGCAATCATTTCTACCATCATGGCGAATGCTGACCTGAGCTTCAATTGGTCAACATTCGCGTCAAGTCTGGCCTCCGTATTTCTGGTCTTCTCTTTCACGATTCATAGTGGTGGAAGGTTGCCGCCGTATGCTCATCATTATCGTCAAAATGGTATTAGCTCATGTCCGTAATTGTGTTTTTAGCCCCTGTTCACATTGTAGCAGAGGCCATTCATCTGTGAATTTATAGTCAATTGAAGTTTGATTATCAAATGGCGTTCTACGTACTTTATCCGATAACCTCCCTCCACCTCCCTTCAACTTGCACACGATGACTCCGAGACATCATCCAGGCCGCCTCTAGTGACCACCAATCCTCTAGCCTACGGCCTCAATGAACATTATCAAACATTGTAAGATAGCGAAACATTAGCCTGCATACCCATATATGAATCGTCCTTCTACATTTGTCACTGTAGGAGCGCAGTAGGAAGCCCTCACGACTGTCTGGTTGGTTCAGTCATAATTTAAAACTATCATTTTTATCTAGTAGGATGACAGTTGACGTGAAAAACAAAAGATAATCAATCGTAACCATACGATCTAAGAACAACGTAGGATATGATAATAACCACATGGTGTCATGCTGGTACTGAAAACTGCTCCTATAACAACCAAGCTGTAAAATGGTCGAAACCAGGCCAATACCTCGGACATCCGCAGCCTCGTACCACACTCAACTAAAATGGGCTATCATCCCTTACCAACTTATTTAAGTGACGATGTGCTCCAATTCATCAGCGTTGGACTGCTCCCATGGGTACAACGCCTCGGCTTGGCGGATCAGTGCCTCATGTTGGGGGCTCCTAGGCTTAAAGGTCGCCTTAAATGGTTCCACACGATGGATAAGACCGGGGATAATCTTCATGGGTTCCTCAATCTCATGGCCATTCTCGTCTATGCCCCTACCAATATCGAAAACCGCCAAAGTCCGAGCAATAGTTACCCAAGTAGACGAAATGGCGAGATAACGCCCTGGACAGATGCGACGGCCATAACCCCAAATATGCCTGCTCGGATCTGGATTCGGATTTGGGCCAAGAAAGCGTGCTGGGTTGAACTCCGAGGGATTAGGGTAGACAGCTGGATCATTGGTGAACCACCATACATTGGGTAGAATTGTCGTTCCTTTTGGAATGTAATACCCATTGACGACGTCGTCAGCTTCTGTTGTATGGGGCGCAGCCATAGGGACTACTGTGTGCCACCGAAACGATTCTGATACTATGGCGCTAATGTAAGGGAGGCTGTCCTTATCACTATACTCGGGGAGTCGGCCATTCCCGATGACTCGATCGATCTCTTCTTGAGCCTTACGCTGGACTTCAGGAGCGTTCATAATGCAGTAAAAGAAAACACATAAAGTGTTGACGGTCTAGTTCACAAGTTAATTTAACCCGCATTCCAACTCAGTATATTTAGGACAGGCACGTTTGACATACGGTATCGGAGCCACCAAAATATGCAGTCGTCTGTTAGAATCTTCGTTAGCTCTCTGTAGCTATTCAAGTGGTGGAAGGATACAACTATCCAGGGACTTATAGATGGAGGGTTATTGACATCGTAGACTACTTACAGCGGCCGACTGAAAACAGTGCTGAACCTCCGCCGATACTTCATCGCCTCTACTGTCATAAAATTCTGAGACCATATTCGGTTCGAAATCACCACTAGCGTGTCGTTTCCGAGCGAACCGCAATGGCATCTCTACGGCTGCTGTTACCGTAGCGTGACATTTTTTGGCATATTGCTTCCATCCAGTACCGGGTACCCACTCAGGAACGTGTTGTACTGTGAAGGCTTAGCTTGGTAACCCTTGCGAACGTCTCGTAGTAGTATCACATGGGTTCTCAAAGGACTGAAGAAATCACATACAAGCGGGGATGAAATCCACGAGCCGCGCACCGATGGCAAAAGTCTCCGAAAAATAGGTCATGGCCTCATCGACAACTTGGACCAACGGATCTGGTTTGTGAGGCTCTACTGTATATCCATATACCATCTTGAGAATAATGGCGGCAGCCTCACTACCGGATGTCAGCATCCGTCGCATTGTGTAGCGAAGGATTATGTTTCACGTACACCTTAATGTGGTCGAAGAGTAAATCTGGCTTCTGTAAAACGCGGAAGAGAAAACGATGTGCTTCTTTTTCTTGTATATGTATATAGCGAGCAGCGAGCTTTTCCGTGCCAAGCGCCGTATGCAAGAGCTTTCGGGTCACCTGATGCTGTTTGTTGTACGGCAGGAGACTGAAAATGTCGTAGAAGCGGCACCTTGAAATTGCTAAGCCATACATACACGTTTGTTTGTCATACGGGGCGTGCAAAAACTATTACCTACAGTTTAGCAAATACTAGTTTCGGTCGCGACGAGTATATCGAGGATCTCTTTTCCAACATTTGGATGGCTAGCTCCGCCGAATGTAATATTACTTGAGTTGTTCCTAACGCAGTTACAGAGCTGATAGGTCCTGCCTCGTCATAGGTGTTAGTGGCTATTCGCTCTGGTATTTAAAATTCGTGGCACTGCATACCGTAGGTGTCTTTATGCTTCAACCAATGCTCATACTCGCGCTCACCAGCCTTCGGAAAGTCGTTGATATTTCCTAAAATCGGCCCTTCAAAATACATTTTAAGCATTGACGCATTGAGAGAATCGAATGAAGACATATGGGAAGTCTCGGGATATTACATACATCCTTTAGGTCCTGGAGGTAGGGGACCTGGCTTCTGTTTTACAGCGTCAAGGAAGATCTTGATACCAATGACCACCACAGTGGCCACAAGGAGGCTTATGACCAGATGTGTAGCCATGGTGTTCAATGCCAGTCGCAAGATTCGAAAGATTTGATGCGATGTTGCGAATTTGATGAATGGGTAAAGTTAAGAAGAGATCATTAATCCCTGGAAAAATAATTTTGGTGTCTTCTTATATCATCAAGCAAATACACCATGAATTCTTCCGTTCACTACCGTCTAAGTATGCGCAAACGCTGCCTAGACTCGAACATTTGGAACGCGGCATAGCCTGTGGAACAGACATCCAAGGCACCACACAAACCCACACCCGGCACGGCAATATTATATAAGACTTTTCGAAACGATAGGCTGGATGCATTGGATGTTGCATGATTACTTCTTGACTTACCTAGTAAACATAGAGAGTGCTACTCTGACGGCCTTGTAGATAACCCCATGACTGGTAAACGGGAGCATTGACGGCGATACACGTCAGATATAATGCTTCAATTGGTCCGACTGTTGCTGTAATACGTAAACGATCTATGATCGATTGTTTGCGCATGAATCCAACGCAGTCTGATTCGGCCGTCAATATGCCCAGGTTTCTTTTGTATCGTCACACAGCATTGGAGACTTATAACTACATTATTATATCGAGCACGGTGCGCACCACATGTGTCTCGTTTGGGTAGTGCCTGGTCGAGTGAAAGGGGCATATGATCGAATACGATAAAGATATAAACATATAGTAGGCTAATTCCACATGGCACTTGAACGGTGCGATATTTCAAAACTAGATATCCCCACGGCGGCCTCGGTCAACTATTTTGTCCGTTACCCGTTAGTCGTTTCAAAGAAATAGAAACATCGCAAACAATTGCCTTGGTTGTCCGGGCTTCAAACTCTATGGAAAGGAGTTCACACCATAAGTATACGAATCAGGCGGGAATAAGCTTAACTAAGTCAATGATTGGAAATCTAGTCAGCTTGTCTCATCCAGTGGCGAGGAAGATTTGCTCGGCTTATTTCAGAAGTGCAGCGTAGAACCCTTGTCAACAACCCCTTCTCACTGACATCCTTATGACGCGAGAGCATGTGATCCAACCTAGATCTATGTGCCAAGCTGGCCCGATGATACCCCCAGCTACTGAGTATCGGGAAGCCAATGCCTGGGGACTATAACCGCACAATCGGTATTCGGGTTTCCGTTTTTACCAAGAAGTAGCAATAGTAATCTAACACAACATAAGCTCTTTGGCAATTATGTCAGATCGCGACCGTTCGCCATTCGCAAGATACTAGTCTCGCAAGTCAAAATGATACATTGAGAAAGAAAAGAAAGAAATATAGTAAGCTTCATCAGGCATCCAATAGTAGAAAACCCCTCGGCAGTTGCCGACACCGGGACGGTAGGCGTACATGGTTATGTACGCACTTGGTAAATCGCCGCCCATACAAAAGATATAGGCAGCACCATTGACTAAAACCCTCGCATGAATCAGAAAGCACTTTTGAAGGCAAAACGAACCCTGTTCCCTATCTTGAGGTAGATATGTTACTCTGTAGTACCCTTGTGATGGTATCCCTGAGATTATAGAAACAAAGCGCCGTTGAGAAATTTGATGTGGCGCTTCCAATTCGGGGAGTATTTCCACTATTCTGTGCCCAAGCACCCAATAAAAGACTAGGGCGGGGTACAGACATAACGGCGCGTTGTTTCTGTAATCCTAGGAAATTCGGTATCTGCCGCTTCTAGCCTCACGAGGGTCTCATCGCTCGCCGCCAGATTCATGTTGGCGCCAAGACTTATGATTACCTAAACACTTATTTTAAGCACGCTTACATAATACTTACAGGAGAGTATGAATGCTTCATCAACCCATATACTACATAGTAGTTTACTTTGGACTTTAGCTATTTCATTGATACGATGCCATAGGGGTGGCCAGCTAGTTACGGCCTCGAGCAATCTGGGCTAGACGGATAGGTGTTGTTGTATTGATAATTTCTATAGTTGGTTGATGGTGTGGCTCACCGAACTGTACTTCATTTGTAACAATGATACCGAATGATCTTATAATTTCTTTAATCTGTCAGGCGGTATAAGGGCGTTTATTTGATAAGTCAATTGCAAGGCATGGGCTAATAGGTAGGTCATAGCTGGTAATAGGGACTCCATTTCCAAGAATTTTGAATCTTGCTGGTGTCATGGAACAGCTGCGCTTAATCTGTCCATCAGGTGCAGGCCTACTTCGTCGAGATTAGTGTTGCACCGTTCTGTATCTGACTCTATATGCAATAATTTCTGGCGCTAATAGAGATATTCATATATAAGAGCAGTGACTAGGTTCAAATCGACCGTGCCTATAACATGAGCTGATACAGAGGTTTCGAATTGAAGCTGTTCACGAGACAACACTCTTTTGGGTCTGTTAGGTCCTCGGCTGCCGGATTCCTTTTTGGCTCTGGTGGCTGAATTAGATACATACGGCCTTTGCAATTTCTCAGAGCCCGAAAGTGTCTCATGCTAGTAACCTTCGTGTCTCATTTGAAAGGGTCTTTTGCAATGCGCTCAGCCGGAGGCGACCTGTATTCAACCGTACGTACGCTTGAGACTTCCGACGAAAAGAATATATTAGACTACTAGGCTGGTCTGCCGAAACCGCTTGCTCAATATATGTACGGCGTGTGCGCGCGTATCCCAGTCCTGTGGCGCCGTGTTACAGGCAGGCTCGTTTGTCGGCAGACAGGGTATATTATGGAAGAGAGCAAGCGATATTTTGGGCGGCGGAGAGTTTCCATGACGATTACCTACCTACCAGGTACATATGTAGTTTCAAGGGGGGGCAGACATATAGCTATGTACTCAGGTACCCTCTCTCAATTTTAAGCCAATTAAAGAGATGGGACAGAGCTTCAGGGTTCCCCTATTTTACTAAATATCGACCGTACGACTTCAACACCAACGCGTTCAATAGCTTGAACACCTAACTTAATTATTGCTTAAAGATCTCTTAAATAAAATTAGAGTAGTTCAATAAAAGCATATATCCATTAAATCTATGTTAATGTGAAATGTAAATGATATGATATGAAAGATTGCAATTTTGGATATCAGTACCCGGTTTTGGAGACTTAGATACCAACTCTTCAACACTTGTATGCAAAAGCAAAAGCAAAAGCAAAAGCAAAAGCAAACGCAAACGCAAACGCAAACCTCAACTAGCATCACATAGTTCATATCGCAGCACGCAACTTCTCCTAATCAAATCTGTTCACCGCCATCTCACCTGAATACACACTCCAAGAGCGCCAGGAAGCCTGAAAATTCGCTAGCAACATGGTGTATGTCATGGAATTCTACGTTGATGGAGGCTGCCGTGGCAATGGCCAACCGTGGGCGATTGGCGCCGCCGCGTGCGTTCTCAAAACACGGAGCGGCCTATCCTTCCACAGAACGGTAGAATTGTCACAGTATCCGAATCTTCCCACCAACCAACGAGCGGAGATCGCAGCTATCATTGTAGCTCTCAAATGGGCTCTGGAGAAATACCAAGAATTGGATTCGTCTCCCCGACTTGATATCCGCATTCACTCCGACTCCAGATATGCTATCGGGTGTATGAACGAGTGGATCTTCAAGTGGGTGCGCAATGGATGGATGAACGCAGCTGGTAACGAGGTCGCCAACCGTGACTTGATTGAGAAGGCTTCCGATCTCGATGACGATGTCAAAGAACTGGGCTCGGTGGAGTATATCTGGGTTCCTCGGTCGCAGAATGAAGAGGCGGATGAAGCATGTAATGATAAATTGGACGAACTGGAGGATTAATTGCCTGGGACTTCATGGCACTACGAACCAGTCTGAGTGGTCCATCTGGAAGAAGGTAAGTTCATCACATCACACGATTAGCTAATTGTCACGAGAAGAGACGAATCCTTGGATTCGCTGCGAAGCTGTCTTCGTCGGCAGAGCCTCTAGCTTGCTTCTTTGAAGACATCGTGAAAGTACGGCTTCTAATCATTGCTCTCTTAGGCTTTCTCTAAAGAGGAGAAACGGCACACTGATACCCATGTCTTGTCTGTGTAATACCGATGCGATGAATCTTCGTTCAGCTTTCCAGCAGCTCATAAAACCATAGCTTATTCTGATTTCCCTCTTGATTCGACGAGTTACTGTTTTCTTTCTCCTTGTTTTCGACACGAAGCGCCCTGCCTTCCTCGCAGGCTTTTGGGCTCATGCAAAACCGCATACGGTCGGGGAAGGGGACACAGTCTTGTTACACGGTACAGACAAAGAAGTCTTGTACACCCCTATACCTGCCTAAGTAAGATTGCGACAAGTCTAAAGTCGCCCGATTCTTGGAGCTTTCGTTAAAGATTGAAGCAGGCTCATGTGCAGCTTTGCGCTCGCGGGGTGGGACATGCTTGGTTATCTATCCTGGCGGACAACCAATTTTTTGGCGCATTGCAAAACTCTATCGGCATAGGCCCGTGCACATACGCTTCGTTCGATTAATCGGATGGCCTCATTGATGGAATTTGTTGTCTCGGGGCTGGCTGTCGCGTTTGGATGGAGGAGAAGGAGCGTAATTTAGGCTGTACGAAGATGGAGGAGGATGGAGGAGTACGGAACCCCACTACGCTACCTCCTACCCACTGTCCTGGGGGTAGCGCCTGTACGATGTTGTAATTTCTCATACCGAATAAATTATGGCGTCTGTGAACTCTTGAAATGATGCTCTTCACTTCCTAGTATCTCATCTGCTGTATGCCACTGTAGGCCAAGGCTTTAGATAAGAGATGAATGCAATGAGAGGCATAACGCTGGGTGCGCTGTGGTCGCTATATCTGCTGTCAGCATATGCTGTCGCAGCGGCCCCCTCACCTGAGTCCCTTCACTCATCCATCACTACGCTCATTGTCAATGACCTACAAGGTAAAGATCCCACAACGCTCCGGTGAAATCTTTCGTTAACGGAATTTTCAGGTACGCGCAGTCCTTTCGCCGATTCAGGGCTGATCATCCTCGATGCGCGTTCGCACGCCGATGCTTCTAAATCATGCCAGGCGCTTGGCGAAGAACTTTGGGCTCCCGAGCTGGGAATATCTCGCATTCGAATGAACTTAGACTATTTGAAATACACGGGAAAATATGATAAATGGCGTAGGTTCTGGGTTAAGTCAGGACACTCGACTGCTAGGACCATAGACACAACTGGGCATGTGTCGAGCATATCCGAAGCTGTTGAACTACCCGTACTATGTACGCATTCTGCCCCCTTTTCCAATGAGACATACCAAGACAAGAACAAGAAATGGCAGGTGCAGATTCGCTCAAACAATGACTACATAACTGGGTAAGGTTTCCATCACTTCGAGTAGATCGTTAACTCTGATCATTCGCTGTATAGGTTCCGAGATCGTTTGAGCTTCCGATTCCTGGGGATCAGGTATGCTACCCAGCCAAAGCGATTTGCATATCCGGTGCCCTATACTGGCAATAACAGCCATATGTCTGCAACACAGTATGGATCTGCTTGTGTACAGGGCAGCTCTGGCAGCGAAGATTGCCACTTCCTCAACGTTTGGACCCCTTATCTTCCAGGGCCGAAATCCGGTAGACGATCTTTGAGACCTGTCATGGTATGCTGATATGTGCCGCATACCGTATATTGAAGCGGGGAATCATAAACAGGATACTAACGACACTTGACCTTTTATAGTTCTGGATACAGTGAGTTAGTTTTGTTTACCGTCTCAGTGGGCTTTATCCCAATCCTCCACACCAGCCTATGATGTAACTTGAGGATGTTGTTGCGGTTGGCACCAAGATGTTCTTGGTTAGTTAGAAGACACATGATCTTATTATGAATGTCATTTTCATCATCTCACCCAAGTGCTCTAGATCACTGCTAACTCGAACTCGAACAAAGCGGCGGGGGATTCGTTAGCGGTACTGGGAATGATAAGGACTTCGACGGTGGTAATTTGGCCTCTCGAAGCGATGTTGTTGTCGTCGCTATCAACTATCGTTTAGGAACCTTCGGCTTCCTTGCTCTCGATGACGGGATGACCAATGGCAACTTCGGCCTTGCGGATCGTAAGTAGCCTCTGAATGAGACCCTTAGTACTCTTCTCCTCCCAACTTCCCCCTATTACGAGTACCTAGTTCTTGCAAAGTAGCCTTTTGGAAATATTTGTCACACCTTGCCCCCCTCATACAATCATTTCCTCATGTCATCGGCCAAGACAAAAGTTGTTAACTATGAGCATTTCAAATAGAGATTGCAGCGCTCAACTGGGTGAGAAGTCACATTGGCAAATTCGGTGGTGATCCGGACAGAATCACTATTTTCGGCCAATCAGCTGGAGCTGCTAGCGTACGAGCCCTGGCTGCTTCGCCCAAGGCTCTTGGCAAATTCGCGGCAGCCATACCTCTCAGCAGCCCAGGAGGTGTAGGTGGTGCAAGCAGGTTCTCCAAGTACATGACAATAGATGAAGAGATGAAGGAAGTGGGAAATGCACTTCTTACATCGACCAACTGTACAGATGCAACTTCTCAGGTCAACTGCCTCCGTTCTATTCCATCATCCGACCTGAGCGCTATCGGAGCTATAGCATCATTTCTAGTAGTGGACGGTACTTATCTAGTGTCAGACGAACTCGACATATCCAAGGGGTCAAGGTATCCTTTTCATCTAATGATTGGCACCACCCGAGATGACGGTGCTGCCTTCATTGGCTATCCTAGAACCACGAACCAATCGGCCTATTTAGCATCCCTGGGACTCGAGGTGCCTTCTCCGAAACTATTTCCGGTTCCCAATATCGCAAATAAAACGCTAGGTTTATTCAATATGACCGCTCGACTCGCCACAGACGGTCAATTCCGATGTATCGACCAAGCGACTGCCTACGGGGCTCTGTTCAATAACCGACTGAGTTCCGCCTACTATTACGAATTCAACCGTACCTACCAGCTCACAAACTACCCACGGCTAGATGTATGTGAGCCGCCCAAATCGACGGCTTATCCACATGGGGATCCCGACGGGGAGTATTTCAAATGCCATTCTGGCGAACTGTACTATCTCTTCGGCAACCTCGCACGCGAGGGTCTGCCTATGCGAGACGAAAACGACTTGCCTTTCCAGCAATTCATTGTAGATTCGTTCAGCTCTTTTGCACGAACATACAATCCGAATCCCGACCCGGCATACCTCCGAGCAAGGGGCTATTCCAATACGCTTCGCGAGATCGAGCGGATTGGAAAATGGAAACCTGCTACAAAGCGGCGAACGACAAAGCGCGTGCTACAATGGCCCAGTTTCGACAGCTTGTTCACTGAGCTCGAGCAGTGTCAGGAGCTTAGAGTGCCTCTGGATCATTATGAGGCTAAATCGGTATCGTCGATATTTCATCAGGGATCGCGTAAATTTCGCTATGAAACTCGGGACTCCTTGGGAAGATAGCTTAGATTAGACCCGATTAGGATTGCCAATGTTCAAAGTCTTCAGCGGCGTGGATTTATCTCGACAGAAGAAGGCAAGGAATATCTTATGTGAGCTAAAATAAGAACACTCAGCAGCTCAGCTTGAACCATGTTGCTAGCGCGAAACCGGGACAATCCCCCAAAGGTTCGAGCAATATCGGGAGCTTAGAGCGCCTTTGGATCATTATACAGTTAAGTCGGTATCGTCGATATTTTGTCATGGATCACGTAGATTTCGCTATGGAATTCGGGACTATTTGGAAAGATAGCTTAGATTAGACCCGAATAGGAATTTCTACACTTAAAGTCTTCACCGGCAATATTCATAACGTGTATGTGTTACACGCGTACAAGCTGAACATGCGGTTCGCTTTTCGCTTCGGCCGTACCAAAGGCCAAGGCAGGCTGTTCATGATCTTCAGAAACAAGCAGGCAATATTGAAAATAAGATTGTACAGACTTCGCTTCATGGAACAAGCCAATCCACTAGGGCTGGCAGACCAGACGTATGATAGAGTCAGGTCAAGCCACCAAGGCCAAGAAGGAACTGACTAGCTAAGGACCATTGCAGCCTTGTTAAATCACTGTATCCTGAATATCATCAAGTTCCAAGCCCAGTTATCTGCCCTCGTTGTAGTATGATTCCTATAATATGAGTTAACCTAGGGAAAGAAGGAATGGAAATGTCAAAATGGAACGCCTGTACGGTTACTGATGCACGGGACATTCGTACATGAAACCTGTATGGGTATAATGGGAATGTTCGATAAAGGAAAGGTACCTACCTGATCGATGCCACGTCAAATGGCCACCTGACTGATCCCAAATGAGCCCGACGGGTCTAAAATTTGATTAGAGATCGCTATGTTCGTTTTCTTGTTGGATAGCGGATCACCATCCACAAGACCAGCCACTTCACTCTTCCTCTTGTGCGCTTGCATCTGCCTTGCATTTCTCAAAACGACCGACACGCTCTGCTTCAAGACACCAAGCAGTGTCTTCTCCGCGTAACCGACTAGTACATTCCGGATTAGATTGCAGATATGGTCCCTTTTGTACCCGTGCCCGTCGCAAATGTCGTCGTAGTAAAACTCCAACCCTTCGCCCTCCTCGACGGCCTGCGCCCGATGAACCCGGAGCGCGAACTCCTTGGCGTTGATGGCGATGGAGAATAGGCGTACGTCGGAGAAGAATGCGTCTTGGTGTCCGGCCGCGCTCATCCAAATATAGATGTTGAAGAGCGCCTGGCTAGCGCTGTGCATGTTGGCCATGAGTGCCGGCGTCAGGTCGTGGAACCCTTTCTTCGCCTCGATGAAAATGAAAGGGAAGCAGCGATTAATGGACCCGTCCGGGCTCATGCACGCCTTGAAGCCGTCCGGGATGGGCGTAGATTTCTGGTAGGGCCCCCGTCCGACGAGCGATTTGAAACGGAAGAAGATAGCAAGATCTGGCTTGGGGGCTGGAATGGTATTTTCTTCTGTCGATGGCAGCACGTAGTAATTACTTCGTAGTGACCACGCACCTTCGCAATTGAAGTCGAACTTGTCGCTGATCTGGTGGCGGTTGAGGATGGACATCATGACGGTTCGCTGAAATACGGCCGCGTTGGAGGGGTGCTTGCAATGTTCGAGGTCCCTTTCGAAATCTCGGTTTGTTATAGTCGCCATTTGGACTGTTGACTTCCACTCGTTTATAGCATCGGACAATTCTTCCACTGTGTCGTAGATATTGGCGTCATTTTGGTTGCTGAGGAATAACTCGATCTTATTGCGTAACAGCGTCGTCTGTTCCAATTGAATAGCACCAGCCTTTGTAATTATAACAACCTTAAGATCAGCCGTCTTCGGATCATCGACGCGCTCCTCAAACTCTACCAGGCGGGTTCGCAAGCCTTCCGCCAATGAGACCTTTTTGGCTTCCCTTCTTGCGCTCTCTGTTCTATCCGGGTTTACCGTAGATTGTCGCTCTGATGCAGCTGCAGATTCTTCTGTTGAATAGGAAGTAGAGCGCGCCATGTCACTACTACTACCGAGTCTTTTTAAATCTGAAAAGAACGGGTCGACGTCGGCTACCGGCGAAACGCGCACTTCTTCTAACCACGAGTCGAGACGCTATATTATCGTGAGTTTACAATCTCGATCTTGAGGGTTATGGTATGACGAACCGAACATAGCCGTAGCTTTTGAGGGTCGGGATCGTAATCAGCAAAATCTTGGAGGCGACAAAGTGCGCTCGTCTCTTGAATACTCTCCCTTGCTACCTCTTGCGTACGTCTCGTTTTGGTCTGGTCCTGCGCCGGTAAACTCGGAGCTGTGGCAGAGCTGCGGTCACGAGGCGTAACGACTTCGCGATTTGGCGAACGTTTTATCCCCCCAGAGTTTAACTTGCGCAGCTTTCTACGGCGTGCTTTCGTCTCACGAGTCGTTTCGCCCGGGCTTTTTGTAGTAGCAGGCTTGTGAACTGACAATTTATGAGCCTTAAGGAGCTCTTGGGCACGTATTCGCTCGCTTCGACGGCCTGTCGGTTTTGGAGCTGCTGTAGAAAGCTGCATTTGAGTAAGCGCCAGGAACTTCTTACTTAACTTGATATGTTTAGCTATACCTGCTCAGAGATTTCGTTATTATTGCCTTTCTGGAGGCCTGCTTGAGGCAGCGCTCCTTGCTTTCTTGTTGTAGGCATCAAAAGTGAGATGGAGATGGAGAACTTGCCCCTGCATGGAGCAGAACCGGACTAAGTGTATGACACAGCAGAAGCCTCCCTCGAGGCATGCAGCGCAAACCCTACATATCCAACGAGAAGTCAGTATAAGGATACACAAAAGCTAACAGCAAACAAATATCTAATCCACACCCTCTCGTCTTTACTCTTCCACCGCTGCACCATCCCTTTGAACGCTGCCAAGAACTTAGGAAGGCAAGGACACTAGACAGGGGATCATTAACGACATCCCTGTGCTGCGAAGTTAAAATGGCGTCTAAAGGGATACGTAGAACATCTAAGTCTAATTCAGCATTTCCTGGGCAGTAGATACATAAACCACCCAGAGCCTAAGAGAAGTGGCATCGAGACGGTATATTCCCGAGAGAGAACGGCCTCGCGTTCAAGAAGAATCGACAATCTTGACTTTGAGTCAATCGCGCTACTGTTATGATTAAAGAGAGTTGTCATTATTTTTCATATATGTTGGAACTGTGGTTGGTGGCTTGTTTGAAGGGTGGGGGCCGGGGGATGCTTTTCGGAAATCTTCTGTGCTTATTCAGGGATTATCTATCTCGTGTCATTGGGGGCGGACACAGCAGGAACAATTCAAGCAAAAGTTGTCTAGGTATTCTCAAGATCAAAAGTGAACCGGAAGACCTTAGCCATACATCAAGCCAATCTGGTCGTGCGCTACCAACACTTTACACAGCAACGTCCCACGTCTCGCGGACCAAATTTGGTGTTCTTCGCATCGACACAGATATTGACTCCGTCTCTCACTCCAGCCCACATACCCGTATTGAGCGCGTAATCGTCTTACTTGTACATCAATTCGAAGTCGTTATTGACTCCAGTCTTGTTTTTGGACTAGGTGAACTCGACCTACTTCTGGTTGACCGGGAAGCAGGTGGTGCACATAGCTAGTCCCCTAGTCGACCTAAGTATCAGATAAACAATTGCAAATGCAATCTTACTAGTGAAGACTTTCTTCTGTACCGAATCCTATCGGTAGAGCGTCAATAAAGCCCACTTGGACTATTGAGCCGAGTGCGACTTGGTTCCCTTGGTTCCCTCGAAACAGACACTACGTTCACGACGCTCTGTTCGTGAGTCAATCTTCCGCTGACTCGTGTTGCCCATCGCTATACTCTTCCTGTGTTGCCTCATTTATTTCAATTGAAAGGCATCCTTTTCGAGTGCCGTACGCCGACATCAAAGAAAGATGAGCTGACTACTCGGATTCGATTTCAAGAAGTAGTCCAGCTGATAGCAGCAATAGGAAATACCACCGTGAACAAATAGTGTGTTGAGTTCCTAATATTCGATCAGTGCCATCAGAAAGGAATAACTCAGTTCGTGATGTCGATCATCTTGTGCTCTATGTTCCTTGCTCCCGTAGCCGTGAACACTCTCCAGCCCTATTCGCAAAATTTAAGAAAACTTAGGCAGATTGACCACTCGGTGCTGGCAGTAAAGAACAATAGGGTATGAAGAAAATGGCGGCAACTGTTATGTAGTAATGATGCGAGTTTTAGCCTAGTTGTTTGCTCTCCATTGCAGCAACGGCTCCAGGTTAGGTGAGGCCTCATTGACAGAAGGATACGGGTTTAACCCCGCCGCTTCTAAGTCGCTTAGTGCATCTTCGTTAGAACAGTCATCATCGTCGTCGGCCTCGTCAGCCTCGGCTTCTACTGGCTGTCCAGTTGAAGGTATGCCGTTGGTCCTCACCATGGCATCGCGCTTGGCCCGATCAAGTTGTAGCCATCGTCTCACCCAGCTGGGGCTAATGGGCTGCCCAGGTGGACTTCTCAGCGACAGAAGTGCATCGGCAGCATCTTGTACCACGGTTCTGTTGACCGACCGTTTCCCACGTCGCAACATACTAGGAGCCTGATATCAATACCCCTGAGTTATACTAACCCGTCCGAAGGCTCACAGTTCACGGAAGGCGTTGTGTGGGGGAATGTAGAGTTACAGTGGACCAGAATGGCTGAGGGCCGGCAGATGCAACTTACAATATGTGGAAAGAGAGCATCTGCTCTTCGACATCGGTAAGGCGACTCGGACGGCCAATGCTCCGAGACGCAGCAGCAGGCTTTGGCTTGGGGTTCTTCAAGTTCACGAGCTGGCGAGCTACGGTGGACTTGGCAACGCCAAACCTCTCAGCGGCAATTCGCGTAGACGAGATGGTAGCGCGATGTCGATTGGGGTCCTCGAGGAGCTCGGCTTTCTGGGTTTCATACAACCAGCGCGCTGCTTCCAAGGCGCGATCATGTTGACGTTTCCGAATCTCGGCGTTGGACGACATGTCACCGCATTACGGCGTATACGTGCACTATGAAGGCCAGATTTGCCTCTGATGAATGTTGGCTATAAGACCTGTCCTTGCCGTCCTGGAAGGATATGTGGTTGAGACGGGCGGGTACTAGTCTAGGTACACGTAAGTACCTCCCTACCCTACTATAGGTGCCTACTTACTGCCTACTCAGCTTGTACAGCACTGGAGTAACCACTACAGCGCGCGCCCATCCGCATAGTCGTAGCGGTTTGATAGGTACCATCTCTGCATGTACCCACTCCGTACTGCATGTGTACCTAGTATGAACCATGAACCATCAAATGAATGGCTGATTTCTATCTACCACAATTTTGCCATGATGAAAATCAAACGGTACTCAATAAGAAAGTACTAGAGTCCCATTACGAAGAAGGCGAAGAAGGTGGTCATGTGGATCGTGTTTAACCCGCTAACATTCTTGTTTCCTTCTTCTTGAGGTTACCGCGACTAACCAAGTCAATGTTATCTTCTACGTATGATGTACTCGGTAGGTATACCTATCTAACTCCAAATTTGCAACGCCCATTGAAGTCACATCATGAAAAAATCGATGGACGACCAGCACCCTCTTACTTTTATCTTTTGACGAGGCCTCAGCTAGCTCGCCGGGGTATTCAATCGTAGGAAGTAGTGTGTACACACATAGGTTGGGCACTACTGTTATCATCTATTAGCCCTAGGCCTAGACGAACCTAACATACACGTGAGACAAAAAAAAAAAAAAAAAAAAAGACTGATCAGAGCGCCAGGAATGAAATCGGATATAGCCTCATCATGGCCACTGGACTGTTCTAGAAGGCTTTCTGGTACCTGGATGGGGCTGCAGGCGAGAACGGCTCCCCCCGACCCAGCACGCGCACGCTAACGCACGAATCACCGTTATCTCATATCCCGATGATTCGGTCTGTTGCCGGAGGCCCTCCCGGCTCTGGTCTTGGCTCTTGGCATACACGCCTACCTATCTGGATGAGGCAGGTCACGTTAGATAAGAACTGCTCCAACCATGTCCTTGGGCCCAGCTGGGAATGATGCTGCATCTGCCAAGTCCTCCGTGAGATTGCTTCTTTGCTCTTGATCAGCTATTACGAAATACACTACTGTAGGTATCTGAACTCGACCAGTCATTCACATCGCTTGGAACCAGGCATCCCACAGATTCTTGATGGCTACTCACGCCATGCGCGGCCAGGGATCACGAACAGCTCTAGCAAGAGCCAAGATGTAGTAGCTGCAACAAGCTCCTCGCCATATAGCTCGATCGCTAGTTACACATCTGGGTATATAATCATGGCCTCTGCCGCGCAGCTCTCTGTTTTGGGGCCTGGATATTCTCGTTCCAACCTGGATCTCGTCGCCCTTAGTCAATCCTGTACGTCGCTGGTTCAGGTGGATTGATAGGCCCAGGTTATTACCGTGGAACCATCCTCTTTTCACTCGTTCCTTGCCAATCATCATGAAGGGAATCAGTTCTGCTATGGCCATCACGGCCACTAGCATGCTTGCCTTGAACAGCAATGCTGAGCCCGCCCATTACCCCTCGAAGTGCAAGCTCCCTCTCGTGAAAGATGTGAGGCTCATTTGCCCCTACCACAGCGATAGCTAGATCATGGCATGAGAGGCTGACCACCCCCAACAGAAACCACTCGTGAATGCCATTCACCTCAAGGATCTCATGAAGTGTGCTCAGGATCTTGAGGATGTTGCGTATGCCACGACCGCTCGCAACCGGGTAAGCTGCCACAACATATACTCTGCTGGACTATTTTTGGAATGGAATCACTAATACACTCTGTAGGTACACGGTTCAGAGGGTCACAAGGGTACTGTCCAGTATTTCAAAGACACACTAGAGGGTCTTGGTGATTACTACAAGGTTGAGCTCCAGGAGTTCACCACGGAGGTTACGCTCGCTTCTGCCAATGAATTCTCTGCCGGTGGTGTTGCTTTTGACACTGATTCGTTCGAATTTGGCAACAACGGTACCTGGACAGACTTGCCTCTTGTCAATGTTGCTAATCTTGGTTGTGAGCCGGTAAGTACAAAGTTGGTCATGTTTCGTATTGTCCAGATGGCAAGGATCTTCATACTGTGCTTGTACTGACAACACACAGGAGGATGTCCCCGACAGCGTTGCTGGAAAAGTAGCCCTCATTGGCCGAGGTGATTGCACCTTTGTCCAGAAGATTGAGAATGCTGGCGCGAAGGGTGCCGTCGCTGCTATGATCTACAACAATCTCGATGCCGGAGTTGCCGCAGGCACTCTCGGTGGAGTGAACGAATTGATTCCCTTGGGCGGTCTTACCCGGGCTGACGGCCTCGCGCTAGCTGAGCGCATCGAAGCAGGCGAAACAATTACCAGCTCTGGTACCTACTGGGCATACGTTACCCAAGCCACGAGCCACAATGTTCTCGCCACTTCCAAGTACGGCGACCCAGACAACGTTCTATTCTTGGGCGCTCACAGCGACTCGGTAGATAAGGGGCCCGGTATCAACGACAATGGTAGCGGATCTTGCGGCATTCTCACTGTTGCCAAAGCACTCTCTAAATACAGAACAAACGCTCAGGTCAAGTTTGGTTGGTGGACTGCTGAGGAAGAGGGTCTGCTAGGAGCTGAGCACTTCGTCAACACTTCGACGGCTGAGGACCTGTCGAAGATCCGTCTCTATTTGAACTTCGACATGATCGCGTCTCCCAACTACTACCTTGGCATCTATGATGGTGACGGAAGTCGCTACAACCTTAGCGGACCCCCTGGCTCTGATGTCGCAGAGTATTTGTTCGAGGACTTCTTCGCCGCCAGGAATTTGACAACCTTTGGAGCTGAGTTCAACGGTCGTAGTGATTACGGCCCATTCCTGGATGCCGGCGTGCCCTGCAGTGGTCTTGACACTGGAGCTGATGGCATCAAGACCGAAGAGGAGGCGGCGATCTACGGTGGAATTGCCGGCGAAACCTACGACCAGAACTACCATTCCGCTGCTGACAACGTGACCAACCTTGCTTTGTTCCCCTTCGAAATCAACGCCAAGGCCATTGCCCACGTGGTTGCAACATACGCTAAGAGCTGGGAGGGCTTCCCAGCTCGTCTACCCTCCAATTCCACCGCCATTGCTCGTCGCCACTTGCATCCTCGCAGCTCTGGCGTGCCCAAGAGGCACAGTTGCGGCGTGAACGAATTGCTAGAATACTAGATATATCAGTAATGTCGCTTACCAAAATGGCGTAGGGGAGAACAAAATATATAGGTAATAATGAATAATGTTACATCAGTTCAAGTTCTTGATGACATGTTTAACGTACAATTTTGCAAGCTTTTCAGGCAAATCTGTTCCATAAACAGTTTAGCTTATGGGGCAATTAACTACCCAGGTCTCTGCCAGGTGAAGGGATATTGTGATACGCCTTACTAAGTATGTCACAGCCTAAGAGATTGATTTTGACATCCCCGCGTCAGTATTCCTCCCAGACAATTACAGTTATCCGCAAGTTGACGTATATTTGGACGAGCTGATCTAGTATGTTCATGCTATGGATCCAATGGCTGTGGTACTACTCTGTAAAGATGGCCGAGGAGCTCATCGTAACCGTGCCCTCTAACAGAATCCCAGTGATAAGTTGCCACCATTGCACTTAGAAGGGCAGTGGTTGTTAGGTGAGGCGTTCAGCGTGCCAGAGGACCAAGACGACCATGAGGCTTGGATTGAAGCGTATGTGAACCTAGCCCTTGCACTGGCTACCCAGCCGCCAACGGAAGCGGAGAGAGCCGAAGCTAGGCGAGAGTGTGAGGTCACGGATCATCATGAGAGGGAAAGCGGGACTGTGTGGACGAAGTTCAACCATTCTGGAGCGTCCGGGCTGAGGCGACCGCGCGAGTTACTCAAGCAAGTCCGCTGCCCGGCTGTCGTTGTGCACGCCGCAAAGGACCAGGTGTTCCCCATGGAGCATGGGGAAGCTTTGAGAGACGATATCGAAAGAGCAATGCTCGTCGTCCTTAAGGACTGTGGTCACGAACTTCCACATCGCGTTCGATCGCGCGTAGTAGATGCAATTCTGACAAACGCGAAAAAAGGGGCAGCTAGCAGGTGCTGTTAAGCCGTGAAGACATGACGTGATGTTTGTAGCACGGACTGCTGTCGCAGTAGTAGATTCTTAGAGCAAGCGAAGTGAATCAATTATTGGCAGGTTTCTCGGAATTTACTATGTCTCCTTCGACAAGCATCATTGATCATATATACACCATGATTTGGAGTAAGTACTCTCACAAGGTCGTCCCAACTATACAGGCTTCATCCCAGCATAAAAGCGAGTACGACGGCGACCACCAACGCCGCCCCCAGCAAGCAAACCACACCCGCCAGCAGCAGGACAATAACACGCCCAAAAACCATAGGTACCCAGCGCAGCAGACTGAGTAGCGGTCTGCGCGTAGTATCAAGTGATCGGAGCTCTTCACGCAACGCCACGTACGAAACGACGATGGGCTCGCCAGCGAGCTCATGCGCCCATAGCACCAGCTCCCAAAGCAATCCAAGCGCAGTAGTCGGATACTGGATGAAGAAGAACAAGGTGCTCAGATTCTTCGAGAGGAACACCTCGGCGCTAAAATCAGGCGGTCTGATTTCGAAAGCGGACAATAATTCCGCTGTAGGCTCCTGTTCCCATCTCTCGTCATCTCGAAGGGAAGCGAGTATATCGTCATCGTCGTCGTGGCCTTCATCTTCAACATCATCGCTAGAAGAGAGATGTTGATTTTTCTCGTCGGAGTACCACGCCTCGTCGAAGAAGGGAAATCGCTTCTGTATCCGCTGCCGGAGCGCATGGTGGTCTTCTTCCGGATCTCCGGGTAATGCGAAGTCCGCTACGTCGATCTCGAGGACGTTCTTAGAGCCAATCTGCCCGATGCTGATCTTGCGGAGACTTGATAGTTTCACTGTCGGTCGTTTGAATGTGACTGAGCGCGTCAGCTCGTTGACGAAGGCGTTGCCGCACTCGCTCCAGCCAGGAACCGATGGCTTTATAGTTGGCGGCGGAAGGCTGAGGTCCTCTGGCTTGCTGTGTAAGACTGCTAAGCCGTCTTGAATTGCAGGTTCGGTGCTCATGTAGTTGCATATACTAGCAGTGAGTGCATCGTCGTTCGGGATCGATTTCGTTTGAGGCGCAGTGAGAAGCGGCGTTCTTTCGTTGGAGGCGCGACTGGAGCGTGCAATTTGCACTCGATGCATATCATTCTTCTCGTCCAGGAGCTGCTCAAAATTCAGCTTAAGAAGGGGGTACGCGGCTTTGTGTTCTTTTCTGTCAGTCTCTATGTTACCCAGAGCGGTCGAGTTGGCGATGGTTGCGGAGTCATCACTCATTCCTTTTGGTCTACAGCTTCGAGCAGCTGTCATGTAGTACTTTGTGGCATTGGGCTCGCGTGGTTTCGATTCAGCATCAGCTAGAGCCCGCTCATAGTGCCGGCATATCTCGTTTGCAACTACGGCGCGCGTGGCCAGGCGGCAGCTATGTAGGTACAAGCTCAAGACTGGCTTCGGTTCTTTGATTATGGGTGGGAAATATAGAGGTTTTTCAATCCGCGCGCCGCTATTCAGGAGGAGTAGAAACCTTTCCAGCCTTTCGGACTCGTTTAAATCACCTGGTGTAAGAATTGCCTTCCAAACCGAGTAGTCAGATGGTAAGCTCAGCACCTCTTCAGCGCCGACTTCGCCCTTGCAAAGCCAGGCCAGCGTGCGGATGTCTAGAGGCGGTGTAGCTTCTAATGCTATCTGGATGATATTATCTGGTCCCCCAATGCCGTTCCATATTGTTAAACTTGCTTTGGTGGCTCGCAGGTGAGCTAGTTTGAGCAGGAGTTGGCGCCGGGTCAACCCTTTCAAAGGGTCATTAATGATCCATTTCAAATTATCGTGTAGCAACCTCATGCTTCCAGAGTCGCTGAAGATCGTTGCAGCTTGATTACCACCAAGGTTAGGATCTTCATCCCATCTTGTCCTCCATCGTTTGGTGTTGATGCTTTGATAGCGCAAGTCAGTAGGTGCCCCAAAGTGGTGTTGTTCTCGAAACTCGATAACGCTGCTAGAGTGGATCTGAGTGCTCGCTTCTGTTGCACTCTTCTGGCTCGTCATTGTCGGTTTGGTATTATTCTTAATAGCTGATATACGGCTCAACAGAGTACGAGTTGATCGTACTGTTTTACTATAGAGATGCTCCCATGGACGCTCATCGACATGATGTAGGTGAGGTTCTGCTACATCCGACTCTCCACTTGCAAGATAACTCGCACAGAGAGTACCGTGGACAAGCCGAGAAACTCGGCGGAGTAGTGCAGCTTTGCTCCCCAGAATGCCAGGTCCACAATCCACAGGATTCATCTCCTTGAAATGTCGTCCAAAGTGTATGCGCGGATCAGACCTTCGAAATTTCTCCGAGATTGGCGGTGCTTTTCCCCGAAGATCTGGACAGAACACGCTCCAAACAAGCGCTCCATAAACAGCAAGGTCAAAAGCTTGCAATGTCGTAATATCATGTAGCTCGTCGTCAGCGCCGAACCAATACGGTCTCCAGTGGGCTGTGCCCAGGTAACGTACGTGATCGTTGGAGGAGTCAAACGAGTTGGAATGGCCAAAGTCGCACAGCTTAGCCGTCCATTTGGGCCCTTCTTTGAATACAAGTACATTGCGTGGTTTTAGGTCACCATGTGTCATATTCAGGTCGTGAAGCCCTTGTAGCCCGTGTCCGATATCGATACACAAACGACGCAACAATTCATGGCGATTCATACCACTAATAATCTTGAAACTTGAAGGTTTTCTATGTGTCTCTTGAGACTGCGTTTGCACAGTAAGATACTTGGGCGGCTCATCGTCATTCCCCAAGAGAGTCGCCCCTGAGAGCGAGACCCCTTCTGGCCCAGGGGCACCAGTGACTGTCATTGGCGGGTTTGATCGTAGCTCAGCAGTTTGATTATCTCTAGATTGTGAAAGACCTGCTTCTGCAAGTGATTCCTGGCTACAATCGGAAGTTTCGGTTTTCTTGCCATCTCCGAATACGTATTCTAGAAACGTTGCGAGATCACCGTCGGCGCGTTCTAGAACAAGTAGGGGAAGGTGGAGATTGGACGGTGACAAGTCCCTCTGTAATTCAGAGATTCTCTGACTTCGTTCAAGAGTGTCCAAACATAGGCCCCAGCCCCTAAGCTGGACAATATTGGGATGTCCCCTTAATAGATTGGAGAGGGCGTTGATCTCGGCTTCAGCCGCCGCCAAGTAGTTCTTGAGCTTGTATACTTGCTGCCCGGCCTGTGGTCCATGACGCTTGATAGCAAATCTCTCCCATTTGGGTCGCCTACTAATCTTCAATCTGGTAATTGATTTGTCGACCGAGTCGTCAATTCCTCGAACATTTCCTTCGCTGCCAAACCCGAGCACACTTAGAAACTCTGTTTGGCTGCGAAACAGCTGTGGTCCTGGGATTTTATTGATTCTCAAGGTATTCATAATATTTTTGAGAACCTCAACATTGTCAGTATCACGGAGACAAACCCGTGCTGATGATTGGTCACCCAGCGATGGTATACTAGTAATGGGAAGGTGACGATCATTAGCAAGATAGTTGTCTATGTTGCTATCAAGGCGCCTATTGGCGGCGGTAAAATATCCATATTCCTCTGTCGATGGACTGCTTGATATAGTAATCGTGGTGTCATTAGACACATTTAGGGAGGAACTTGTGTCGTAGGCCAGGCTGGATTTAGGTGTGCTATGTCTGATGCTCGTATTAGAGATTGACCTCTGGAGCGCCGGGCGGTACTCTGGCCGAGGAGCAGAGCGTTCAATATTGGGCGACCTGGGAGATAGTGGACATGGAGTGTAATCACTAGATATTCCCGCAAACTGCACGTGTACTTGCACTTGTGATTTCTTTGATATGGCCGACTTCATTGCCGAGCGGCGCTCTGGCTGAGCCCGTGCCGAACAGGGTAGCTTGGTCACCGATTCATTGGAAGCAAGGCGTTCCATTATGCCAACATAATCTGAACAAAGTTGCAATTCTTCGAGGTTGGCTGGGCTCAGTGGGATGGAATTCACTTCATTCGTAGTCTAATAACCATAGAGATGAAGCCGAGCCAACTACAAGATAGCGCTACCAATCCCAGAAAAACAGGCCTGCGAGATCTAAAGGATAAACACAAATAACTATTGATAAGAAAATGCAACTCTTGAGCTGGGTTCATGTCTTTGATGATGCGGGGAATAAAGTCCTTGATGCTCCTCAATATTACTTTTCCTTTCAGCTCCCCACTTCACACCACCCTGCATATATATTGACTGCGCCATTCATGCATAATCAAGTGACATGGTGGTTGGAGACGAATATGGCTGGGATCATGGTTATTTTGATTGGGCCCTTCGAACTACCCTTCCTCGGTGAACGGATTGAAGAGACGAGATAGGAAACTGAAACGGCTTACCCGGATGGTAACTCTCCAAGCTGTTGTTCGTATTACCGGGATTATTATTTTCAGCCTCATCTGCTTATGGCTTACGTACATCTAAATAAGTGTAGATCACTCCCTTGGACGTTTCCTTGGTAAAGTAGTCAATTGTCTTAGTTGAGGCTCTTATCTACTACTAGGTAGTCGAGCCATCCCCACGTTTGGCATTCTCAACAGTCTGGACAGCCCCCTTCCAGGATGGACCCTATTAGCATCACGATGGCCGTAATTTCCGGCTTTCAAATAGTCTATCTAACTTCTAGGTTCATGTATCATGAGATCTTGAGGGCGAAAGGGTTTCACGATGGAAGGGCCCACATGGCCAAGAATTACCGATATGAGATTGTGCGATTGAAAGTGTTCTGGATGGTTTTCACTCGCGACGTGAGGGGAACTACAGACATTGCCTCGCTTAAGGGCCTATCTCGGGCAAGTTGGAAATTTGCCTCTTCATGTATGACACTTACTAACATGAGACCAGGAAATCCTAGAGCTTATCCTCACAACGGTGCTGGACATTGGCGCTGCGCTGAGTCCTTACTCACAAGTCGCTAGCCAGCTAAGCGAAGAGTACCAGAAATACTATACCCAAAGATCTCTTCTTGCAAAAGATGCTAAGGGGACCACGATAGAACTCCCTCTCGATCTTGATGACGCCATCTACCCGATTGACCAAGCACTCAAAGATGGGAACTCTGCTCTTCATGGGCCGTCAACTTCAAATGCTGAAGAGCCGTCTAACAAGACTAGTTTTTTCCGAGGCCTTTTCGGCGGAGGAACTAACAGCAGGAGACCGGGAAAGCAGCCATCTGTAATCCTGCAAGCTAAATTTAAAGAATTGCCAGAAGCCATCGCTTGGTGCTTTCAGGAACGTCAGTTGAATAAGTCGCTTAAGATTCTGCAGAGTAAACTTGACGAGCTCGACTTCTTGTCCCCTAGTCTAGTCTCAAGCCTTGATCGAAGCAGCACAATTGGTCGCAAAGTAGACACTGACACGACCTTCAGAGGATTCAAGGGTCACATGGTGCTCCAGCAAATGGCGAGAGACTACGTCAATGGCGTGCCAGGTAAGAGTCATTTTCAACTATGCAGGTGGAAGGTTCACAGTAGACGATACTAACTTTGACTGAATAGGTACCGGTCAATCCCCCATCGAATGGAAGGTTATGAAGAGATATATCGATAGTTCCGAAGAGCGTTCATCCAAGATCTTGGTTGAACAGAAGGAGACAGGGAACTTCCCACGCGAAAGCATGGAAGCCGCCGCGGTTCAGGAAAGAGAGGAAGAGAAGAAATATGCACCACAGTTGGCCAGTCTGCTGGTGTCTTCAGGTAAAGACTATTTCGATGGGAACAAGCTAGGGACACTTCCGTTCAAGGGTTTCTCGAAAGACCCGACGGTGCCCAACGGTTGTTTTTACTTTGCCTTCGAGTATCCTGAAGGCGTTATTGACCGGAAGCCCCTCAGCTTGCAAGAACTTATTTTGTCAGCACATGGCCAGCACAAACTAAGTCTGAACGACCGCTTCCACATTGCTAAGATGGTTTCGCGATACTTGGGCACCTTGCACTCAGATGCGTGGCTTCACAAGAGCATCCGTAGCCATGCTGTCAAGTTCTTCTTCCGTATGACTGACAAGGAGGTCATACTGGATACGAACACACCCTATCTCACAGAATTTGGCTTCTCACGGCCACTGGACGTATTTTCTGCAGCCAGATACTCCGCCAGTACAGCTGTCAATCTTGATAGGGATGTATACCGGCACCCGCGCCGCTTCGGGCAGCCGAGTCAGATCTTTAATATCACTCATGATGTGTATTCCTTGGGTGTTGTCCTTTTGGAAATTGGTATTTGGAAAACAGCGAGGCAGATATATGATGAGGCTTTTGAGCATGAACGAACTAAACCCACCGGAGAAGACGTTCAAAAGGCGTTCATTCAACGTGCCGGGCGAGAGCTCGAACACCACATGGGTTCCGCGTATAAGGATGCGGTCCTAATGTGTCTCCAGGGAGAGCAGCTCACGAAACATCTGCACAGGCCGTCTTTCGCTGTCGAGTTCCAGAAGACTGTGCTTCGCAAAGTGGACGCTGTGCTGCTAAGCCCGGATGGAGCCGTCTTTGACAATGATGTTGATCCTCCCTCATATGATGCTGCCGTCCGAACCTAATATGTTATGGTTAGAGGCTTATGTATACAGTTGACCTCTAGTAACCAAAGGTGCCTGAAACTCTTGTTACGCACCCATATGAACCAGTTTTTTTTTTTTTTTTTTTTTTCTTTCACAATTACGTATACTCGCATCTAATTGAGTCTATGGACATATTTTGACATTTAATATCGAGCTTATGTTTCGGAACCCGGGAAGCCATTTTGTATCCACAAACGGTTAACATCAGCTCATGACTCAGCAGTATCAGCTCATTTCCAGTCAGCCCAGGAACTTCTATCTGTATATTAGACTTCCACTACTTAATCGTCTATAGGTAGGCAAGTAAGAATTGTATAGTCTAAGATCACGGGAGCTAAATAATTTTATTAACTCATAGCTTACCCGTCCCAATAAGATGCTGAGATCAATCAACTCATCATCTCTACGCATAGGAATAAAGGGGTCAACACTAGTAAGACAATCATTCATAAAGAGGTACTCAAAATCTCATGCTTCCGTGAGTACTTTTCGCCTCATATTTTGATTTACATAGATTTTATTAACTTCCATTTAGTCATCAATCCTACCGCGCATAGCGATAATCGGTGCCGGCCCAGGTGGTCTGACATTAGGCGCCCTCCTACACAGGCACCGCATCCCATTCACCATCTTCGAATACCAGGAGCAGCCCAAAGAGAGCGACTATGCACAGCCCTCAGGGATGCTCGACCTGCATCCAGACACAGGGCTGGCAGCGCTAGAAGCATGCGCGTTGACGAGCGAGTTTCAAGCGCGCAGCGTCGAATGCGGCGAGGCCGTCATCGTAGCTGATAAAGACGGCTCCGTGCTCTGGTCAATGGAAAATGCAGACGACAAGCAGCCTGAGATCTCGAGGCACGCTTTAACGAAGCTCTTACTTTCGAGAGTACCTAGCGAATACATCCGATGGGGTCATCACCTAACCTCCGCACACTCTAGCACCGCATTAAGATCCCCAGGGAAAGACAGAGATTACGACAATGAATACACGCTTCATTTCGAGGACCGCACCAAATCAGGTGAACTGAATGCGGCGTCAGAAGTGGAGGTGGCAGCAGATCTAGTGGTTGGCGCAGATGGGGCATGGTCGCGCACGCGCCGCAGTCTACTCGACACGCCCAAGCCCGCAGACAAGCAAAATCCAATATACAGCGGGGTGCAAATGATAACACTCGACATCGCAGATCTCGCCACGCGGTATCCCGAATTATCTACACTACTAGGTCCAGGCTCGTTTTTCGCGCTTGGCGACGGTAACGTGATAATCGCCCAGCGGGGCGCGGGCGGTGCCGCGCGAATGTATCTCACAGTGAGCACGCGCGAGGACGACTCGCTCGGTATGTCGGCGACAATGCCTCGAGGCGAAATTCACGACATGCTTCTCAATGCTGCAACGACCCACGAGGCGCGCAGTTGGCGGAACTTCAGCAGCTGGGGGCCGAGGCTGCAGGATCTAATCACTGTCGGGCTCGCTGAGACGAAGACGGATCTCGACATCAGAGGGTTGTACATGCGTCCAGTGGACGAGCTAACCTGGCGTCACCGCGCGGGTGTAACGCTGATAGGCGACGCAGCGCATTTGATGACTCCGTTCGCGGGCGAGGGGGTCAATCTAGCGCTCAGCGATGCGCTAGGGTTATCTCGTGCTATTACGCAGGCTTGGGATGCCAGTATTGGAGCTAGTGATATCGATGCTGACAGGAAGCTCGCGTTCAAGAGGTCGCTGGATCCCCTGGTACAAGAGGCCGAGAAGGATATGATCGCGCAGGCAGAGGAGTCTGCTCAAGAAGCCTGGGATAATTTGCAAGTCTTCGTCAGTGAAGATGCGGCGAAGAAAGCTGCTGCTCTTTATCAAGGTTGGTACCCTCGGCCTGCATGATAAAAAGCAGAATTGTAGTCTGTTGTTACAGTCTGTATCATGTCTCTTTCCCAACATTTGTCTTCGCAATCATGATTATTAGCTAAGCGACATGTAGATGATGGCAGTTTGTGATAGCAGGGTTAATACTTCCAATTCGTACATGACGCTATGGAGGCATATTTCAATGGCTGAGAAGACCAAGTCCGCGCGCTTTCATAATACATCATATAATACGGTTAATCCGTCCCCCAGCTGAGAAACGGGTGTGTGTATTTAAGAGTCACACCAAAACCATAGACCTTTTGTGCAAACCTGGGAGCTTGCCGCTCCAGCTGGTATTAATAACGATTTTTGGAAACCAAGAATACCATACATATCTACCGCATTGAATTGTACCATAACCCCAGACGCCGCTCATGCATGTCACCGAGAACCCAAATTTTTCCCGCGTTGTCGCTACATGCTCCTAATGCACGCAGCCAACTCTCCTTTACTTAAGGGGTATCGAAAACTCCTCAAATCACAACTGGGCATGGCTCTATCGTGCCACAGCAGCGCTGAGAACTTGGGTTCTAAAGAATCCACCCTTTGTTCGTTCGATAACCTGCTGGTATACGGAGCTTGGAGGATGGTTCATCACTACCGTACCCTCCTTGTAGTCGATCTTGGCATCAACTCGCGTATCGCGGATAAGATTGACGATCCATTTCTCTCCTTCATCTTGACCAAGACCTAAGCGCGTGCTGAGGTCCTTGATGTCGATACGCGCGTGGATTTTGCAATAACTTTCTGAGATCAAGTGGCGCGCACAGTCGACGAACGTGTCAGCGGCAGCGACAAGGAAGAAGTCTGATCGGCAGACTTCTTCAGCAAGTGAGAGCTGTCGTTGGGCTTCCTCAAAATCGAAGTCAACGTAGAGAGCTCGGATGAAGTCGGTAATCGGGTCTGTGTACTCATACGCCTCTTGCTTGACGATTCGGATAATATCTTTGAGTTGTTTTTGATGCTGGCCAGAGTTTCTTGTGCGGTTACGGCCAGTGATAACAGCGGCCGTCAGGTATCGCAAGATCCACGGGCTGCTTGTCTGAATAGTGTTGATGTAAGCGGGGCTAAAGAAGAGGTCGAGGAGCTGATCGCGAGCTTTGTCGTCATTAAACAATGGGAATAAGCCCCAGTGAATCAGCCACGTGCGCTGTTGGAGCTGAGCGAGTGGGTTATTGAACAACTTCGTATCGATGCTCTCCTTCACCTTGTTGAGTTCTTCAACACTGGCCTCCCAGTTGGTTGTCAAAATTTCCGAGGCAAATTTTCCCCATGTAGCAGCGGCAACCTTGTCGTTATCTGTCGAGAGGACGCGAAACTGGTAGAGGAGGTCGGCTGCAGCTCCATAGTTTCCACAGCTGTATTGATAGTTACCGTAATCGTACAGGGCGTTGACCATCTCGATAGTCACCTACTGCAAGTCAACAAACTAGACCAGTTTAACAAGCTCAAGTGGGGGGGGGGGGGGGGGGGCCTACGTCGTGCTCGTTCTTCAAGAACTCCAAGTTGGCAACCTTGTCACTACGCAGGTTTCCAACGACGTCCTCTCGTCCAAGCAGGTCAATGAGTTTGCTGGTGCTCTCGTTGAAATACTCCAGGCGCTGGATGACTTTCTGCCGCTTTTCTTCGAACTCGGCGGGGATTTGATCGAGGCCCTCGAGTTCGGCTTGAAGGTTTCCGACGAAATCGGTCATGTTTGTGGCCTTGAGCAGCTCATACTTGGCCTTTGTGATAGGCCTGAGGGCAGCATCGTCAGCATCTTCGGGAAGGCGGTTGGCCGAGTGCTCGAGAAGAGGGAAAATGAGGTGTCGGTCGAGGTAGGGAAGAAGTTTCGGTAAAAGATCGTAGTCCGCCATATTGTACTATTTTAATCGGGTCGGTGCTAGCTCGCGGTGTCCGGTCGGAGAGGATAAAGATGGTGAACGCCGGTGCGATCTGGCGGTGCGGGTGCGAGAGCGCGATGCAGAAAAATCTGGGTTTCGTTGGAGGGGCAGATGAATGTCAATATGGTTTTGGCCGTTTCCACATTGTGGGATGCGCTCGGCCAGCCGACCCCAGCTGTGGCTTGGAGAAAGTGGGGGGCTTACAGAGGGCGCAGAAGCCGCTGGCAGACCGCTGGTCTGCGCTGGCTAGGGATGTACCTAGGTAGATTAGAGGCTGGGCAAGTGTGGCTTGACCATTGATTCACCACCTGGAGACACGGTGCTATATCTACAGTAATCTAAGATGATACACTGTGAACCGTGGGATGGCGATTGAAATGTTTCTGGTCTGGTCCGACGGTATCACCAAGTCGACAAGCCCCTGCTCAGTGCATCGTCTTCTCTACACAACAACGCCATGCTGTCCAGATCTCTGCGGCCGGTCACGGCGCGAGTCTCGAATCTTGCGACAAATCCCATTCGGTCAGCCGTGTTTCCAGGGCATTTCAGCATACGAACAATCGCAATTGCAACAGATGTGACGACTTCGATCCCCGAGCCCGCAACCACACCGTCTACCTCTGAAGCCAAGGCGCCTCGGGTCCTGCCCTACTTCATCGGCCGCAACAATTTTGGCGCAATTCCTGCATACCATAGGGAGAAACGTGGTGGAAATCTCAAGCTCACCATTCTCAAAAGAGCTGAAGGTGACCTAATGGCGCTGAAGCAAGATCTCAAAGCTGCGTTACAACTATCCGACGACGAAGTGTCCATAAACAGTAAAACGAGGCACATAGTAGTAGATGTAAGCCGCCCATTCCATATTGGACACCGTGGGCGCCGTTCGAGTGCTTGACTAGGTTCGTGTTGGCTTGACTAATTCCGCCTTGCTTTTAGGGTCATAAGCGTCTTCAAGTATTGAACTTCGTGAAGACGATGGGCTTCTGAGACATGGAGTCCCAAGAAAGAATGAAATAGACGAAGGTCTCGCTACATACAGAAGGATGCGCGGGATGTTGTCACTATGAAAAAGAAAATAGTTGTACGGATATGCCACCACAGACCAATGACCGGTCCCCTTCACGATATACCCCAACTCAGGATTAGATCATCTACGTGAAAGAAAATGTATTATATCTCTAAATGCGAGTCGCTCGCGAGATGGCTCGCCAATGTACAAAATATAGAGAAAAGGAGGAAAGAATGAAAGGATGAAATTCGCCTGCAAACGCGCCACGATGATGCGGCTTTATCCAACTTTTGTATCCTCTTTAGACGCCTATAATCGTCCTTTTCCTGTTCCGATGTTTATTTGCCCGGTGGTAAATGTCCGATTTCCTTGAGCCCTTGCGAATTTTTTATTGCACCATGAAGCCCGATCAAAAACTCAGTTATTCCTTCTTGCTGTGAGGTTACAACCGTGCCTATGTCGGGACAGGGTACTCTCTTGAGCCTTCTGTACAGTAGAGAACAACAATTGAACTGCCATCCAAGCCCAGGTATCCCTTGGTATCAGCATCGGAGCACACCTTTTTTAATGCGGCCAGGGTTGCACCACCACAGGGCCCGGCCGAGATCCGGTTAGCCGTCAGATCTTTTACTGCGGCGTGCGATTCTAAATCGGATATGACTACACTGACATCGATACCTGCTTTGAGTACAGGCCATGCTGTTGTTGATAGCGTACCACAATTTAACCCATTCATTATCGTGTCCTGGGTCTGGACTGTGACTGACTGGCCCGCTTTCAGCGACGCTTGGAGACAAGCTGCACCTGTTGGTTCAACGGATAATATTGCGGCCCTAGATTCTCGCCCCGGTGCTTTATAATGTGCCGTGACAGCTTCAGCCACCGAACCTGCACCGCACGGTACAACGGCGTGAGTCGCAGCTTTCTCGCCTGTTGCCTGAAGGATCTGCTTATCAGCTTCTGCAAGCATTGTGCCGTAGCCTTGCACGAAATACTGTGAGATCTGTTAGCGATGATATGAAGACAGTGAATCGTTGGCAGCCTCGACCTATTTCCGGCGCCATGCAGCGATATTGGATTCCTTCTTACCTTAGGTACGTCAGTAAATCCCTCAAAGCTAACATCAAGTATAAGGATAGTATCCTTGTCCTCGGCCTCTTCTGAAATGATAGGTATCAAATCATCATAGCTCCCATCGATGACAGTAACTTCGGCTCCCTCGCCACGAATCAGCTCGCGCGTTGCTTCAGGCATGAAACTAGGCACCCACACACGCACAGGGATGCCCATGTATTTTCCCATGCGGGCGATGGCCCGCCCGCAGTTACCCTCGGTAGCAGTGACAATCTCGACGGCGGCCTTGCGCGCCTTTGCGCCGAGCTCGGCTATGGAGATCTGGCCCTCGGCTACGGGAATCCCAAGGTGCCAGCCAACAGCGCGGTACATGGCCCACGATGCGCCAAGTATTTTGAACGCAGGCAGGCCAAAGCGGTTTGACTCATCCTTGACTAGAACATGACCAAGTCCGAGCTCACGCGCCACATCGGGCAACGAGTGCAGCGGCGTCTTGTTGTAGTCTGGAAGCGTCTCGTGGAAGGCCAGCACCTTGCCCTCGTTCTTCGCCCGGGAGCCCTCGTGGGTCCAACCCCGCGCATCCGAATTAATGTGGATTGGCGAGGACATCTGGCCGGACGGCTCGCCTTCTCTCGGGGTGGCTCCCACTAGGACTGGGTAGATGGATGGACAGAATAATGAGATGGTATTCAGGTCGGCTGCAGACTGGATGATTCCTAAGGCGGCCTAGGCAGTCGACTAGTGCCGGCGTGGTCCCCGTGAGCGCGGGCGGACGGGATGAGCAATAGACGTTGAGGAGGCTGAGATGGTCGCAAGACCTACCCCACGATTCCCCACCTACCCCCGACGCCCCCACGCCGATTTCAAATCCAGCAACCGGGCGCGTGTCCCGCATTTGTCCGTGTCGCCCGCACCTCGTAAAACCACGAATCACAGTCATTCGCAAGAGGCATCCGTTAAGTTATCCGCCTGAATACTCCACTGCAATGATCTTATTCCGATGGTGCTATCTGTTGGTACAGATATACAAGTGAGAAAATTCCAATCGGCATCTTTGAGTTATAATCGTGCTGTATAATCTAACATATAACGCAGCTGGCTGTGGCATAGACGTGTAGACATGATTCTCAATTGGCTGACTATATGATAAATCTGCTAGATCAAGTCATTTGATTAATGTCAAAGACAGACTAAGCTTGCTGTGTGCTTGAATAGAGAACACATCTTCAGACAAACAACTCAAAAACTGCAAAATCAACAACCTATTCGCTGTCACAGCAACATTTATTCTTGCTGCAGCCTTTCAAACACCGACAACATGAATCGCCACCATATCTCTTCCTACACTTACACACCCGGCACCCTTCACGAGTACATTTGCAATTGCGGTCGTCGAAGTTCAAGTTCACCTGCTGATGGACGGATCGATCGCTCCCTCGCCTACAGGGACCTTCGTCTCTTCGTGATCCGCCGTCGCTTTGCCGTCTTCAGTTCGCAGTCAGCAAGGCCAGTATGACGCGCAGCTCTTCATGACGTACCTCACACCATGGCTCGGTCCTCGCTCGTCTTGAGCACGTCGTTGCCCGGATGGCCCCGGTGGTCCAGGCGGTCCGATACTGCCGTCTGTCCTGTGAATATCATCGTGGGTCAATAAATTAGTCACGCATAGTTTCTCTGCTTTGCATTTACCTACCCTCGGATACCACACTCGCCTCGATCACCTTTTTCACCTTGCTCCCCCTTTTCTCCCTTTTCTCCCTTCTCACCTGCTTCACCCCTTTCACCCTTCTCGCCCTTCTCTCCTGTATCTCCACGTTTGCCCTTTTCGCCATCTCGGCCATGCACACCGTCATTACCTTTCTTACCTTCTCTGCCTTCTTTTCCTTCTCTTCCATCTTTACCGTCCCGGCCATCGCGACCATCTCTACCAGCCTGGCCGGACGGACCCGGCAGACTAGATTCATTGTCAGCTACGAGCTCTGGGGCTATACTGTATTGCTAGATATATCGAAAGCAACATCTCGGAGTACGGTTTCCATACCCTGCACAACCAGCTTGTCCATCCCGTCCCGGCAGACCAGCACAACCTTGAGGTCCACATGGACCTATAGAGCGAGCACTGTTAGCTTCTCGAGGTTCTATACTCTCTTTCTTCAGTGACTGAGCTCGGGCACTTACCGGTATCTCCTTTGGGACCTGCGGCGCCTCGAGCTGGATATTATCAATTTAGCACATACTAATACAGAGGCACGCTGGTATTATAAACATCGCGAGCAACTCTTGGAAGCTTACCGCCGGTTGCCCCCGTATCCCCTCTTTGTCCAGCCTCACCTTTCTTCCCCTCTGCGCCTTTCGGCCCAGTAACCCCAGGTATCCCTTGATCACCCTGCGGACCCGGTGGTCCAGGCTCTCCCTATCCGGAATCCCCTCACGTCAGCCCAGGCACACAACAACGACAAGATCATCAGCTGTAAACATACCGGTATTCCGGGGTCGCCTGTATATCCCCTCCGTCCTCGTGGACCGGGGGGGCCGCGCCAAATGCACAAGTCGAGGTAACTACCCCCGCCTTTCCGCCTGGCTCTGCACACGCAGAATGCTGTGAAGAGAAAGAACAGGATAAAGAGTAATACAACAACTACTATGACTGCACCGTCGGATGCTGCTCTACCGTCCGAATCTCTCTGCGGAGGAGCAGACGGCGCTGCATCTGTGTCTGTTGGGGGCTCAGCCACGACATCGGGCGTGATGGGTGGCGCTGTTTCATGGCTACCGTTGCCTAGCTCGATGGTGGTTATTTGAACCCCCGCTGAGCGTGTCACGGTAAGTGTTAGAAACTTCGTGGCTTGTGCCGCCTGAATGTGTGTTGGGTGAGGGTAGTCGTAAGACGTTGTTGTAGTCATTGGTAGTATATTGGTCTCCTCTAGACTGTGAGATAACGGGCATGAAAGCGAATCGCAGCTATGGAGAAATGACTCTGAGACGTTGATTTTGAGCCTGAAATCGAGTTGCAAGAGCTGTGTTCGTGCGTCGCTCATTCAACGTGCTTGATGGCCACTGAAGTCCATTGTATCTGCCTATGAGGTGCATCGAGCATTGTCATGTCGATTGCCGTTTCCTGCGTGAAGGTCGATATACTCTAGTCCAATAAGAACCCCTAAAGTCGCGAGGCAACCTTCGAGATGTATCTTTCCGGCACGTCCTTGGTGGCACAGTAGTAATGCTACAATAATATTGTTTGTGCCTTGACAGCTCTTACCGGAATCCTTTGATGCCTTCTTAAATGATGCAGTTACCCGGAAAACTGAGATCTGACGTGTCTCGAGCAAGTATGAGATCTCAATTCTGTTGCACGGAACAGAGAAATTGCGGCTACGAAATGAGTGGTTGACCTCGTTTGCTATAATGTAACACCCCGATTGACATGTGCGTTTTCAAGACATGGCCTGGGCAGGTTCTGTTAGATATTTGCTCTCTCACCCCCTTAGTATAGAAAACAGGCGCAGGAAAAATTGTCTAGTGCAATGCAAAAGTCCTCGTTAGGCATGATCGTTTGGATGAGTTTCCTTGTCTGAAGCTGATTATTGCAAGGTGATGGTGTCATGTCTCATGCTCGCTTACTAGGGACCTTCATGTGATCTACCTATCTACACGCTCGTTAGTGGACTCGTGGAGAAGCCTCTACTTAACATAGGGCAGAGACTGCGTCTCGAAACGAATGCCTCTATTTATCTTTTTTACCTTGGGCAACTCAAATGACACTACGCAGTTAGCGCACATCTCCTATAATTGCTTCAAAATTGTAGGATTAGATATTGATATTCTAGGTATTAATAATGCGGTGTTGGAGTTCCAAGCCTCTAAGCAAAGACATGATATGGCCTAAGATGGTACAATGCATGATACGACACTAATGACCAGATATTTGTTTTCCGTGATATGATCTTGAGTTCCATTAACGCCGAAAAATGCTCATTTCGAACGCTTATACATGACTTTCCTGCCCAACAGCTTGTCTCTTGGACTTACAAACGGGACAGCCGTTCTCAACACGATCTCGGAGGAGGCGTGCATGAGTAACCTTGCTTCCAACAAAACGTCCTCCTCTTGACCGTCTTAGGTCTCCGTTACCAGCCAGCGTAGGGTCGGTATCTTGTCCTGGGTGCAGGGCTTCGAGTAGATGGGTGACATGAAATACGTGACCGCATGCAAATCCCAGTAAAGTCTCCGTTTCCCACTCGGAAAATGGTTCGTGGCATTGTGCGCAATGACCTGGCTGGGGCTCTCTATGGTCATGGCCAGGCTGCTGACCAGGTTTGCTCATGGATGAAAGCGCGGTGTTTGTAACAACAGTTGCCGGTGTACCCGAGCCATTCGTCCGGGGCGTAGCCGCTGGAGATGAGAGGTCCCCGGCGGAAATGTTGGGAACGTCTTTAGCCTCTATATCCACGTGGTTTGAGGAGTGAATCATAACATCAAATTTGATCCCCTTGCGTTGACCACTGCGAAGCTGACTTTGCGCAGCTACAACCTCTGACCTGAGGACACGAGCCACTCCTGACGAGATACTGTATTGGATCTCGTGTTCCTTCATGATATGCTTCAAGCCCTCCCGTAGTCCGGGAATCTCGAGACCTTCCGGAATGCGTCGGACGAGAGTGATGGGATTGATTGAAGTTCCAACTTCTTCCAGTAATCCTCGAATGAAGCGCGGTTTGTCCATACTATACTCTAAGAGGTCTTCCCACAAGTCAGGATCGTCTTGTTCTTTCGCGAAGCCTATGGCTTGAGAAACATCTCCGAGTCGATCAATTATAAGATATAGCGCTCGTTTCATTTGCCCTGTTTTGGAGTATAGATAGACAAGCTCTGGGATATAATTGACATGCTCACACTCTTGAACAGCCCTCTCAAAAGTGTAAGATGTTGATATCCGCAAAAAGTCCATTAGCAGTTCGCGGTTGAACAGAACAAATATATGAACCGCCAAGTCCGCATATTCGTCGATGAGAGATATGGTCTCGTCCACGGGTCGTTCTCGATATTCGTGCCAAAGACCGCGGAAGTAAAAATAGAGGTATAGGTTTAAGCTCTTCTTCTCCAACTGGGACACCACGGTATCAAGCCGAATGAGGCCTCGCTGGGTTTCGTCCACAAGCAATGTTATTGCTTCCGATGTAGCCTCAGCAAGTTCTTCCTCGTTCATTTGACTCATGTACGCCTCAGGCACTCTCAGGGCAATAAAGCTTGCTACGTCATCGGCCACAGCATCAGCTAAGTGGTTTTCTTTTATTAGTCTCATTGCTGAATCCGCATCCTGTAGTTTGATATAACACTTCAATGCGTCTCGATGCTTTCCGTTGAGCTCATGAAGATGTGCCAGGCTTTCCATAACAATCCGCCAGTCGCGTCCCTTCTCGCCACCCTCGATGCTGTCTTCGCGGACGTCTCGGAATTTTAATGTGTTCTCGAGCGCTGTTGCTACCTCTTGGATGCTGAAAAGATCTGGGCCCCAGCGTTCTAGTAGTTCTTTGAAACGGGGTTTGTCTGTTCGTAAGTAGTGGCCGAGTACAATCTCGTATATAGTTCCGGGGATCGGCGGGTGCATCGGTTCAGAGGGAATATAGTTAACGATCTCGTCAAATTTCTTTGCCCCAGCAAAAGTATACACCCATTTCTCCCATCGATCCGGAGTTTGCACTGCCATGCCCACGATCCTAGCTGCTTTGTCCCAGTCACCATTGTCCAGGAGTTCCTGAATCCATAGTTCACCTATTCGCTGTTTTTCTCTTTCCACCGGCGTGCTCGTAAGCTTCTGTGAGGGAATCACTGAAGAGGTCTCTTCACTGAATTCATCAGTAACCGAGAGTTTTGGATCCACAGTCGGTACGGATCCAGGATCCGGATCTTCAGAGACGGTCACAATCTCGGGATGCTCATCAAGAAGCTCCCATGCGTCCTCATACTTCTCGCGCTCCAAGAGCCAGGCAAGATGATCGCTCAGGTCTCTTTTGGTGGCCAGTATGCAGTCATATGGACTGTGAATGAAGAGTTTTGCCCCAGGTTTTACCAGATTCGGGTGTGCCGTTTCTGAGGTAGAGTACAGCCCAGCTCGCATACTATTTGGTGCGTTTCCTGCTTGGCTTCTCGAAGCTGCATCGTTGCTGTTTTTGCTCCTGATACTGGCACCGGAACTAAAGAGCGAGATTGGATTAATCGCAGCATTCCACATCTCATTACCAAATCCCGCTAATGCTTCTAGAGCACCCCTTGAAGCAGCTACCGAGGCAGCTCTACTAGCAGGAAGAACGCCTAGGTGATAGTCATTTGAAGATAGACCTTGGAAGTTGTTGATTGGCGGACTACTTTTGTCCACTTCAACTTGGGAAACGAGATCGATGAGTCTGAGCTCAGGGCGAAGCGCATTTCGCCGGTGTCTAATCCCACTAGATGGTCCACTACCTTTAGATGTTGTGGAAAGCTTGGTCTCATGACCCGATGTCAAGTCACTTGTCAGTGATTTTCCGTTGTTCTTGCCATCATCATCGTCATCTTCCTCTTCTGGATTACAATAAGCAAGAACTAAAAGCAAATTCTGGGTATATAGCGAAATGCCTGAAATAATACAATCCATGCGCAATCTGTAAGGTCAGCGAATCTGGACGATGTCAACCGATTTAATTAAGTGCTCACATTTTTGCGATTTCCGCCCTCCCAGCCGATCTCCGCGCGTCATTCTCACCAGAGCCCACACTCCCTGGATGGACATGAATAATCCAAATGGTGCCGCCCCAGCCTACTATCAGTCGTTCAATAGACTTATCGTAGTTCTTTGCTTGAGAGGTGAGCTTTGTCGTAGCAGGCGAAGATGTTCCCGGCAGGCTACCTTCTTTAGCTTCGTCATCACCGCTACCGAGAGCCTGATCATCAATCCACTCGGCCCGCCCTTCCCAGAACCCAGCCATCTCCTCCCATTCGTCTGTGTGAGGGCGATCTATATGGCCAATCCGCTTCCAGGCGTCTTCGGCATCGGCGCTCTCCAGATGCAGCTTAGTGCGCATTATCTTCATACCGTGCTCATTCAGCCAGACGACATATCTTCCAGATAAGGACCACTTGATAGTACTAATAGCACCTTCTCCGGAGTGAAGAATAGTATCCTTCCCTGTATTATTGCCTAAGCCCATACTTCCGAGCCAGCCTGATGCAGCGGCTGCAGCTGTGCCTACGGTTGTCGAGGTACTCCGGCCCTGTGGAGCACCTATAGTCAACACAAGATTTCCGGCACGACCACCGGAGAGATATGTTCTATCGCTCTTATATTCTGGGGACACGGCGACAGCTTGAACCGGCCTCGCAAAGTTTCTTAGTTGGCAGTCTTTGAGGTCGAGTAAAGACTGAACACGGACGAGGCCATCCATAGACGAGGTCGCAATGAAAATATTGTTCGAGGGAAGATTAGGAACCTGGGGAAGTTCCCGCAATTTTCGCGATTGTCGAGCAGGGGACGAGTCTGTATGCTGTGACGGAGGACGACTCGCGGCTTGTGCGGTAGCTCTGGCCAGAGCTTCGGGCTTTAAGGTAGCGGGCAACGCAGGGGGGGGATAAGGTGAAATAGAGATACTCGTTACAGATGCATCGTGGGCGTGGTAAGCAATCAACGACTGAAAGGTAGGAAGTTGGATAACATGCTATGGCTACGTTAGAATATTGGACCACCAGTAGTACACTAATTAGAAATGGGGGTGGCTTCTTACGATATTTCCCTTGTGTGTGCCCACAATCATCTTGTCACCAGCAACAAGAAAAGCACTCGTGGAGTCGCCGTTCCTATACACGGGCGCCAGGTGCTGCGTGAGACGGGCATATTTGAGCCTCGGTTCGTCATCTTCCTCCTCCTCCTCATCGTCTTCATCTTCGTCTTCATCCTCGTCTGATTCATCGTCCGATTCTTCTTCCTCCTCCTCATCGTCTTCCTCGTCTTGAACCTTGTCGCCTATTTCACTTCCATTGTCGGCTTTGCTGTCTGCCACCCGGCCATCTCCGCTTGCCAACACAGTACCCGACTTATCAAGACCTTGTGATGCAACACCATCGGTCGCGGTCGCAGTTCCAGCGCCTGCTTGCCGAGCTTGTGAAGTTGCATCGACGGGATGTAGATGCTCGTGATGGCCCGCATTGGGCTTTGCCTCTGTCATGACGAGCGGTGGACTGCACGGGCTCGCAGCATACTGTAAGGATTCAGCAGCAAGGCGCGCTTTATTGCTTAGGCTGGCTGGTATAAGTAGGGATGGACGATTGACCTGGAGAGAAGATGCAGGACTATCGCCGAGCGTGTCGGGGGAGCTACCTACATGTACATACGTCAGAGCAAGAGGCACCAACCTCCAGTCCACTGCAGCTGTCAGTGGATATACCTATGCATGCATACCTCAATACATATCTAAATATACCTAACTGGGTAGGTAGATAAGGGTGGTTATGATGGAAATAGGTATTTGCATATATCGAGGCAAAATGCGTCACAGTGTCTATACACAGTGTGTATTCTGTTTACCGCTCTGAGATATTCAGATTAACAACCAATACGCACTGTATGAAGGTCACAGGTATGTTGTCCAGCACGGTGTAGAAGATAGATACACAGTCTATCCTTACTGTACGAAGTAGGTACCGGTAGGTAGGTACGCCCAAACACAGCAACACAGAGGATAAACACCACTGACGCCTTCGGTTATCGATATCGCAGGCGCGCCTCTTCAATTCAATCGCGACCTTAGCCAGTCTATGATCCTGCCTCAAGCTGGAACTGGGCTCAGTGAGAACTTCCTACGTGATACCCTTGAGAAGCCTTGCATCTGGAGTTTTCGCATTTTGGCCGGTTGGAAAATCAGCATCCAATGGCTTCAACTCGGTCAACATGGCTTCGGTGACCTCCCTTGGACTGCACCAACCCACTGCCCTTGACTATGCCATTCAGGAACAGCTTTTGCCCGAGAATCCTCAGCCTTCGTCTTATGAGTGGGAGATCACGGTCGATCACTCTGCTGATGGCAGCGTCGAGGATGAGCTGCTGGTGACACGGGATGCCGTGATATGGTCCAGGGGCTGCATTTTTCGCAAGTGCTTTGGTTTCAAACTCGAGAAAGAGCCTATAACCCAAGTCTTATTGACTTATTTCCCTGTATCCGAACAAAGGCTTCGTCCAAACCCTGCTTCAGGCAATCGAGGGAACCATCAGGCCTTATCGAGAGCTTTGGTTGTTTTTCTCAAGACTCAAGCTCACATTTACTTTCTAGATGGCGCAAGTCATGTTGTCCACATGCCCTTCGAGGTTGAATCTGCATGCGCTGCTCCTCAGGGTGTGGTAATTCAACGCAAGTATCGAGCTGATAACTCCCTTGCTGCTAGTCTCCGGTTCCCTCGCGTCCCTCCCAATTCCTTCTTCTCTAACCAGCTTTCCCCTGAATCTGGCCGAGCCTCACAACTGTCTACTTTCAACATTGAAGGGCTTGGCAAGCCAAAGGCTTTACCACTAAGGCTCAATGTACCACCAGGTAATCTGTGGGGGGGGCCTGATGATAAGAACGACTCCCAGTGGCCTCGCCTCGTTATTTTGACAGACCCTTTGCTAGACCTAGGCTTGATTGTTGCTCAGCCAGATCGCACAACCAGGAAACAGGCGAGACGGAAATCAGAAAAGTCACCGCATTTCCTCGATCGCGCTGAAGAGATCCTCCATGTTGAGGAAATTCGGACTGAGAGATCTATCCAAAGTCGCGACGACAAGATAATACTCGCTGTGACAGCGAACAGGGATACATCTATGTATACAGTCTGGCAACTCTCCTATCTTCCAAATAGCGACTCGTTCGTTGCCTCTCGCAAACCCAAACGAAGAAAGTCGGGGCCTCGTCGTAGTTCTATGCAACCAGGCCTCCCAAGTGGTGCTACCACTCCTTTACAACCTAATTTCAAGGAGAGCTTCGGTGCTCCACTTCCTGGGAAACGACCAAGGAAAAGTGAAAGGATTGAAAAGAATGATAGGGCTCTGGAAAAATTGGAGTCATCTCTGGGCCTCGACAAAGAATCTGGTGTGACACGTCGAACGTCCCGTCGAGTCAGCTCAATGCTCGCCAGAGCTGATCTATCGGCATCTCACGATAGAACAGGCTTTGTTGAACAGGCCCAAGTGCCACATCATTCCCATGGCAGAAGGGACACATCATATGGTAGCCAGAGAAATCGCACAAGTGGCCTATTTACTGGGGCATCTTTAAATGCTAGTTATGGCCATGGTGCTCATGCACAAGGGAATTCCTTAGAGGCGCCTGTTGATACCTTGTTAGAAGAATTGCGCGCAGGAGGGGATTTCGAAGGATTCCATAATATGGGGCTTGACGATCATGATTTCGATGGTTTGGCACAGGAGATACTTTTCACGAAGATTCATACAACACCTATCGACAATAGTAATGTGCGGTATTCCCTCTCAAAAGACCCGGCCCGCAAACAATCCAAAGTCTTCTGTATGTCAGGTCCTCAGGCGACCATTGACGGTATAACTCGCCAACAGGTTTTGGTTGGAATACAAGACCCCATGGAGAAATGCCTCCAGCTAGTAACGTTGCACTTGCAATTCCACAAAATGCTCTTATCTGAACCATCTGAGCCCAGTAAGCCAAGCTTCACGTTTGGACGACTTAAAAAGGCACGAGGTGTTCTCGATTCTTGCAAGATCATTGACGGTAGTACATCTATGATTCTCACGCTGTCACAAGCTAACGATGGCCATCGACATTTGAGCATACAGGCGCCTTGGAGCCATCTCACCCCTATCGCGCTACCAAACAAATTATCGCTCGCGAATATGCGTACCCTTGCCTATCGTGGTAGCCTAACAGGTAGAGAGGTAGGCATCAACAGATCCATCACACTGGTCAAGGGAGATATCACGGGTATGCGACACCCAATACTCCATGGTTTAGTCGATGTCGTGAGCCAAACTCAGCTCCATCAAATACGGATACAGCTCGAACCTGCATCTCTCCAGGTTCGTAAGATCATAGAGATTCTTCATTCTGTCCTGCCATCACGATTTGCGGATCATCTTCTCGCTGGGTGGTGGGATGTCATTACGTGGTTGCGAAGCCAAGACACCGAAATCGTTGATTATGAGTGGTCTGCTATCGTTATCCAAATTCTCGTGATGTACCTTGCTTTAGGAGTACAGATAAAACCAGATACTCTTAATCAAACGCCTCGGAAGAGAGCACGGAGTTTCCTGAGATCTAGCAGTGGAGCACGGATCGACCTCTCCGATTGGGATGCGATGTGTAGTAGCCAGACTCCGGGTTCTCTGACACATCCGTCATGGATGGAGACGAATGCGTGGCAGTGGATGATGGAAGAAGATGATTCGCCACAGGCAATTTTCAAGCCGAGCGTTGAAACTGAACAGACAGAATCACTCACCTTACAAATAAAAGCAGCTTGCTCTTATATGTCGTCATATCGCGCAGACGATGCTATTAGACCTCAAGAGTATTTACCAACTGCCCTGTCAGTTGACGAACGTACCCGGTTCAACCATGCCCAAGACATATTTATCGGGTTGCATCTTTTTCATGAAGAACAAAAGCTAAATATCACAATTCCTAAGACAAACTCCTCTGGTCTTGTTGACTTGCGGGCAATTTTACTCCAAATAGCGAGGTGGATGGGGTGGTCTCAATGGGTACAGTTATATGATCTCGAGATGCCTTTTGACTGGCTAGATCAGTCAGCTGATATTTCGAATATTCCACTCGCTCTACTGCCACCCGCACCTCCATACTGGAGCGTACTCGAGTGGATTGAAAGAGGGCTGTCTCGAGACAATAAACCACAAATGGCAATACCCGCAACTAGTACGACCCATGTGCTATCGCAACTCTCTCGAATCAAGATGTTTGACAATTTGTTCCGGAGGCTAGAGACGCATAGAGAATCGCCTGCCCGTTTCGTTGAAGCAATGCACCAAAGTGGGATCACAAATCTCGTACTAGAGTCGCTCCCAGAAGCTATACTTGTTCCCCTTAGAGATGCAATCGCACAGTGCCAGCCGAATCCACCGCCTGGGTGGTCTAGAGGGATGCTCGAGTTGGTCGATAGAGCTGATGTTAACTCAATACTTTTATCGTCAACCGGTTATCGCAACCATTCGACCAACGTACTGGTAAGTCATATTCAAACGCTTGCTTATAATGTCATTAACAGTGTCTCAAGACTCCGACACACAATGCATCCTGGGACTTTAGCTCACTCTGTCAAAATGTCATGGAGTTCAATGATGCGCCAGCAGACGATGTTGCCGAGAGCGACAAGCAAGCAGTTATACGGGCCATCTTCAAAGATGATCGACGCCTAGACGAGACCAAGATGATGCTCAACACGACAAAACCCCGATCCGTACGGCTAGACCCGCTTCCAGAATGGAGCGAGCCATTCTACCTCGAGCAGCAGAAAGAGATAGTAACAAGATTTGCCACTAACACTCTTTCAATCCCATCTGGACGCGGTCTCATGAACTATGGTCTACGGTTTCCGTTGCTAACACAGAAATTCCATATGAATGGTTTCGTCTTAAATTGTACTGTCAAACCGCAAAACGTAATCGTGGGTGTTGACAAGTCTCTATTCACAGAGGAGAAAATTGCGTGGGCTTTCTTTCATTCTGGCGTTGCGGCTGGCTTGTCCATCTCCCGTGATGCTAAAGGAATTGACACCTCGTGGATACTTTACAACAAACCAGGAAACGACCTGAACAACCGACATGCAGGATTTCTATTAGCGCTGGGTCTCAATGGACATCTTAAAGATGTAGCCAAATGGGTTGCCTTCAAATATCTGACACCGAAACATACTATGACTTCTATCGGATTACTCCTGGGCCTCGCAGCTTCTTACATTGGAACAATGGACTCCCTCATCACTCGTTTGTTATCTGTCCACGTTACTCGAATGCTCCCGAGGGGTGCTGCCGAGCTTAATCTCTCACCCCTCACGCAGACGACGGGCATTATGGGTATCGGTTTACTCTACTGCAATAGTCAACATCGTCGCATGAGTGAGATCATGATGTCGGAAATCGAGCATGTCGAGGCAGAAGATGACGAGGAACCCTTGCGCACCGAGTGCTATCGGTTAGCGGCCGGCTTTGCCCTTGGTTATATTAACATGGGTAAAGGGGCTGACTTGAAAGGACTCCATGATATGCGCATCACAGAGAAATTGCTCACGTTAGCTTCTGCAACGAAGAAAGTTGAGCAAGTTCACATTCTCGATAGATCCAGCGCTGCAGCTGTTGTTGCCATTGCTCTGATCTACATGAAGTCAGAAGACCATATAGTGGCTCGGAAAATCGATGTACCAGATGCCACCTTACAATTTGATTATATTCGGCCCGATATACTCTTGTTGCGCACTGTTGCGAAGCACCTGATATTGTGGTCAGAAATGAAACCAAGTCATGAGTGGATTCGTAAGAATCTCCCCCGCCGCTATCACCATAGAGTAGAATCACCAACAGCCATATCGTTTGATCATGTCTCCCGAGGGCCATTGAATTCAACACATCTCCCCTTTCTTACTATTCTAGCAGGACTTTGCTTTTCATTAGCCTTACGCTATGCTGGTTCCAGCAACGTCACTGTTCGGGATCTATTACTATCATATTTTCACCGCTTCTACGCACAATGCAAAGACCCGCAGCCAAATGCTACTTTCGACTCTAGATGTGTCCAAGTCGCAGCACGTATGTGTCTAGACGTTGTGGCGCTGTCTTGTGCAACTGTCATGGCGGGCACATGCGATCTCAAAGTGCTCCGCGTCCTAAGATCTCTACATGGACGAAACGATCCTGACACGACATATGGCTCACACATGGCTGCTCACATGGCACTCGGCGTTTTATCGCTTGGGTGTGGTACACAGACCTTAAATACGTCGAATCTCGCCATTGCTTCACTTTTAGTTGCGTTCTATCCAGTCTTTCCTGACAGCGTGCAAGATAATAAGAGTCACCTTCAGGCATTTCGTCACTTTTGGGTTTTAGCCACCGATCCGCGGTGTTTAGTTACCAAAGATGTAGCAACAAACACGCCAGTCAGTGTACCAATAACGATTCAACTGAAGAGCTCTTCAAGTCCTGCGGACAGCGAAGTTCGCACAACACCGTGTCTTCTTCCTCCTCTCAGTGAGGTTTCGAGCATACGGACAACATCATCCGAATTTTGGAACATAGAGCTTGATTTCACCGCCCATCCGGAACATATAGAATCTTTCAAACGCACACAAACTCTTTATCTACGCCGACGCCCCGTTAGCGATAGCCCATTTGCTGCCACTGTAATTGCCCTCGGCCGAGAAGACGGTAGCTCGAATTTTAGTTTCGCCGCAAATGCCGCGCAACCGCTTGAGTGGTTGTTTGATCAGGTGCCAGCTCTCCAGAAGCTAACACACGCCGAACGCGGCTTAGTGCTCGATCGTAATATAGGAGGTCCTGATGTCGGTGACGCTGCAGGGACGGTTGTGGATGCTCGGCTCGTCCTCGAAGAGAGCATCAACAATCCTACACGGCAAGACATGTTAGGACTAAAGGGATTATTTGAATGGGTTGAATGGAGAGCAGAAAGAACCCAGGAGCAGCAAAATAATGGGGAAATTACTGAGGAGTCTTCGGGCAAGAGTAGGTGGTCAGGTGATGGCTGGCTAAGAGAAAGCATTATTGAGAGTCTGAAGGGCGATGTCTGGCTTGCAGGTAAAGAGTAGGCTTTTGGCGTTGATTTAGAGATAGGTAGCTATGACTGTATTCGTCGGTTAGTGATGGAGTAGTCACGATTTATGATGTTACGTGCTTTCATTGTAAATGACTTTGAGAGATCGCTTTATGAATGCAATAAGAACAGCAACACCTGCATCCCCAAGTTACGGCACCTGAAGTAGAGACATATTGTCAGGTATTAGTAGGTGCTCTTTGGCGCAATACAAAACAAAGCCCCTGTTCTTGAACCCCAGGATCTGTATCAAAAACACCCGGGCTTCTCAAGATTAAACAATGCCTTTATTTGTGCACTCGACAACACTCAAACAGTCATTATTATAAATACCACCCGCCCCATTTGCCAGTCAATTTACAAGCTGCCAACAAGAGCAATATCGTCAACAACCTTGAATTATGGAGTTCCCACACTATTGCACTTTACACCATCTTGCTCTCCCCGCGGACGTCAACGCTCCTTTCTGCACCCAGAATGCGTATAACGCCGAAGTATTACAACAGTCGGTCTTCGACATTGCCAACATAAATGACGAGGACGCAAGTCTAACCCCGGCGCAAGAGATGCTCAAATTTAGTTTCATGTCAGACTATCTAGCTGTCGACACAGACAAGATGACGGTAGGAGAATTAGCAGACTTTCTGGAGGAGGTACTCGTCTTTGTCGATAAGTACTTTTACCGCGGCAGCCTCACACAAGGTCAGATACGCTTCGTAAAACTACACGCTTGGGATCTTCCTTACTATGAAGCATTAGGATATCATGACCGGACATCTTTCCAGAACCTAGCCAGCCACATTCATATATTCCTTCGGTCACCTTTTACAGGTAAGCGATGGTCAACATCAAGCCTTGTGCACACTGTCTTACACGAATCAGTGCACGCGTATCTATACCGCTTCTTCAACTTCTGTCCCGTAAACAATCGGAACGATTTAGTCAGCGGAGAGGATAGAACAGGTCACGGCATACTCTTTCGAGTTGTATTACTTGCAATGTTCTCGGTATTGGCGAATTGGCATCCCAGTCTTAAGACTTTAGGGAAGGATCCTCTACCTGATTGCCCAATATGGTGGCCTCGGCTATATAAAGGCATATCTGAAAAATATTTGCGTGACGAGTGGGAGGTTACCAACCTGCAGCCGCACGAACCTACTAACATATTCCGATATTGGAAATGGCGACCAGCGCGCAAAGCACAATTTAAGAAGGCTTTATTAGAGTTATCGTATATCACTCGCGGCCATTATGTCGAGCTCAGGGTACCATCTTTGGAACGGGCGTGGAGATTTATTTTCGATTTTTTTACATGGACAGTCCTAGGAGTGTCCATTATCTATAATTTCTATTTGTTTCGATTGGACGTCTATATTCCCGCTATATATAAGCATGCAATATAGATATTTATTGTACGGTGTACATAGACGGCAGAAAGATATGTTAGAGCCAGACACGTCAACTAGCTCAGCACACGGGCCTTTCGTATTAGAACACTAAAAGTCTAATCAACTTAGAAACGAGTAGATGATCTACTCCCAAATTGATTTCTCTCCACCTCTCTCTGAAGGTCTTGGAAGCCCCAAGGTTTCCTGGCTTTGGCCCGCGCTTAGTCCAAAGCATCGCACAATCTAAAGTTGCAGCCCACCCAATTAGACGACGTGCAGTATCAAGACTGTTTTGAAGCGCAGCATTCGGTAAATAGAACGCCACCTTCATAGGTTTGACTAGCCGAGCCCAGTGAAAAGAGAATAAAAATTAAAATTTAAAGAGTGGAGTTATATAGCTAGTAACGGATGAAAACAAGTTAGCTGCTGTGAAGAACACATATGGAATTAACTAGGCCCAGATTGTAACGTGTTTCAAACCAAGAGGCATATGAGCAGCCGATTGAAAGTCGCCCAGAGATCCATATAAGTTCTGATTCAGTGAAATGTAACAATATATCTATCTATCTTTAACATTTAAAATCTCGTGACATGATTGCCAGAGAGATATCTATAGGAGAATTGATTCTTCCACTATTCGATGACCGACTCCTGATCCTACATACAGTACATATAGTTTCCTAAGATACTCGGGCGTTTCCTGACCAATCGTATCCAATCGCCCTTCCCAAAAAGCATTTTCAGTCCTCGGCGCTTAATGTGTATGTATACCTATCTATGTGCGGCTGAGAGGCGTTGTCTCGGCTCCTTGGGCACAGGGGTTTCTCGCAGGTAAACTCCAGGTAAAACTACTGCACAGCACGTGCGGCACTCGGATGGGGTTCGCCGCCTCTTCCCCGCACTTACTCTCCTGCAGAATGTCGGGGTAATGGGGGGCTAGTCAAAGTCATCGAAAGCCGAGGTGTGGTCTTGCGTGGGGGTCATCCCCCATTGGAGCTGGGTCAGGATGTATTAGCCCTGGAGCTACACAATTGTTATCAGATCAATCTAACCTGTCAAATTACAATATACGGGCCTCTATTCACCAGCTTTCTCATCTATCTCTTGGAATTTCCGCAGTGGGTCTTTTGGTTGGGATGTGTTGACGTGTTCCATCCGCGCAACTCTTGAATCTCGTTGGATTGATTTTGGTTATAGCCCAAGATCTATTGTCTTGGTTCAATCAACGGTTAGCTCTTAGTTAGAACTTGGTGTTGAGTAGTGAGTGGCCCGATTTCCCCGTATGTTAGCTACACTCTTCTGCATGCCATGCTCCTCGTGATAATAGCTCGACTCTCTTAGCTTTGCAATGCTCAATGGGCCGCCTTAAGTACTTCCATATTGAGAGTGTCATATTGAGTCAATATCCTGGACGTGCGTTAAATAACTAATGCTACTTACCGTTACTAGCAAGATGATTGTGAGGTAGTAGCCACCCCACACACCTATTACTACCTGTAGACCATAGCCTGGTGGGAACTCTCCCTTCTCCATAGTCAATCCAATCCAGTCCATACAACGCCCTGACAACGATAGCCACTTGGCAGCGGCTAGCTCTTTGGATTTTGAATACTACAGGCTCATGTTAGAACACGGAGTAAGTTCCGCATTCCTTGTAGGGTAGATTAAAGAAATACTTATGGGGCTTTTTATCTAGAGTGAACGCGACTATGTTTCAATAATGGAGTTGAAGACACGTCTCATTGTTGCGGCGATTTATACAGTAAAACAGCTGCAGTAATACATCTGATAGGATATGAACTCCGTATATCTCTTTTTTTATTTCTAGTATTCATAAAGGAGACACGTGATAACTCACCTTAAGAGCTCGATTTGAAGCGCAGGGTAAATTGAGATAGAGCCACATCAGATGGTACCAGATAGGAGCCTTTGTGATTGGGAGTACTATTATCATCATCTGAGCAACATATTTTCGTTCGCGAGTCTAGAGGAAAATATATGGTATCGCTGAGTTAAGTGCGAGTGGCTCTATTATTTCGACATAAGTGAACCAAATATTTGAGTGAGATGCGCCGCCGACCTCACAGATAAGAAGGGGATTGGCGGTATGTCATAGATGAGTTGTCAGGTACTGAAGTGTCATCAGGTACGGTACCCAAAGCAGAACCAAAGGCGGTAGCTAATGGCGGTGGCAGAAGCGGTAGCTAACCTAGATTCTCACCTAGAGTGATCGCATAGATGGATCTACACCGTAATACCGTAGAGTTTGGCCTAAAGAACCTGGAATATGACATCTCCAGCTGGGTAGTACGATGCCAAGGCCACTACATCACCAGTCGGATCCATAGCCAGGACTCGTGGTATGATGTTGTGAAGCCCTATCCAGACCCTATCCTAAATCTAGTTCACCCCGTGGGGGACCAGATGGGGGTGGTGCGGAGGAGGTTGGGGTCGATTACGGGGTACGGTGGGGGACACAAGTCATGGGCCGACGTGGAGATGAACCTCTCTGTTCCAAGGTTAGGGTACTTAAACTATCTGTCTGACCCGGACAAGGAGACGAGATTTGACAGCAAGACGGAAGGGACACAAAGAAGATAATATCAGGACGACTCGGCTAGGCAAAATGAGCACAGCCAAAGATATAGCTAGCAGCATCCACCACGACGAGAGCATCGCCAAGATGGACATCGAGAAGCACGATGATAAAGTCGCACAGCTCATGGGCGGCGATCGCGTCGTCCTCACGGAAGAAGATGTACGTATCAGGCTTCTCCCAGACTCTCTATGCGTTGCTCTCCTGTTGACACACGAGATAAACAGGATAAGCGCATCAGGCGGAAAACCGACAAAGTCATCCTTACCATCCTGGTATGGGTGTATTTCCTCCAGATTCTCGACAAGAGCGTGCTGGGCTACGCTGCAACCTTTGGGCTCCGCGAGGACACAGGCTTAACAGGCAGCGAATACTCTCTCATAGGCTCCATTGCGCCCATCGCACAGCTGGCATGGCAGCCATTCTCGAGCTTCCTCATCGTGAGGGTTCCTCACCGCATTCTAATGCCAACTCTCATCCTCGGGTGGGGTATCGCGTCCGCCGCTATCGCCGCGTGCCACAACTTCCAGACTCTCCTCGCGGCGCGATTCTTCTTGGGTCTGTTTGAGGGCGGTTGTCTTCCTCTCTTCTCCATCATTACGAGTCAATGGTTAGTTTGAACCCGCGCCACACATAATCTCGCCTGGATCGCCTGGCTCTAACAATCTTCCCCCTCTTGTTCAGGTATCGCCGAGCCGAGCAGCCGATACGTGTTGCGGCCTGGTACGGCACAAATGGCATTGCTACTATCGTGGCAGCTGCAGTGTCCTATGGATTGGGACACATCAACTCTCCTCTTTTAGCGTCATGGAAAATGTGAGTTCATTCTCATGCCATATGATCTCCTCATATGGATCACAAGCAAATGTCCTAATTTTACTCGTATAATAGCATTTTCCTCTTCGTCGGACTCGTCACCATCGTCACTGCGCCTGTTGTTTATTGGAAGTTAGACAACGATATCCTTTCGGCACGCTTCCTCTCCGAAGAGGATAAGCCAAAGGCTATTGAGCGATTGCGCGCCAATCAGAACGGCATAGGCACACGAGAGTTCAAGTGGAAGCAGATTCTCGAGATGTTCCTGGAACCCAAGACATACCTCTGGGTCGCCCTCTCCTTGTTCATCAACGCCGGCGCTTCCGTGACCAATACCTTTGGTCCCCTTATTATTAATGGGCTCAACTTCGATAAGTATAAGTCCTCGTTGCTGAACATCCCCTTCGGCTTCGTGCAGTGGGTCATCATCCTCATCGCATCGTGGTTCGCGCAGCGGTTCCGCATCAAGTACGCCATTGTTCTGGTATTCATTCTACCTGTCATTGCCGGACTCGCCGTCTTGTACGCCATCCCTCGCACGGCTGATAATACTGCGCCGCTACTCGTTGGATACTACCTCCTCGCGTTCCTGTTCGGCACCATCCCGGTCGTGGTTGCGTGGGTGGTAGCCAACACAGCCGGTATGACGAAGCGATCAGTGATCATGTGTAAGTCAATAAAGGACACCACCTAGTTTTGCCAGCCACCCTATACTAACCCCTCTCCAGCCGTTTACAACGGAGCCGCCTCCATCGGCAACATCATCGGCCCCATCGTCTTCAACTCCAAGGACGCGCCGAACTACTTCCCCGGTCTGCGCGTCGTGCTCGGCTTCTTCGTCGCGACAGCTGCCTGCGCCATCTTGCAAGCCTTCAATCTCGCCTTCCTCAACAAGCTGCAGGAGCGCCGGCGCGTGGCGAACGGCAAGCCCGCCAAGATTGTCGACACGAGTATGTCGAATACCTACAAAGAGATCAGGGCGGGCGACTCTTCCGGAGTCCAGAGTGCCGAGGAGGGCACCGCGGACCAACGCATTGGCCAGCACGCCTTCGAGGACTTGACTGATCGCCAGAACGACGAATTCGTCTATGTGTTGTAAAAAAAAAAAAAAAAAAAAAAAGGGAAATGAAAATCATGAGCGTTTTGGGTTTACTACAGACCTACTGTTATGAATAGCGAGCGTTGTAGTATTTTAGTAGCATGAAAATAGCGTTGCCAAGTTATAATTAGGGGGTCATCACATGAATATACGCCACACACATGCATAATTACAAACTCGGGCTGTGCTACCAAATACCTGTGGAGAGTATCGTATAGGATATTATCATGTAGAGCCCGTGTCGAATCCGGTCAAGATGACAGCACGTCCTATCGTTGCACTTGAGTACGAGGGAGCTATCTATCTTGGCCGTATGTATTATTATTACATTACTGGACTGCAATATCAGCACCATTCCGTTGTAAAAACATTATGCAGGAATGCGCCAACTCCATCAGTCCGGTCGCTTTTCCAAAGCTTTCACGAAAAGCGTCATGCATGTGTCGCTTTATTTCTTTTTTCTTTTTATTTATTTATATCAATAGAAAGGCTAAAGATAGAAGGAAATTATAACGACTAGGTAAAGCCGCATGCTGGCTGGTCTTCCATCGGCGCGCTGTTGCGGTCTTGTAAAGTAATGCCTTGGTCGAGATGAAATTGGATCCCTTCAAAGTGTTACGAGTGTACCGACCATCTATAAGCCGGACTCAGCCAAACAGTATGAGACATTCTTATATTCCATGAGTGGCTACATCCGTAGACTCTTGCTGCCAATTTCAGGTCAATGTTATGCAATAAATGCACAAGTCACGCAAATAGGACACAGGGAAGCGTTGCAAGAGAACCGGACTATATCCATAAATCTGCTAGGCAAAGCATGATCTCGGCTACGTCAATCAAGTAAGAGGGCTACTACATACATGGCATTGCTAGCCCCATAGTAGTTTGTTGGTTTGGCTATGTTTTCATCATCAAAACGTCCAATAAGAACCATCTTCGTCATCACCGTCCAATCCGCTACCCTCTAGTATATGCAAGTTATCTGAAAGACCAAATTCCAGCTCGACGCTGGCCAGATGTCATGTTAAGTTCTTGGAGCTAAGCGCTCATGACAGCGTGCGTCTTCATGCCAAATGAAGCTCAATGCAATAAGGGGTAGAGCCAAAAACGCCTAGGGACCAACCTGAACCATCCATGCCATTCTAAGACAAACTCCCACCAAATGGGTATAAACTTAATGAAGATATGATAGTAGAAATGACAAAACTGCCACTCGTTAAAAGATAAAATACGGAAAAGGATTGTGTGGAGGATATGATGAAGAAGCTACCGCTCGATACTTTCAGGGCTCATAGGAATACCAGTATCATCTTTATCTGTTGGGCTATTATTTCCCTGACTTTGGGTGCTCTCCATACGCTCCATAGGCGGTGGGACAGCCACAGATATGGCTCTTGATGTGGACCCATTCGGAGGGAGGATAGTCTTCTTCAATGTGGCAGCTTTTTCGGCTTCTAACTTGACTTTTTTCGCTTCGGCGGCTTGTTGCTCTAGTTTCTTCTTCTTCTTGTTAATGGCGTTTTGTTCTTTGGGCGGTCGCTTCTGTGGAGATACAATCTTGCCCGTAGCACCAAGTCGAGGCTGAGGTCGCCTCTGCTTCACAGGTAGGTCTTTATCTTCCACCAACGGTAGGTCGCCATTAGCGTGTAGTTTCGCGAGGAAGAAGTTCTTAACCAGACCAATTTGTTCTTGAATATTCTCCTTGGTAACGGGTTCCGGAGGTGGCAGCTCTTCAAAAAGCACGGCATCAGTTGGGCCTTGTGCCTGACTTTGCGCCTGGTATTGGTTCCTCACTCTCGATTGAAGTAGGTGCAGAGGGACAGACAGCACCCCACCCAGCTCGCCCGCTAGACCGAGTTCTTTGAAGCCAAAGAAATCTTCGCCGAGCTCTTCCGCGAAGTCTCCTCCGACAAATTGTTCACTACCGTCATTGAAAGCGGCAGCCCCATCACTGCTGCTACCTTCGGTGACAGCGGGGCGAAGTAGATCGCTTAAATGTGTCTTCATCCGCTCATGAATTCCGCTTAGTTTATTACCTAGTCGATCCACCTCATCTTTGGCATAACTCTCCAAGGCTTCGATCGAATAGCCATTTTCCGCCAGGGTATGAAGTATGGCTTGCTCGTTACTATACCGAGGTTGGAGAACAGATATAGTATTTTCGTTAGTTGACATTGAATCTGTCTTCTCACATTCAGTGTAGGTCTTGAATGTTTGCACTACCTTGCCAAAATAGTCGGCTGCAATGTCGGTAATGGTATCTAATGCAGATGGCTGGTACTCCTCGAAACCGGCGTGGTAGAACAGCTTTGCAACCGATCTTTGTAATGCTGCACGGCACACTTCCGGCGCCATCACCAGGTCATCGCCACACGTCACATGTGGTTCGATATCAGCCTCGCAAAAGGGGTCGGGGTTGTACTTGGGGAATTGGTTGGCGTACACCTACGACAGTTAGCAATTCAAATTTCTTAAAGTGAGTCAGTCTGCCATGGCTTGCCTGTGTCTGGAGCTGCATCTGTTTGATGACCCCTATTTTTGAACAGACTTTCCTGGTTTCTTGCATTTGTCGGAGATTGGCGTCTATCTTTTGAGCTAAGAGGCCCTTGGGGGCTGTAAAATAACCCGGAGGTAACGTGCGGAGGAATTCTTCATGCTGGTTGATAACTTGACCCTCGTTATCCTCGATCCACTGTAGCTTGGCTGGGATATCCGGTACAAATGTCTGAGGCTCATAGTAGTCTGGGATAACCTTTTCTTCATCTTCTTCCATGCCTTCAGCCAATGTCTCCGGCGCCTTTGTTGCTTCATTGCCGGCTTCTGTAGATACGTCGCCTTGCGCATGCCCGATAACACCACTTGCATCTGCTTGTTGGAGGCTGCGAAGATATCGGCGCATACCAGCTTTGGTTCTCAATAGAGCAGGCTCCTCAATGTTCAGCTTCTTGCCATCGAAGAGTTCAAAACGTTGTTTGGTGATGAGAGCGCGGTCTTTCTTGGTGACTTGCTTCCAGATTTTGTACTCCTCGTCTTCATACACTTGTTGCGCCGCATCGCTTAAAGCTTGGCCAAGTGCCATTCCATTTATTGATGGAACATCCAGGTCCATAGCATCAACGTTGCTTCCCATGCCAGAGTGTCCGTTAAGACCACTGGGAGTCATGGAACCACCTACCGGTGGTGTACCAAAGCCGTTGCTACCGTCGAGCTCGGAGCCCTCACGGTTTGCCTTCGCGAGCAGTCCATTGAGCTGTAGAACAGGCTTTTGATCATTATTCGGCGTCCCTTCCTTCTGGTCGTTAGGTGCCTTCCTTGATTTGGTGCCTTTGGCTCCGCCGGCGACGCGGCCACGAGACGACATTATCGGCTCGTCGTCCGAATCATCACCGCCATCATCGTCACCACCATTCTGCTTCCGTCGTTCTTCTGCTTCGACTTCAGCGCGAGGTCGGATAACCAGGTCGGGTATTAAAGGAATGAGCTTCTCGGCTTCTCTTCGCATGCCGTTGGCCATTCTTCTGAGCGGGTGGTTCATGTCCTGATTGTATCGCAGACAGTTATCCCATATAAGGTTGAGGTCAGTGACAAAATCTGTCTTCGATTTGTAATTTAATGATTTCAGCTTCTTCGTCATGGAACCGAGGTCCATAGGCTGCTTGATAACTTGTCATATAGTTAGTTAATTTGTTTAAAAAGCGCATTGTCAAAATGCTCACAATTGTAATAGTCAGGAGCGTCTCGCTTATTAACCCGTTGCAAGAATGGTGTGGAATACTCGGTGTGGGCTTTAAGCTCAGTCAACACCTTCTCCAATGCTTCATAGAGTTCCTCCTGGTTGACATTTTCTTCGCTGGCCCACTTGCTCCGGTTTTTGCGCACTTCGTTCATCAATGAGCGTAGCTCGGCGTCGGAAGCGGCAACCATGTCGCGCTTCATATCTATACGCGCGATGAGGTGCTTAAGTGTGAGGCTCGATGCGCCTAGATTCGCGCTACTAAGTGAGCCGTGATTTTCGCCCGGCGCATTTCCGCTTGTATGGCTGTGATTGTTCTTATCCATCTCAGCTTGGAGGGCCTTCTCGGATTCTTCTAGCTGCTGCTGTTCGCGCATGGCTGTGTGATCGGTTTCGAGGGTATAGATGATGGTGTGAAAGCTGCGCTTTGCGGCTTCCTCAGTGTCTTTCCGAGCTTCCTCAAGTTGCTTCCGCGCATCTTCGATGTTGCTTGCTTGAATCTGTGATACTTGGGAGTTTTCTTCTTTGAGCTTGCCAGGCGATGTTATGGATGGGACAGGGGAGCTCCCTGATTTGGATGGCGACAAGAGACCTTTCGATGCGGAAGTGGATTTGGATTTGAGAGGCGACACACTGATGGGACCAGGGCGCGAAGTATCCTCAGTGCTTTCATCGTCATCGTCGTCATCGTCATCGCCATAGTCGTCTTCATTGATGACTCGCTTGACCCTTTTTGCAGGGCGCTCTTCGAGGGGGGTGTGGTCGGTGGCAGGGGGGAGGGATACGGGGAGATTGAGAGGACGACGTATCGAATCGATAGCACCCTTTTTGCAGGAGCCGTCATCACCGAAAAGAAGGGAAATGCGCGATTCGGTGCGGCGATATAATTCGGCAAAATGCGCGCGATGACGTTCTTCTTCAATATCTGATGCCTCAGGCATCAAAGTCGCGGAATTGTCAGCCGAGTCAAGAGACCGGGCCGGGGCATCATCAGAGCCCCTAATGCCATTGACGCCCGCATGATGAGGATGCGCAGGGGGTGGCCAGGCTGGCTGGCCGTTCGTGATAGACATGATGACCTTCGCGGCAGCGGATGGAGACACAGGGCAGCTGGGAATTGCTGGTCGCCATGCGTGGGAAACGCAGGGTCGCGTCGAGCGGGCAGTGGGGCGGTATACACGCCGAAAATTACGGTAATGAAATGAGCGACATCGAAGGAGATGACAGCGACAGTTTGAATGGAAGATTGATAAGAATGGGAGGTGCCTTGATGGATTGAAGTCGAGGCCGAAGCGCGTAGACTGATGGTATGAAGTCGAAGTGAGGTTTGGAGTGGATCCCTTGCCTCCCGCGTACAGCCCTTCCCAATGCCGTACCATAGACCGAGCGGGACTACCTACCTACCTAATACATACTTAGGTAGGTACTCGAGGTACTGTAGGCCCAGTAGAACGGTGGTTCCATGGGGCTACTACAGAAGGCTTGCCCACTGTCCCTAACCACTAGCCCACTATGGCTGCGACGAGACTGGTACATGTAGCAGCCACCCATTCTCACCAATGATATAAGTACCTCCATCTCCATCTTATATTCGCGTTATAGCGAGCTATGCCACCTACAGCAGGTTGTTACAGAGCCTACTCACCTATCCACTCATCTAGGGATTACCTACCTACCTAAAGTACGTCGTCGACTAACTAAGTATGTAAGTATGTAAATGTATGTTAGAGGCTCGGGAGGTATGTAGGTATCCAAATAGCTATATGGCGTTTAGAGAATGAACGTCATTCCAGATAGCGGTGCGCTCGAAAAGAGTGGTTGGCTTGATTGACTAAGTACCTAAGTATCTATGTATAGGGTAAGTATCTTTGACCAAGATGTTGTAAGCATCGCCAGATGCCAGTAGGTAGGTCTGCCCACATTTTAGATCAAGGGGAACATCGATCACGTGTGTGCAATTATCCATCAAAGATTATTTGATATTCGCTTCTATTAACATGTAGGTGGATATCAAAAGGTCCGAATTAATTTGAACTTATGTATCTCGATGGTAATCAGAAGCATGCTTCTCTCCTTCGAAGATGCTTTTTCCGCATCCGAGTAAAGTCAGCCTTAACTCAGCCCATCTTCTATAAAGAAAGCTTATGTCAACCTTCAGGAACAACTGCTTTAGCTGACAAACTAGTCTCATTGTGTCGGCATTTGATGTAAATATTCGTCAACAATGGCAAAACGTAGGTCACATCTCCATTACGTATCTCATGATATCATGTCACCAGCCGACGTAAGGCAAGACATGGTTACACACTGGCTGCCACTTTGCTGCAGAAATCAACAGGTCTGAGGATTGGGAGATTTCCATTTCCTAAAATGGATGGTTACTTAATCTGATCGGATGGGCGGTGCTTAACCTCCCTGCCTACCTAGGTATGTACCTAGCTCTGTACCTAGGTAGGTAGGTACCTAGGCATTTAGGCACTTACCTAGGCAACTCGAGGCACTGTAAAAGCGGGTGGGAGACAGGCCTGCGGGTTTGTTTGCTGCGCAGTGCAGACAGGCTGCAGAATACCTAGAACTCCCCTAAAGACGGGTACTCGGGAGTACAACGTCGAGCGGGAACATTCTGGCAGATTTGATCAGATTTGGTCAGGTTGATAGACGTGGATAGGTACCCAAATGTAACGTGCTGTTTCATAGCTTCCCCGGCCACCTTTGGTGGTTCTAACTTCTGAGGTACCCGCCGCGTGGCCCGATTGCTTTTTGTGAGCTCAAGCACCACTCCTCCAGCCTTCTCTACGGTTAATGTGTGATATGACCACTGATCCCACCACGTTCAACCATCGTAACTCTAGCCAGCTCACAGCTACGCGGAACAGAACACCGGTATTTGCTGTCTACGAAATCATGTCTACCTAGCCTCGACGTCTGACCCATTCCGATTGATATTTACTCATTTACGCTAGGTACGAATATGCGGATTCGATTGCCTTTCGCAGGTTCGTAGCTCGTCCATCCTACTATTGCTTACGCTCCTCTACCACCATTTGCATGTTTGCCTGGCAAAGAGCTCCAGAGCAATAACGAGCTGACACTCCCTGTCCCATAGGCGTTTTCTTCGTGCTCTGCCTCATAGCAGGCTACGCCGGCCTTTCCTCGCTTCAGCTCGACGGCTTCGTCAACGACAAAGTTCTGCACGCGCTCACCTTCTTCATTCTGACTGTTGTCTTCTATTGGGTCATAGACACCAGTCGTCGTCGCACACTCAACTTAACCCTTGTTGTTTGTACCCTTTCCCTGGGCGTGGGATCTGAGTTCCTACAAGGCTTCATCCCCAACGGGCGCAATTTCGATCTCAATGATATCATTGCCAATATTGTAGGCAGCTTAGCTGGCCTGGCTCTATGCTCATGGTATCATCAGCGGATGCTGGAGCGGAAGCGACAGCGCCGTTACAGCGCTGTGCCAGGTGATGAGCCGGGCGACTTAGAGCTAGGTGAGGGAGCCGGCCATCAGGAGGAAGGAATACTAGGAGCTGAGCAGGGTCGCGCGACAACGTTGGAGGAAGAGGTCGACAACTGGGATGAAAATGCTGTGGACAACTGGAGTGAGGACGATGAGCCCCAGGGAGACATAGGTACCAGTGATAAAATCCTTCCAGGAGAACACAATGGCGGCGAAGGCGCAAATGGAAGTGGCAAGAAACGAGCCGATTAAGCCTCTATTCATTGATTCCATGGTGATTCACGAGCACGGAACGAGCAGAAAATTGGTGGATGGAATATGATTTATTGTGTTTTATGGGATCAGTTAGCATTTTGCTTTCCCTTCGGGCGTTATAGGACATTGATGCGACATGCAGGGGCTTAGGCAAATTTTGCAGGTCGAATCACTAGAAACCAAGTCATTCTGTATCAATTAGACGACTGACGATATCACGGGATACGCCAGATGCTAGGGATGTTTAGATGAGAAGCGGCCTTATCTTTACAACAATGATCAATGATCAAAATTGCTTTGGCCCTCACAATTGAGGGCTGGCTATTTTTTAAGGGAACATCCTGGCACCTACATCTTGACGCCCATGAAGCTGGTACAGATACCATTCCGTCACACAAGAGCAGCACCATACAATACATATATATATAATGAAGATTGCGCCATCTTACATAGTGCACTAGAGACTACTAGCTTACCCATACTATATAAAGTTATGGAAACAAGAGCTTCTAAATTTTGTGAAACAAAACGTGCCATATTTGTAGCGCTACCCCATAAACCAAGCCAAAATGATGCAATCGCCGGTAAAGTCTCGGCAGTTGCGGAGATTCAACACTTTGGTGGTACGGTGTACCTACGAACTGCTGTTTTCGTAAGGTCGCCTTGGAGCGCGATAATCGTTCCTTCATAAAGCAACGAACAAGTCTCGCGATTGCCTATCAGTCTCTCCTTGACATTGGAGATAATCATGCCGTCGTTATTGTCCAACGGAAGCAGTGCGCCGCCTCTGAACAGAGCCGACGAGGTTGATGATGTGAGTAACTCGACGAACTACTGATATCTAACCCCTCACCGCGGAAAAGCAACCAAACTTCCAAGAGATGGTTCGCGGACCCCGCGCCCCACTCATGACCTGCATCACCTAAGTCGCATGAGGCGCTCATATGAACTTCGGCTTGCTCAATGTTTTCGCATCTTTCTAATCCTTCATATGTATAGCTAGTAAATGCCGTGAAATCTCTTATCGTACCCTACGTCCGGGCAGCAGATGAAGCCGCTGTCGTTCGAGCGCAAGGCCACCTCGGCGAAGGCCCATCGGCGCAAAACGTACTTGTTGAATCTCACCGTCCCGAGGACCTCGTGAAGCGCCTTCAGTTCTCCTTACCTGAAGGAGAAGGGAGGGGAAAAGATGGGTTGATGGATACGATACAAACTGTATTGAGATATAGCGTGAATACATGGGATCAGGGATTCCTAGATAAGCTATATTCAAGCACGAATGCTGTCAGTTGCCGCCATGCAGACGGCATTGCCCCAGATGCATGCTCTCTCATGTGAGTGAGTGATAGTGGCTGACAAGACTCATCATCATAGGTGGGCGTGGTATCTGACATGCTACTCGCTGTGTTAAACACGAATGTAAGTCTAGCCCAGCCATGGATACCACGGTGTCTATCCACCTACGTCACCCATGTTCCATTCTAGATCGGATAGATATTGAACTGCGACGCTGACCCCTAACCAGGTTCACATCTACCAAACCTCTCCATCCCTAACAGTCGTGGAAAAAACCACATCGCGCGCGCTCGCGTCCCTCTTCGGGCTAACTGGGCCGCGCGCTGGCGGTGTGACGTGTCAGGGTGGGAGCTCCTCGAATCTCACATCTCTCATAATCGCGCGGAACACCCTCTATCCCGCGACTAAGACTCAAGGGAACACCGGATTCGTCTTTGCTCTGTTCACAAGCGCCCATGGACACTACAGCGTGGAGAAGGCCGCTACGACGGCAGGCATGGGGTCTCAGAATGTGATCACCGTACCTGTCGATGACGAAGGCCGCATGATTCCCGCTACGCTTCGAGACGCTGTCTCAGCCGCCAAAGAGAAAGGTATGACGCCACTCTACGTCAACGCCACGGCCGGAACCACGGTCCTGGGCTCCTTCGACCCGTTCCACGAGATCGCGGACGTATGCGCCGAGTTCAGGCTCTGGATGCATGTGGATGCGTCCTGGGGCGGACCCGTGGCATTTTCGACTGCTCAACGGCATAAAATAGCAGGCGTCGAGCGCGCGAATACTATCACGGTCAATCCACATAAGATGATGAATGTCCCCGTTACATGCTCCTTCTTACTGACGAGCGATCTTGCCGTGTTTCATAAGGCTAATACGTTACCTGCTGGGTACCTGTTCCATGGGGACGACGACGATGACAATGGTGGGGAGACCGTCCACGAGGAAAAAGAGTATTGGGACCTTGCAGACTTGACGTTGCAATGTGGTCGTCGCGGCGACAGTCTGAAGCTAGCGCTCGCGTGGATCTACTACGGCGCGGCTGGCTTTGAAAAGCAAGTCGACCACGCCTTCGACATGGCAGCACACCTCGCATCCCTCGTCGAGAAAGCGCATGATTTCGTGCTGCTATCAAGTAATCCTCCACCTTGTCTACAAGTCTGCTTCTACCACGCGCCCGGCGGCGTTCTAGATTCAAACGCGGAGGCCAATACGCGGCGGACGAAGATCATGGTCCGGAAACTCGTTAGCAGAGGGTTCATGGTGGACTATTCACCCGGTGACAATGGCAGTTTCTTCCGAGTTGTGGTGAATTGCCAGACGAGAAAGGAGACAGTTGATGGGTTGATGAAGGCACTTGGTGAAGTTGGGAAAGAAGTTATTACTTCTTCTTAGAATATATGAGCGTGATATGGCATTTCACAGATTCTAGACAATAGACAGGCTAGAAAATACTATTTAAAACTGCTCGCGCTTTGAAGAGACCATAATAAAAAGGGGAGAAAACAGAAATGATGGCTTTAGATTAGCAGGAGGAGAACATGCCTCATGTACCTAAATACCCAAGGAACAGCATTAGACGCAGAGCGAACAATAATGATGATTCGTGCTTTGGCCTAGACCGCCCTTATTGATGCTTGTATAATAACGCATTTCACTCAATTAATGGCGGTAAGTATAACGAGGGCAGATGACTGGGCTTGGAATTGAAGCCATTCAGAATATAATGATCAACTAAGGCTATAGGAGTTTTTAACCGCCCAATTCCTTTTTGGCTTTGGTGGCTTGACTTGACTCTATATACAATAGGTCTGCCAGCCCTGACCGTCTATGTCTTATTGGCTCATCTCATGAAACGAAGTCTGTAAAACCTCAATTTCAAATACCTATTGCCTGTATGTCAGATCATGAACAGCCCGCAATGGCCTTTCGTACAGCTGAAGTGCAAGGTAAACTACATGTTCAGCTTGTGCGCGTGTAATCCCGAAACTTATTGTTGAAGGAATTCGTTTGATAGTAGAGTGTGTAGCTATTCGCCGTGCCAGATAGATGAGATCAGGTATGTCTCAAAGTAGAGGCAGTCAGTCGCAAGAGAACAAAGTCCCGGCATGCTAGTTACCAATTGAAGCTGGTGAGGCGCATCTAACTTCCTGTTACACGCGTACAATCTGAACATGCAGATCGCCTTACCCTTGGACTGTACGAATGGCCATTGCCGGCTGTTCATGATCTTTGAATACAGATAGGCAATATTGAGCAATCTTAAAAAATAAAGTTATATAAACTTCGCTTCATGAACCAAGCCGGTAAGACCTAGGCGGTCAGGGCTGGCAGACCTGTTGCGTATAAAGTCGAGTCAAGCCACCAAAGCCAAAAAAGAATGGGTTAGTGAAAGACTCCTGAAGCCCTAGCTGATTATTATAATCTGAATAGCTTCAATTCCGAGCCCAGTCATCTGCCCTTGTTATATTCGGCGGCCCAGGTAGCTGAATCGGTACAGTGTAGACGGCTTCACCGTAATTTATCACTTTCATCGTATAACATCCCCTGTCATATGATCAAAGAGACGTGATATTCACTCAGTTCAAGATTCACCATCTTATATCGATATCATGAAATCTGACTTATAAGCAAGCAATCAAAGCTTTTTATCTAAGCGCTATGACAGTGGGCTATACATAACTCGGTGAAATTCCAAGATGAACAGAGGCTGGGATGCTGTCGTATAATAATCTTCGCTCGAAAGGATAGCATACAAGCTGGTAGGGATTAAGATGTTCATACAAGAAAGCGCGAGAGAGTTAACTGTTTCATAGCGATATCCGTGTTGCTGGTTATCAAAAAGGATGCACCAAATTCGTAGAGGTTCATTGAAGTAGAACATATTTTCATACTCCTGCTTATATGCGTTGTTGTAATTGGTGATAAAACCTAGGTCATTTTTCACAGTAGTATAAGCATTTATCCTCCCGACTATTGGACCGACACATTATGTATAACCTTAGCTCACTCTATCAATACCATGTAACTGCCTCTGTCTCCGCGTTATGTTTTAACCTGGATTAGTATATGTCCTCTACCTAATCAGACCACGATTGTCTCACCATCTCTATTAGTCTCTTTATGTTATGTTCGAGAGAAGTTAGAAATAATAGGGGTTTCGCATTTCTATGAGACCCTAGTGAGTCCAAGGGTTTGATTTACATAATATCTACGCGTACGCGATGAACGTGGTCATGTCCACGCCTCTATTCAGCGTCTAGCCCTCACCTTTGGGGTCCTATGTCCTCAAGATATTGAAACTACCACTGCTTCGCTGATGAGAATAATAAGATATCTATATAAACTTAGATAGTTATTGCTCGAGCATTTACAAGCTGCACGCCTTTGAATTTTCCAACGTTAATCTGTTCGATTAGATCGGCCAAGCAAGGAAGCTTCCCAGTAACCTGACCCTGAGCAGGCCAGCCTCACGAGTCTACAATTCTCATGTATGGCAACACGCCTTAAATTGCTGTTGCTGTCTCGCAATTGAGAAGCCATCATCAGGAAACTCGAATAGAACCTTTTCAACATCACAGATGCCATACTAGGATTCCCATGACTTGTACTGCGATGCTTCCGTACGTAATGACTGGCGGTGTTTTAATTGGATCACTGGGACTGAACGCTTAACTTTCAGTCTCCCTCTAGATAGATTTTTATGAAACTAGGCTGCTCATGAGCCTTATCGCATTTGGGACCGGATCGAGATCGTGAGCGATTGTAACAAGCATGGTATGTATCTAGAATCTATGACTTCCTGATCGTTCTCTTGCAGGCCGTAAAAGAGAGTATAATTCTTCCTCGAGACTTGTATATCTGATACATTAAGCTACGCGAGATTTTTCTGCTGAATGAGATAGAGGTATAATATAGTGATTGCTCATTATGTCAAACTTTTCGTCGGAGAAATGCACTGTCAACGCAAAATGCATAGGGAATAGTAATAACGCTTATGTGCGTCTTTCCCCCAAGTTCATTTATAGTTATATTTTATGAGTTATTCAGACCCGATCAATACCTACCAACCAGGCTATTCGATAGCATTGAGATGACACTGCTGAGGCTCTGCAGGCTGCTTACTATGCAGACTTCTGTGCGTACTATGGCCGAAGCACACTATAGCTCAATGCATGCCACCCATGATCGGACTAGTAGTCAAGGTTAAATGAGCTGTCAGCGATGTACATAAAAACGCATTAGGTTTAAGTGAGATTACACGCCAACCTAATTGACATCAGCGGTCCTTTTCTCTATATTATTTGGAAGCTGGGTGCATGTTTCGGCGTATCCACGAAGAACTAGACCAAGTGACAGTACCATCTAGCGTTGCCAGGCATTGAATCAAATCACCATGTGACCGAGCCGATACTAGGTTGAAATCATCTCAACAAAGTGTACTGGATGTAGAGTTGTAATAGATGAACAGTCGGATAGGATGCATGACATTCTCCTTAACAAATGAATACCGAGAGTCCTACTTTTGAACAGTCAGGTGCACTTGAAATCCTAAAACCAACTCTGTCTCTTCCATCTGTCTTGAAAGCGACACATGAATGCACAGTAATTCTTTGATTTATGCTTGAAGCATCGTTTATGTATGAGTAGCTCTTTCGTATGGCGCATGTGGCACTTCTCAAAATGAGTATCTCTGACAAAACTTCTTCGATCCAGGTATATAGATGCTCGGGATCTACTTGCCATAGGAATGAGCCGATGAATCCGTGTTTTCGGAAATTTCTCTACTTGACCCTTCGACTCGAAGATAGTATGTGCCAATTCCTGACTCGTCGAACTTCTAATAAATAATATTTAGGTGCTAGGGAGATATATGGCACTTCCCGAAGAGCGTACTTACATCCAGTCTAGGCTCATCGGTAATAAGTTCCATGCAAGCGTGGATCGAGCACTAGGTAGAGATCCGGTTGAACCTAAAGATAGGTAGTGCCTACATGTAAGGTCATGGGGAAACGAGTTTGTTTGTACTAGGCAGTTATAACAGCTACTACGCCTAGTAATGCACATGTGTGTGACTATATCTCGAAGGAGAGTAGCCACTCTAGAGGACGAGCTCAGCATTTCCAGGGAGCGAGATGAACGCACGTTCCTTGCATGTTGTTATTCGATCGTCTGCTAGCGTTGCTTGGCTTGTCCGAAGAAACGGTTCCTTGGCACCACAAGAAAACTCTAGTGGTAGGAGCCTTAGTTCCGGAGTCGATTCCGAACAAGTAGAATGCGAAAATTACGAAAGCGCTGAGATCTGAGGATATCGCCACGATCGAACATTGTATCTGCGGGTAGGCGAGAGTAGCCAGTCGTAGTCAGTCGGCTAGCTGGCACGGAAGCGTGCTAAGGGCAGACCAAGGGGAAGCAGAGAGGAGACTTGGGACGGATGCGGATAGGAATGCGGGCATGGCAAAGATGGGAAATGCCATGGGAATTACGGAAATGCGAGATTTGCCCATACTGGGCGTTGCGTCATTTGGGAAGCGAAACAAGTGGCACGACGTAGGATCGGCAGGGATAATCTGTGATGGGGGCAACGAAATTTGCACACAGCTCGACAGCCAACAGCGAGCAGAGACTGCGAGAGAGAGAGCCGAGAGAGCGAGGACAGGCAGGCGAGGCAGGGCGATCGTGGCCCAGCCACAGTGTGGCCGGTGTGGCACATGCGACGCTATGCTGCGGGTCCTGCATGGGGCAAGGCGGGTGCTGACAGCTGATTGGGCCTCGGCGCTGTCTGACGGTGTGCTGACGGGCTCCGTCGAAATTGTTAAGGCGCCAAGTACCGCTGCCTGTTTGCCGGTTTGGGCTACGCCTGCAGACCCAGCGCCCGAAGCACCTGGGCAGAGGGCCATGACGGACGTTTTGCTCCGCGCTCTCTCGCTCCAAACCCACATCATCACGAACTACGCACTCTCACCCTTTGTTGCCAGCCCCGAGCCAGCCCCCGAAACAGGATAACGGCTCTCAGCCTGTGCCAGCAGTTCGGACGCGATCGAGGATTATGACGACAATCGGGATTCCTTAAGCTCGTGGGCCTGCACGTGTGCGCACCAGAGCTAGACCTGCCCAGAACCTGCCGCGTCCAGACCGTGACCTGGCGTGTTTTGCTTGTGCCTGTTCTCCAGTGTTACACTGCGCCTAGCCGGCAGTATTGCGAGATACGTCTCTCGTTGGTTTTATTATCTTCCGTGACCAGTATAACCTGATTTTTCCTGTAAGCAAAGGATCGGTTAGAAATAGGTACCGTACTTGGGTATACAGGTACTGTGTGTACTGATAATGCAGTGCCTTACTATTACACAGTAGGTACCGGATTACACGATGAGAAGACTACTGGCATACGCAGGTACTGGATAGATGTATACTATGTAATTATTTGTATTACAGAAAAACGTGAGGAATCATCACGTACCTTCTCGCTTTCACTACGTCTCCTGACACTATTCCAAGCCAAAGCAGCGTTAGCTGGGGCTAGTAGCGTAAGTAGATAGTAGATAGTAGATAGTGTAGCTACTGCATGTAAGCAAAGCAGATGATACGAGCTCCCAGTACATCGACGAGATAGCTACATCTATTCGTCTCAGCGGATTTCGATGGACTCGGAGGAACGGCCTGAAGGACGAATAACAGGCTCAGATTAGACGATGTATAGCTTTATGTTCCACCGGGATCGAACCATGTTGCGTGCAATCGACGTCTAGGACGACGGGCATATCGGAGGGAAAAAAGAAACGAAACATTAATGCGGCACGATGGTAGAGTCTCTCACACGACTTAGTCACATACCTACTCGCACTACTTATCTGTACTTGTATTTCACATGCCTGTTTTAGGTAATTTGTTGCGTGTCTGCCGATTCTGGTCCTGCGGTTTGCGGTAGGTAATCGACAACTCGCACGAGTACCTACTGTATGACTTTCCGTCAACTTGTGAGTTCCTATCTGACAGGAGCTCTCTCCGAGAGCCTTCATTGGTCGGGTGTAGATGCATAGTGAAGGCGGAGACAAATACACATGTTGGCAAGCATTGGCAGGCATTGGCAGGCATCCCACCAAACAGAATCCCCGCATTATCTTAGAACGAAAGGCTTGGCAAAGTATCGAGACAACCATTCGGCCATTCGAGATTGAATAACACTTGTTTCGGATATAAGCTCAACACAACTATAACAGTATTTACCGTAACCAGCCCAGATGGAGAAAGCAGGGGAAAGGCATCACGAGAAAAGAACGATTCGTGACGAGGAATGGTATCTCGAAAGCTTGTTAATCGGAAAAAAAGAAAAGGGAACCTGAATTCATTCATGAATCCAGCAATGTGGATAGCCGTTTCAAACTTGGGCAGCTACATGTAGAAGCCAAGAGCCGAGTAGGGATACTATGTAGAAATTCTTCATTAACGCCGATAAAGACCCATGTGTTGGGTCGCCTCAATCGCTACTAGACCTTTAGCACGGGGAAATTGCGTAATTCCTCGAGTACAGCCTCATGAGGTAGTTTGTTTACGTTATGATTTCCATCCCAAGAATCCCATAGTTGATGATCACGCTGTTTGGCAAAACCTCCATGCTTGTGTCTACTCGTATAGGTATTAGTGGTGGCGAGATTGGACTGCCACACGGATATAAGACAAAAGTGATCGATATCTCGGACTAGCTCACAAAACAGCAGCACACAGATAATGACAACTCGCAGGATTCAGTACCTACGAGAAAGCCCAGTTACAGTAGAATATGTTGGTACCTACGCTACCTACGTAATTAGGCCGTGTCTTGCCGTGAGACTTCCAAGTTCCCCTCATCTTCCCACTGTTCCAGTGTTTTGCGGGCAATGCGGAGAATTATGAAGATCCTTACAGGTACGTACTACTGTGTATGTAGAGGTACCTAATGTACTCGATATCTCTCACGGCTTATACTATACTACACATGTAATAGGTAGGTAATTCGACCAAGCCTCTTCGGCCCTCCAACAAGTAGATACTGTAATAATACATGTAGAAGAAGCCTTACAATGATACTACAATAATACTACAATCGTGTCGATATTGGGTCTGTATGTAGGAGCTGGGGGGTCTCCCTTTCTTGTTTGGGCGTAGAGCGGTACGCGACTCACTATCGGCGGCGATGTGCCGTCTTGCTCATCCCTGCTCTCCCATCACCGCCGGAAGCTTATGCATTCTTTTATTGGGGTCAAACCTTGCCTATCCCGTGCCTCATCTCGATCGATGGCCAGCGCCGGAGCTTCAGTCCCTTCTCTGCCCTTCGAAGCTGATGGGCTGCTGGGCTGCTGGCTAGTGTCTGCCCATCCGAGCCATCCCACGCCGCCGCTCCTCCAGACGTCTACTACATAGTATGTAGTAGTACCGCACACAGCACAACGTCGTCTCGCTTTGCTTGCATCCCTGTAGTGCGCGAGGTGGGTTCGTAGCAAGCGCCCGGGAACCTGTTAATCTGGTCTGCTCTTACGTTTCTTCTACGCAATGCTAGGCGCGAGCTCTGAGCTGTTGCTCCGCCGCGCGTTATACAGTAGTACATCTCCTGTGGTCGTACGTCGTACCCCCCCAAGATGTACTCAGGATGAGGCCCATGGCATTCTCTATTCCACATCCTTCCCTCCATCCCATAAGTATACGTGGGCCTTATACCTAGGTAGTATAGTGTAGGGAAGTCTCTCGGTAGGTAAAGTAGGTATATATGTCTGGATACCTCGGCCAGGTAACGCTATCTGTTGACGTGTTCTCCCCCTTTTGTCTTTCACATCCTTTGTAAATCACCCTCACACTATCCGATCCGCCCACGCAATCGGTAACCGGACTACGTTGCGGACCAATTATTTGCACAAGCACTTTGCTTCATCCATCTCGACTACAGTCCCATCATTGAGTTGAGTAGGGTCGCCTCATCAGCTTTGGTATACGACTTCATAACTTCAGCATCTTCGCACCCTCCAGATTTGGCAGCAAGGTCTTCAGTTCGCCATCTTTGGTAGATCGAATATTAGGAGTCCCGGCTTGCCCATCACCTTGAATAGCTGCCAGCAGTCGAGAATTAGACACTTACTACTGCCTTTACGGCTGCACATGCCGGCGAGCTTAGACACAAACAGCACCATCCCCGACTTCGTCAACGGCATACAGAGAAATCATCCAGTATATACCGGCGGCTGAAATATTCGCCTGGTGCGCTTTACAAGGAGCCTGTCGCCACCACTATTACAGAGACCTTTGTCAGCATCGTCACTTGCTAGAGTGATTGGGTGCACGACGTATCACCAACTTACCAGATTCAATCGGCTACTTCTCAAGTCGCGTTCATGCCCAAGCGATCTTATGACATCTTGGCCGATATGTCGACAGACTTGAAGTTTCCGCCTGTCAAGGCGCAAAAGGCAAGCTTCATCATTCGGTGTCTCCACATATGTCCAGCATACTAACGTCTCATTTAGACCGAAAGATCGCACGAGGAGAACCAAGAAAGGGCATATATAGCCGCATCACGACGAGCAGATCGCAGTTTGGAGGCTCGGGTTCAATCAGCCAAGATGGCTTCTGATATTCATCGGAAGAGGACAGGTCGTGGTTTAAAAGTCAGCGAGGAGATTGTGCTCAAGGAGGAGATGTATGAAGAGATGGAAGATGACATGCCGCGTTCCTACAAGTCTCTAGCAGCTCATCTTCAGACCCATTCGCCCGAGCTGAATCACCGTGTCAGTGCGTATATTGCGAGTCAAACAGCGATGGCGACTATGGCGAAGTACAATGAAATCAACAGGATGTTTAGCGAGGCGTTTCCCCGTGCTGCCAGCTTTTCTCAACAGACGCAGCATTCAAATTACATGTCACCCCTTGTGGCTGGTCATCATCGCTCAGCGTCCGTTCCGGAACTAGCAGGGTCACCGATTTCTAGAACGCACTCCACGTCAGCACTGTCCCACACGCCAATGGCGGATAATTCGATGCCGAGTTTGTCGCCAGCTCATAGCCCAAATGATGGAGCCGTTCCAACACCTGAGCTCAGTCCCGTTACCACGTCTACAGATATCACGGAGTTAAATGGCACGCCATACCAAATGCCTCAATCTCCCTTTCCATGTCTTCCTCTCGACCCACAGCTGGCTCAGCAGCCAACATCTAGCTTCACATCGGAACTGCCAAATGAGGTCAAGATGATGGCCAATATCGACATGACAGATCCGATGGCCATGCACTTCTTCGGAGATGACACTTCATCAGTAATGGGCATCCCTGATGAATTTAGTGGAGGTGTCTCATCTTACAACCCTTTCAATCCCAATGAATTGGACAGCTGTGACGGTTCCAAACCTTCCACCGACTACTACGACGGGCTGTTCTCACCTCTGGACACCTCATTGGATTTCAAGGAGGGACCTTCCAGTACTTTCCCACATTTCGGAACCCCGGGTTGTGGTGCTCCCGGGATGGAAGGCTGGGAGTCATTCGTGGATTTCGATACAGAGCAATAATGATTTTTGACCATTCTAATGAGCACGGGAAGTCCTACAAGCTGGACTTCCTCGGCATTACGACTTTGCTTTCTACGCTATGAATTATTTCATCTTTTATGCCAGCGATACCATGTTATGATTTATGTCACCTTTTAGGGTATGACACCGGCCTAGATTAGATGCTGAAAGGCGTTGTTGGGGCATCAAAATTTACGCTTTGGATTTTTATGATTAACACCGAGTTCTAATTGGCTGTGCCGTTGGGCACTCGAACGAAACTCGACACGTCGACTTGATCCGCTCACAAGCACGGCTTTGCACATACCAGGTTCGCATATCGACATCTCTTCGATTGTCGACGCATTTCTATCATTGGTCAGCTGGGAAGTTGCCTAAAACAACCTTGGATACACGCCTATATATGGCAACTGGTATTATTGGAGATTACGATCTCAAGGTCACATGAATCTCTGCAAAAGACAGAGCCATCTCATCTCAGGCCGTCGAACGACGTAAGGCGCCTTACGATTTTGAATGCACTGAATTGGTCTGTGGCTTGATGGCTATCCGGGTTTTACAAAATTAAAATGCCACACAAAGAAGGAAAAACAAATAAATAGCTGAAAAAAACTTAGAAATAAAAACCCAAAATGTTTTAATTAAAAATATAAAAAAGCCTGACCATCTCGCTTGGTGATATGCGTTGCACACAAATTTACATCCAGAAGAGATTCCGTCAAGGTGTAAACTTCCCTGTCAAGCCTTCTCATTAATATGTCACCTTCGCCACTAGGACGAAATGGAGTTGGTTCGCTACCGTTTCCGCTGCTGGCTGCATTATATGCTTTGCACCAGTTTGCCAAGGTCGGACTGGAGGCCTTTAGCACAAGATACATACTTTCGATAGTCAGCAGCCGTTGAAAGTCTGTTTATTCGTTCCTCCCCGCCGGAGTCCGCTCCGTCCGCATGAGATTCCAACAAGGCGAAATTTTCACAAAGAGGCAAAAGACTATTGTCCTTTTTTTTTTTGCTGCAGTTTAGTTTTAGCCAAGTTGCTTGCTTAGTGCGTGACTGATGCTACGATATTGAAATCAGCTGGCTGAGATTACTACAGTGCACATCCATCGCGACTATGAGGACACGACCCCACTGCCGATATTCCGATACTCCGCTCGACACGTGAAAGAATCTGGAAGAAGCTGAAGTATTCTCTCTCTCATCGAGATCTGTGATCCTTTTTATCCACAGTAATGCTCTCTCTGAGCTATGAGCCATGGCCCACTTACTCTTATTTTTACTAAAAAATCGTTGAATACACTCTACTGTTATGTTCGATACGAATGCTCAACTGGGAACCTAGTTTCTTTAGGGTAAAAAGTTTTTGAGTTGCGCGTCGGCACTGAGCGGAGAACTCCGCTATGTACTGGTTGAGGAACATGAGGTGCGTACATGCAGACCTTCACTGCACTCATTAATTGCTGTGATACTCGTGATTCTCCTGTTAGGTCTCTGCGGGTTTAGAGTACTGATAATATAATCTGTTCAGCACCAGCATATGTCACTGAGCTTCATGGCGGACCATAACCTGAGTAGACACCACGTGTCTATGTTAGGGTCTGATTGTCGTTTAACAAATCAAGATATAGAAAGTTCTCTGTTGATTTCAATGAAGCTGATTACAGCCTAGGAAGAGTGAAGGACCAAGAGAGGCTACGAAATCCAAAACAAGATGAGACTAGATCTCCACATAGGTTCAGCAGAGTTGATTTTCAAACACCCCTAGCATTCAGGGTCGACAGCAAAGTTGCCGAGAATGTACCAACATGACCTGGTCCTATCATGGTATAATGCGCGCCGCCGACCTCATGAAATCGGTGTGTTGACCTGCAGAATTGCCGCCACTCACTTAAGTGTACATTCGCCCATTCTTCTCAGTTGGAGCTTGCCGCTTTCGATAGCATAACATAGAAGATATCAAGGACAGTTACATTAATACCTTAAAGTTCGTAGCCTGTAGCCATCCGTGGTAGGTCATATCCCACGTCAGTCCAGCGAATCAAGCCTGGCCTGTTAAAACCCATCTTGGTCTGCTGAATCAAAGATGTAGGTCAGCCTCATGAACGTAGTCACAGACACTTGTACTCAGTTGGCGATCAATTTGGCATTTTAAGTCGAATGATATCAGTGGAAGAAACCCAAGGTTCTAAAATGGGCGTATTGATCGTGATTGTATCAAACTCAGCCCTCCGAAGGTCGCTCAGAATACCGGTTCTGAAGGTCTCTGCATCGTCGGCTTCTCGTCCATCTCACTCACGGGCTTTCTCTCTAAGTTGACGCACTTGGTGCAAATGAAATGCATTACCCTTCGAGAATGCCCCTGATTCGTACAGTGCTCTCATCCTAGCGCGATATCTTTCCCAGCGAGGCACAAAAACTCCTGCTCATCAATCATTGCCTGGTCTCCGCTACGAAGCAGCCATCTAGATAGAGTAAATACATACGCCGTGGCATGTGGATCGCCGTAATAGCTTTTGAAGACCACATGCCCGCGAACTTCGAGATCACCAACTTCATTTGGAGCGGCGACTTGAATGCCTTTCCCGGGCATGGTGATGCGCATTTCGATGCTGTTCATGCAGGTTTCAAGGGATGACACCACGGCGCCCCTTCGTCGTAATCAGGGCATTCCAAGTTGAAAATCGATCCGGCACACGTCTCCGTCATACAGAAGCCGAGAGTGATGACGTTTTTAGGGGCTTTGTAATAGTGCAGCATGGAAGACGCCGCGATACAGGTATCTAGGTTGTCCCCCCCCTGAGACAAGAGTCGAGAGGTTTGATAGATCCCATTTTTGGTGATCTGCATCAGCGAGGCCCTCGCTTTGGACAGCCGAGATAAGCTTGGCCAGAAAGGAATTTGGTGCAAACGTCTTAAGACCTTGTGTCGATGAAGCAGCGATAAGAATATTGTTGGAGATGAGACTATATCAACCGCATGAACGTGTATCTGATCAATACTAAGCTATAAAGCCTGTATATGAATTTCGATCAAACTTGCAACATATTCAAGCCCTATCCTATTTAAGAAGGGGTAGTTTCCTGGCTGAATTGGGCGCACAGCGGATTTCCCTGCCACCGCTGCCAGTATCTGACCATGAGACAAGCTCACGGCTTTGGAGTTTCCAGTACTGCCAGGCGTTAGCATCAGCGTTGCTATCTCTGAACCCCCTATATAGAGACTCAATGTGCTTAATGGCACAACTTTTTTCTGGATATCCTCAGTGATATGTACGTGTAAGCCATGGTCTTCGCAGAATACGTTAGTCAAATCACATGTAGTGAGGCAAATGGGGTTTCTCAAAAGGGATGCCAATCTCTTTATTTGGTCGGCGCTCAGATGGTTTCGCGAAAGGATTACAGGGAGCCCGCCTGCGCAGAGTAAAGACCAGAACCAGACGATATTGTCTAAGTGAGTGGCGAAATACAATAATACCAGTTGCTTCTCCTTGAACTCAGAAAGGTTTAATATCAGGGTAATACTGTTTTGCTGAGATTCAAGATTTGCTTCAGGGGTCATTGGACTTGATGTACAGGCATGGATCAGTGAGCACTCCCTCCCCCCCTCCAAAACCAGCAAGTTTTTTCTTCTAGACTCATATCACCTGCTAGTAGAAGCGCTAACATTATGGGAGTTTAACAATTGTGTCTCCCTACAAGCCATCATACGTCTCAAAATTGCCAACATTGTCCCATTAAGACAGACTTCATATACAGCTGTCGCCAAGCAAACTGGCCTGGATGAACGAGCAGTACGTCAACTTCTCAGACATGCAATGACGATGCGAATATTTCGCGAGCCTGAGACAGGAATGGTGGTACATACAAAAGCGTCAAGGGAACTGCTCGATCCCGTGGCTAATGACTGGGTGCGTTTGGGAACTGAAGAGATGTGGCCTGCAGCCACAAAGGTAAGATGAGCTGCCATGATGATCTAGAGGAGCACGAGCTAAGTTTCCACCCTTGCGAAGATGGTCGATGTTTTGCAAAAGTGGCCAGGATCGTAGGAGCCGCACGAAACGGTGAGAATCTTCGTTCTTCGGAGTTCGAGGAGGAACAGGCGAAGACTGATGGTTGATTTCATCGCAGGGGTTTGCTAGTGCAAATGGTTCAGACCGAAGTATCTATCAGAAGCAGATCCCGGTCGCGCCCTTCGTTTCGCAAACGGCCTACATGCTCATGCAGGAATATAACTCAACCCATGTCGTCAACGACTACGACTAGGCGAGTCTTGGAAAAGTTTAGTTGGTCGATATTGGAGGCGGCGCGGGTCACGTCAGCGTGGAATTGACTAAACAATGTCCTGGTATCACTGTCACTGTCATTGTCATAATATTTAGCTTGCGTAATGGATAATGCCTTCCATTGTCTAGGGTAGCTATGAAACACATCGCGGTTGTCCTAACGACGGCGCCTCCAATTCCATCATCTCATTATCCAATTCAACGCAGATTATCAAAATTAACAATAACAATGACAGACTAAGTTGACAACCTAAGGCAATGAATTAATTCCCTATGCGTCTGCTTGTCTCCTCCTCTTTTCTGCTATTATCTGTATCAGTCATCCCTAAATTGGCTGGAGTGCCAGATAGTTCTGGGCGGGCATGTCCTTCGTTAGCCTGTTGACCTTCCGAGCGAGGAGCATCCGAAGCGGATGATTTAGGGAGCATGAAATCATGGCCGCCTGCATTAAGGTGATGTCTGATGGACTGATGGCGTATCTCTCGTCTACCTTGCGTCTGGGCTCGAGGTCTTCGGTTGATTCTCGCACAGGACCTTGGATGTAATGTTGCAGAGCGTTGCCTCCTAGATCTTCTATGCCTAATATTCGGTTCCTGTTGACTCCCTGGTCCTAGAATTCAGTAGGTAATATCATAATAAGCCAGAAACACGCAATATACCTAGGCCCACTGAGTTCGTTGCTCCTACGGCTAGCTCAGAATAACGCCAGCCCCGCCCCGTGCTGTTGTTATAGACTCGGTAACCACCAGTGTGTTCTACATATCCCGGACTTACACGGACTGTAGGCAATGCGATTCTATTGATACTTGGTCTCGGTAACGGTGGAGTTGGAGAAATTGTTGGGTTTGCTGAAGTTGAAGCAGGAGAGGACTGAATGTTCGTTGAATTCTCCTGGAAAGGTACGCTATAAGGACGATGCGCTGATATAATAGACGAAATCGAAGGCAGCGAAGGAGTGTACGAAGGTAGCTGAGCCGTTGCTGGTCGTGGGGCTATCGATATCCGTGAAGTAGAAGAATATGGCTGATTTGAATCGGTACCGAGAAGAGGGAAAGCCCTTGGTATACGTATGGTTCCAGCGACAGTTCTTGGAGTATCTGTGGAAGTTTGTAATGGTCCCTCGGTTCTCTGTTTTTCAGAATTGGTGCAGTTTGTATTGTCATAACCCGATCTGGGCATTATGACTTAGAATGGACAATATGATACTTGTGCGTATTAATTGGGGTGGAGACAATGCAAGCTATACCCAGCAATTTCTCAAGCGTCGAATCTGAAACGAGCCCTAACTAAACTGACTGGATGAATAGGGATACTGAAGGTATAGTCAACAGGGAACAAACCTGACGGGCCAGTGATTTGCTTTTCGTTTGTAGCAGAGTTCAGAGGCGAAGGGTAGGTAAGACAAAGCGGTGTAGTGGTTTGGGCTATGAGATCGATTATAACCAGTATCGAGGTAGTATCAAAATAAAATCAAGGTAATGAGCTAGTTATTGCTTCAAGATTGTGAAATCTAGATGTAATCAGATGGATAAGCCCGAGTCTAGCGGAAACGTAGAGTAGATATATCGAATCTATAGGCAGTGTAGCTGTTTGACGGCACGAAGAAAGCACATTGTAAGCGCTGTAAGAGTATAAATAGCTACATCTTGGGGAATCCTGCTGTTTGTACGGGTGTTTTGGGGTGATGGGGCGTACCAACAACATCGGCCTCATGATTTGTTGGATCACACAATCGGGGCCGGAAGGAGGATGACCTTGCTATCATGAAGCACGTTTGTTTACCGATTTTGTCTAATCTCATCAATGTGCTTGTACACTATTCATTATGAAAGAACATGTTCAGTGTGATATGATCAAGGTCTTGAACCACTTCGAATATTTCTTGGAGATGACCTTAAAATTTAGTAACAAGATTTTTGATGGTTGTCTAGTAAAGCTTCTGGGGTCGCGATCTGGAGGTCAAGACAGTAGCTACATAGTTAGTTCTAATAACATAGAAGTCTGTGTAAGATGATTTGGTGAGTTCAAGAATAGTCAGAGATCTTGTTTAAGGCGAGAAGGGGTGCTTGAAAACACAACTGGTAGCTTAAAACCGGCTCGTGCCCCAAAGGTTGACTATGGCTATGGTATTATGAGGAAATCTGTAGCGGCGAAACATGATAATGCCATTCTCAGCGGGTTGTACACTTGTTATGTTATTGTAGGCATATATTGATGGGTTGTAGGACCCCATCTCTATAGTAGACTAGACTAGGAGAGTCTCAGATTGCAATATCCAAACTAGGCTTGAGCTTGTGAGGGCTTTTATCCCTCAGCACCTGGTGCGTCTACTGTTATTGTCTGAGTTTGGGCAGTGGGCACCATAAAGTCACAATCGAGGGAGTTATCCAAATCACGGGTACATGGACCCTGGGCGAAGGGGTCACCAAATCTGAACACTTCTACTTGAGAAACACATATAGAAAACGGATATCTTATTCGTCAGGAGGCCTGTTGAGCCTATGTCATACTTTGACTCTCCTGTCTCTATGATTGCTTTCCTTCCCTGTCCATCTGTTTGTGCTGACACTGATGCTGTTGGGGTTATCATGCTGCAGCCTGTTAGCTTTTGATTGTCGGCCCGGCATGTTGGGTTTGGGTTGTCGGTCAGGTAGTTTTTGCTCTAGTGCCGAGTCGACTTCCTTGGCCCATGCGATCCAGTCCACCCTTCTGTTTCTCCACAAGTCTCCTTTCCAATTTCTCCATATCCGACGGCCTATGAAAGAATCCCGAAGCTCCTGTTCGTGTTGTCCCAACTCTGTCATAATGGACTCTTTGATGTGGAAGGGTAGGGATATGCCATCACTCCTTGACGGTACAGCGATGATGGATGATAAAACCTTGTTCCCATGCTCCGAGTTGGCTAATTCCATAATGTGTGGCCGTAAAGCAGCAACCAGTGCCTTGTGAAAGATTTTGTTTTGAGATGGTGTTGAAAGTGCATCCATTATAACATGTGATGTGGGCCCAGACGAAGTCGCGAGCTCTAGGATTTGTTCCTCTGACAGCGCTGCTATCGATGCTTGAATTGCCTTGCGTGGTGATTCTGGTGTAGCAAGCATTGCTGTAACTAAATGAGACCCGTGGGACACCAGGGCTGAGCGGTTCTTTGCCAGCGGTTCGTGCTGCTTTTCACCATCCCCTTTTGACAATGGTGGCAAACACAACCGGGGAACGAGTGACTTGGAGTCGTCCCCACACTCTTCGACTAGGCGCTTGGTCAGAGCTTTGACTTCCTCGTATGCTTGGCGCGCTTGACAACGTTCAATCAAAGCTTTGATTACATTGAATCTCGACAAACTGACTAGCTTGCCAAACTCTGGTATTGTTTGTTTGACCACCCCTATCAAATCTTCCTTGCTTAATCGGTTTAGGACACGGATTGCTGGGTAGCACGCGATGTCATTGCGCAAAAGACTGTGCATCCGAGGCTCTAGGATGTGCTTGTAAAGTACTTTGAAAACCTTCCCTGGACAATGCACAACGAGTGTTTCCAACAGTCGAGAGCCAATTGCGTCGTATAACATGGAGTTGACGAAGTCAGATGCAGGGGTCGTTGCGTCTTTAAGCGATGCAGGTGCACCTGGCAGAAGATGCCACAGCAGAGTCATTTCACCAGACTCATCGCCAGATTTGGCATTTAAGGTAATGTCGAGCTCCAGCAGTAGCTGAAGGACTGGATTACCAGTAGGGTGTGTTGCCAGGACTCGCAATTCTGTTGGGCTCATACCCGAAACCGAGTCCCCAATGATCTTCCTTGTCGCTAAATTAAACGAGTTGGGGACGGCACGCAGCTGGCTATCGCCCTCGGCCTCTGCGTTGAATTTCCAGGGCGCTGATATCTTTTCTTTCTTTTTGCTATGAATCAGCGATTTCGTTTGTACCTGGTCTAAAGGTCGGCCGGAGAGGATAAGTAGTAGGACTCGTAAAGTGTGGGATGCAAATCTGTCCGTCAGCAAGAAGCTGAGCCGCCCTTCGAGTTCGTCGAGGGTTAAGAGGAAGAGTTCCTCCATATATGGGAGAGGCTTTTCGTCCTGGTCCTCGTCTTCACCGGGCATATCATCCCGTTCGCCGCCCAGTTCTCTTGTGACAATTGGAGCGGATTGAAGAAATAACGTCTCACAACAGTGGCTTGCGAATCGATGCTGAACGAGGTTGAGGAAATGGCTGGCGAATTGTTCGAATAATATCTTCTTTTGTCTCGTATTTGACATGAGAATCAGGCGCTCCATCAAGCGCGAACATGATTGACTGCATGCTAGTTTGAGCTCCTTGCCCTGGGCTTCGGCGAACACACTTGCTAGGAACAGTTGGCGCTCCTCTTGGGATGGGAAATTGTCGATGTCGAGCTGTTCGTCTACGGATCGAAAGTACTCTTGCTCCTGGTCGGAGAGCATGCCGAAGAACTCGCGCTCTGTTGGGAGAAGGCCGGCGGCTGTCTGGGATTGCTCGTAGCCATCTTGGAATTCGGGAGCCCGATCACCGGTGGTCTCGTCTTCATTGCGTCGTCTCCTCTTGGCCGTCTGTGTCGACTCGTCTGGGGCTACCTCATCCTGCTGTCGCTTCTTCTTCCGCTCTTCGCGGATGGCCTGGCGTTTCGAGCGTGGCTTCGGCATTTCTTAGAATCTAAAATCGTACAGGCGCACAGAAACTGTGCTCTATTTTCTCATGAGCGTCGTCACAGCGAGCTCCTGTTGATGCGCCACATATAGTTGCAATGGCTAGGTATGTAGGAGCTGGTCGGTCGATACCTAGGTATCTGAAGGTGCCGCCAAAACAATAATTTTCTGATAAGAGCAGCGCATTGAGGCGATAAGGAGATACGTACTAGGTACATGCAGGGACGGGATGGCTCACCCCACTCACGTTCAAAGTTGGCACTCGCTAACGGCAGGCACCTCTAGTGAGCTCCAGTATGTTTTTAGCAGGGTAGCGGCCTAAAATACCCACTACTACCTCCTTGCACAGGGCCTAGGTAAGGGTCTGGTAAGGGCTCGAGAGCGAATACGACAGCAGGGCATCGTCAGCTCCTCGGAGTGACATACTTACTGTTACAATGATATATGAGAGAATGTCATCAGAACTATGCTAGCCTAGATCAGTACGAAAGACTGACCGATCACTGCCATGGATACCTTGCCTTAACGTTTCGGTTGGCGTGATAAGTTGATGATGAGTGGGAAAATGGTTTCGACGGCATTGCAGAGCATAACGGGGAGGCGCTGTTGCAAGGGTCCAACTAAAGATTCACACTAGGTAGTACACTATATAAACCACAGGATACGCAAGTCCAGCTAGGAGGCCAATAACTCCCATCGACCTCAGGGTTCATATTGCCTGTTCATCCGGGCTAGGATACCCCGGATCTATCCAGTCTAAGTAAATCGATTGAATGCAGCTTGTATCAGATCAAGCTACTGCCATGACCATAATATGGCCGCTCCTGCAGGCGGCCTTTGGATTCACTCTCGCTGTGGTGGGAGCATGGCTATTGACATTTGTCTCCAAGTTATGGCAGACTCGTTCTCATATCAGGAGGCTACAAAAAGCCGGCAAGGTCAGTTCAGCGATTCGGATACGACAACAATAACCAGGACATGTCTAATGTCTCGTTGCTGCTCAATTTAGCCCGTTCCTCCTCACAGCTTCCTTATGGGACATCTCCTACAAGCAAAAGCCGCATCAGAAGAGCTTCCGCCGGGGGCACATAGCGCCTATGTTCTGACGCGATTGGCCACCAAGTTCAAGACGGAGGCCTTCTACTTTGATCCGTGGCCCATCGCCGATCCGCTTCTCAGCTTGACGGATTACCGACTTGCGAATCAGGCTACTAGTCACGAGTGGACGGGAAGCGTGAAACCACCGACACTATCGCGATGGTTCGCACCGATTTCCGGGCGCGGAGGGTTAAACCTATTCACGCAGAACGGGGCAGATTGGAAGCAAGATCATGAGATCTTCTTGCCATTCTTCAACAATGCCAACCTCGATGCTACACTCCCTGCCATCGTTGAAGAGATGCTCGTATTACGTGGTATCTTGCGGCAAAAGAGTCAACAGAAAGACGTAGTACTTCTGGAGCCTCTTATGCTCGCTCTAATGAACGATGTAATTGGCCGCGTGGTTTTCAATGCCGAGTTGAAAAACCAGACTTCAGGCTCTCACCACCCTCTCTCGAAGGCCATGCTTCGTCAGCTTAGTCTCAAATTTACCGAGAACGATGTAGTGGCGAGCCTGACACAATTGAATCCTCTTTGGTCATTGGAGGTTTGGTACAATGGTCGTGTGCTCGATAAACAGATTCGTGCTCAGATAGAGAAGCGCGCTGCTGTTTTTCAGGCTGAGAAAGGCTCTGATGACAAATCTCCCTCAAACGCTATGTTGGACCGTATCATCGCAGACTACTTTTCTCAATCAAGCCACAAACAATCAGGTCGTATAGATGAAGAGTTCATGACTATGTTATGCGCACAAATGCGCTTGCTATTCTTCGCAGGCTACGATTCGACTTCGAGTACGTTAACGTCCATGTGCTATCTAATATGGAGACACCCTGATGTCCTAGCGAAACTGCGCGCTGAGCATGATGAGGTATTCGGCCGAAACACCGAGGCTTGCCCCGCGAAGATTGTTGAAAATCCATCCATCCTCAACTGTCTCCCTTACACGAATGCCGTTATCAAGGAAGTAATGAGACTTTTCCCGCCGGCCGCCGGGGTGCGCCAGGGCTGCAAAGAGCTGGTGCTTAGGGGAAACGACGGAATGGAATATCCAACTGAGGGGATTATCGTACAAATAAATCACGTAGCGATGATGCGGAATCCTGCGACCTGGCCGCGCCCCCTAGAATTCCTACCAGAACGCTTCCTGGTTGGGCCAGAGCACGAACTATATCCGCCCAAGGGTGCCTGGCGAGTGTTTGAGATGGGTCGAAGAGATTGTACAGGTCAAGCCTTTGTCATGAAAGAATTGCGCATGTTCCTCGCTCTATTCGCCAGGGAGTTTGACTTCAAGGAGTGTTACGATGAGGTGTACGCCGGGGAGACAGTCGATCTCACGCATGTGTACAACGAGAAAGCATTTCTGACTGAATCAGGGTCGGCGCATCCGAGAGGAAACCTCCCATGTAGGATTTCGCTTAGTCACTATGCAAGTACAAGCGCCTAATTGCCACATCAGAGGAAATGCAGTTTGATCTTGTTGGCGAAGCTGTATATTAGTTTTCAGGCACCAGACGTTGTCCAATGTAATTTATCTTCCTCTTCATCTAGGAACATCTCCTACACCATTTGATAACCACCTACTATATGCTAAGCAGGCAGTAAAACATCACCAAGACGCATCCTCACATGATTCTATAAACACGACAGTGGCCTGTAATGAAAGGACCTCCCTTCCGTGTATTTGCGGTGACCTCAACCGCCGCTCCCGCGTTTGTGTAATGTACGCTCGGGAACAAACAGGTGCACAAACACCTGGCAAGCGTAACCTTGGAAGGCAAACGGACGTGCTTCTGTGATCCCACTGACCGTTTTCTCTTGCTTTCCTTCTCTCTCTCTCTCTCTCTCTCTCTGTTACTCTCCTCTCTTCTACTGTCGATATTATAGCTGCCTTCTTCGAAACGAGGCTAGTGGATAACCCGCAGCACTTCGCGATACACCCAATCCTAGATCTAAGAGCCATTGTAGCACATTCATCTCCATCGCCTTGTACAAGAATCAGGGTTCCCTTCTCTCAAAATCGATTTCAATTCCTCCGTCTCCTTGCCTCCCATGTTGCATTGATGCCAAACGTGTTCGAGTCATTAGTAAGTTATTGCGTGACTGCGCCATTTCCTTTTCACGCATATAGCAGAATGATGATCGAAATGTAATCACATTGGTTGAGCGGGTATATGGATATATACCAATGATAACTTTGAAGTATTTCTGATGCACCAATTTACCATTCATAACCTATCTCTTCGTGTACCCTTGGATGTTCCATCGCTAACATGTGGTTTTTCCTATTATTGGATAGTATTAGTCACATGTGGTTTTTCCTATTATTGGATAGTATTAGTCACCTCTGGTATTCCTGGGTTGCCAAGTCATGCCCGCCTGGGCCTGGACAGACTTGGCATCGCCAAGATGCTCACTACTACTGTATGGTATGGGGCGCCTCATGTGTAAAGGAAACTGTACATGTACCTAGGTAAATTAGCTTACATCTTTACATACAACATCAAGACCTCAAGAATTCCCACAAAACAGCAGTATTCTGATGAGATATTTCGATGTTGTTCTTCTTGGTGATTAGAAGTTCCTGTTGATCTTCCTTGGTGAGGGGGATCAAATGCAGCGACCAAGCAAGACTGGGCTCGTCTCGCAAAGTAGCAAGTGCCCTCATTCCAAGACAAGAGGTCTCGCGCGGCGAGTTGTGTGCTCGTAGGTCGGGAAATATCTATGTAAAGAGGTTTGGCCATCTGTTGATGCATTCTTTAAGATCGACGCGGGATACATACGTCATAGACGTGGCACTATGAACCGGTCGCATCTGCTACGATCTGCCTCTAGATCTGCGTCAAGAACAAGAAACCGCCCACTAAAACCAGCGGGCCAGCCCGTTTCCACGTGATGAAAATCAATCTCCAGTGTTTTTCATCTATTCAAGAATAATTGAATTGCTGACCTGTTTTCGTCAACGTGTGCGACTGAATCATCTTTGCGACCGAAGAGAATGCTCACGCAAGTTGTGCGATCGCCTTCAAGTCATGGGTTAGGGCTATCAGCACCAACCCAAGGGATCTGCACCTCTTTTGCAGTGCTTCCAAAACGCACCAAGCTGGAGAAGAGCTGCAACCTATCTTGTGAATCATCCGCGGTCATCCTTCAAGTTCAGGAGTACGCGGCACGAGAATGGGCTGCTTTTCATCTGCGCAAGCCGAAACGATATCTGATGTGACGCGACGGCGATCTCCATCCATGACGGCTATTCAGGCTGGTTCCAGTAGGAGATCATGCATCGATATCGCATTTGTGAGGAAGACTGGGAAAATGTGAGAATTGTGACGGCGGATGCGAAATCCGAACTGATGAGTCTCAACGATTAAAAAGCAACAGCAGCCCATACCACCAAGGTCAAGCCATTTCTTGCGAGATATCCATCCCGATGACGATCGCGATGAATACAGCCAGATAGAGCAGGTGATGTAGGTACCTGTGGATCTTCACTAACTAGGTCGTCGTGAGTAAAATTTCGAAATCAACTGTCACGTCAACTGGTGTCAACACTAGCTAGCATACTACTCCAGGCTTGTCAAAGAATGGAACTGGGAAGAAAGTAGCCGTTTATGTCTTGTATACTACGATCGACTGTCAACGCTGTCACATGACGCCTACCTAGTTCGGATCGAATGTGGGCGATAGCCCCAAGAAGGAGAAGCCAGGACTGATATCGACATACAACCGAGGTATTGAGACTATTTCAATGTCTATTTTTACTAATTCTCGGTGGAGATGTGACAGTATCAGCGGGTTGCGACGTTACAACAGCTGCCCGAATCTGCGATGTGAAGAGAGCTGTTGGTTGTGAACGGGGGTCGACTACACAGTTTCAGGCAATGATCGTAGAGTACTACTTACGGTTCGAATCATTGCGGGCTCACGCACGCGTGCTGGATTCGGATGGGTGATAGAGAAGGGGAAGGCGTTCCTTACGCCGTGGGGCAGAGCATCTACCTACTCGACTGAGAAGAACGGCACAGCATTATGACTGAATCTCGCTTTCTCGCATCGTATATCGTCTGACATCAGTATATTGCTATTCCAAGTGCGCCGAGATCCTTTCGGCACCTGTGCCTCTACGCCGTATCTATAATCGCCGCCACAACAGGTCCTAGAAGAGCGGTTAGTGTAGTTTATTCTTTGCGGAGCTTGCGAAGTTAAGCACTTAAGCCATGAATTGCTGGGTCTGTTGCTTTAAACTCTGCTTGCTCACAAGTGGAATTGCGGGCCGCGTCTAAGAGTGGAAGCATACCTATCCGGGGAGGCATCAACCTTCGCCATCTTTTCCAGGCAATATGATATGCCGATCGCCTCGTTTTAACTCAAAGGAAGGAGTCGCGCTCTACTATCGTGGTATCGCCATAAGAGGCAGGCCTACGTTGATGTGGCGCCCTCGGCAGTAATTCGGCGGGGTTCCGCTCGTCCAAGGACTCTCAAGCTATCCTCTAGACAAAATTGGCAACACCATCGGTGTGGAGGAACAGGGCTGTCTGCAGGTCATGCATACATGGCTACACCACAGCTGGTATGAGGTCTCGTCAGCTCACAGTTGGTGGTAATTGGGGCTGTTCACGTCGCAATCACTGGCTTCCAACTTAGAGCAACTCCGCCCATATGGTGCACGTGTAGTCAGTGCAGCCCTTTGTCACTCCTTGATGCGCTCCCTGACGTCGCCGTTGCCCGTTGCTCGTTGCCACGAATAAGGTACAGGTCATACCATGTGCATCTACTGCGTAGGACCAAATAATCCGACAGACGAGCGTTCGTTTCCGCCTGGCGTTTATTTGCCAATCGGCACCCTACCAAGAGCATCACCGGGTATTCCTTTCATTAAACTCAACCAAAGACACAGCACCTGTGTTTCAGCGATCGAATGGAAACACCACTAAACGTGGGTCCAGGATCCTTCTCTATCTACCGAGGTCCAATCCCTGGCGAGGTATGCCGTGTGCTCTAAGTAAGAGAAGCATCTTACCACTATGTAAAGAGATTAAGTGGGAAATGACCCCGGCTCAAGTGTGACCACTGAGGATTCGCAGCTGGCATTTTGGGTAAGATGCCACTCTAACGAATGTGGATAAAGCTCTTGTTTCTGTTCCTTGCATATTTCCTCACCAACCCCGAAGTGATCGACGGGACCCATGCGTGCCGTGCAGGAGGGCTTGTTTAATGGAACCAAGTACCTGGGCCGATCTTTACCCATTTACACGAAATCCCGGCGCTACGCCTTGCGCCATAACGAGCGTTACCAATGAACGTGCTTCAATGTCGATTAATCTAGAAAGAAACATCGAACACCAGGATCGATCTGGACTAAATACAACGAGACGTGAGCTTGATTAATATATTCATATTCTAGATCAAATGTCTATGCGCACGTGTAGTACATAAGTAAGTGTGACAGAATAGCGACCCTGAAAAGTGCGAACCAGTAGGTACCGATTCAGAACACCTGGGCTAAACTATCCCTCAGGACCGCTTTAGTCGCCTTGTAATTGATTCTTTCAGGTTGACGACGCGCGAAATTTTGCTCATCATCTAGGTAGCCAGCTAGGCACCTATGTAATGCGTTGGTTCCTTGCTTTCGCAGAGCATACTCTATTTCCACTTATACTTAGGAGCCTCATCGAATACGTTCAGTGGCGCAAGCAATTGTAGTTATAAATATAGAATAAACATCTCGGCTAATATGCCAAGCGTGAGGCGGATCCATATGTTTGGATCTTGTTTAACGTTATGGTTGATAACCTCTATTTTTCAGTGCAGATGGCATGTGATAATGAGTGTCTCAGGGCATTGCCAACTTTCGTGTAGCTATTGAATCTTGATATCTCGATAAGGGTGATTCACAGTGTCACACTGACTAGCCGGTAAATAATTGATGGCTGCTAATAATATCTACCTAAGAGGTAACGGAGACTACAGGAATGAGAGTGTTTTTGCACGCTGACAGCTCTCTCAAGCTTCATACTATATTCTTGCTGTCTAAAAAAGCAATTGACTTCAATTTGTGACACCAAGGACTCCCTATCATCATAAATGTAGATATCCTCTGCGTGGACGCCACCTACTTGAAGGCGTTAGTGTAAATTATGCATAAAACCTAGACACAACATTCAAGGATCATGCTAGATATTGCCCCCTATACAGCCCAATGGCTTGTATGGAGTAAGGTGAGTCTGATTTGGCCTAGAAAGAGTCAGGGTCTTACACTGTGACATCGATGTTTTACCTGGCTATCAGAAACACTCGGACCATGGCTTTGGATGTCTTAATCTATTCACATCAGTAGAAGTTTATGAATTATCAACTTTGCCACTTTCAGCCCCTGAAGACACGTTCTCTCTATGCCAATATGAATGATACCGGAGCTTGTCCAATAGAGCACATTTTGCTTCCAGTGTAACGAGGTTTATTATTATCTCATGATTCTCTACTATGGAGACACTGATCAGATCTGAGAGCGTGAGCTATAAGCATGATCACTAGCATCAATCGACGTTTTCCTATTCCCTGTTCAAAGGTATAAAATCAGGTCTTCCTAGTAATTAATAGTATAATCATTCCCTCATCTTGATAGATTCAAGTATTCTGGCAGCAATGGGACATCACATACGCGTATCACAGCTATAACAATTTGTGGATACCATCTCTTTGCTAATGGAAGCCTCATGAGAAGCCTCATAAAACTGGCCCTTTGAAAATAACATAAGGTGACCAAAAGCGCTCTACAGAATAGCGCTTGGTCTGCAGGGAATTCTGAAAACAAAACCTGATATTGGTTCAGAATGAAGATTGTCAACGATCTTGATACATAGCCTATAACTAGTGTGCTACGGGCAGGTCAAAGACCGCGAGGCATCACCTTGACGGAGGCTCTCCGGACAATTTTCTACTATGCCTATGACAAGTAGGGTTCATCTGACCTTATTATGTCTCCCCAGATCCTTTCATAACCTGCTTTGGGAATGACTCCCGATGGTGCATGTGTCCAAACAGATCCTCTAGCCAGAATCCTTGTCTAGGGCGATCTTAGCACGCAGGGTATTGCCAAGGCTTTTTTTCGGCTCCACCACTCATCCAGGCGCAAACAACCTCAATGCTGTCGACTGACAGTTTCAAATCAGACGGCTCCCCCTGGCCGGATCAGGAAGGTGAAGCATGACGGGCCAAACAACACCTTCGCACGATGCCTGACTTCCAGAGCCGCCAGGACGACGGCCGTAGCACGTACCGTAACGTTTCTTCGGAGGTCGCAGGGAATCGGTCCCACCGGCACGCAAAGGGATGTATCATATGAGGGCGCGAACGCTCGTATATAATGATGGAGGATGCCCTCGACCATTCCGGCCGGTCTCTGCTACCACCGCTCCCGGCGCCATTTGCGAGCTTCAATAGTTCTATCTTTGAACTGCCATTCCTTACTGCGTAGTCAGTTGTCATTCTTTCGCTGGGCGTACTGTGTATCCCCTTCTATTTGAAACTCGCCTTACAAACTTCGCCTTCGTTGTTGATCAACCTCTATAGCTTTCTAGAATGCGCGGACTATTTGGTCTGGCTGCGGCCTCTGTTGCCGCCTTTATTACCGGCTCCCTGGCCCGTCCTCTCGTTGTCAGGCCGGGCGGCGTCGACGATGTCGTCATCACTGAGTTGAACAGTATTAACAGTACATCCAAGGTGGAGGCGGCTGCGGCGAATAACCCTCTGCAGCTTGAGATCGTCAACAACTTTGGCTCCAACCAGATGTACCTATATGTCACAGGCAGAGACTCCAACGGTGTTGCGTGCATGGTGGGCGCTGATGGAAACCTCTTCTATCCCGATGCTGGTGGCTCGACGACCCCGGTCCCTATTACTGGCGACATCAAGACGTCTCTGGGTGGCATGGGTTCAACTACTACTTTCACGGTCCCGGACTTCCTCATTTCTTCTCGAATCTGGGTTTCTGAGGGAGAGCTCCAGTTCTTTACCAGTCTTGACCCTAACAATGGCATGACTGCCATTGTCGAGCCCTCCGTCGCTAACAGTCAAGACCCGTCTGCATCTATCAAATGGGGCTTCGTTGAATTCAACTGGGAAAATGGCACGATCTTTGCCAACATCACCTATGTCGACTGGGTAGGTATTGCCATGGGTATGGCCTTGACCTTGGGCAACGGCGAGACCCAAACTGTTAAGGGTCTGGTAGCTAGTGGTGTTCAGAAACTCTGTGACGACCTCAACGCTCAGAATGCCGTGGACGGTGCCGGCTGGGATAAGCTCTGCGTGAGAAACGAGGGCGGCGAAGCGATCCGCGTATTGTCGCCTAACTTATACCTGGACATCGACCCCAACTGGCAGGCGGAGTACTACAACGCCTACATCGACGAAGCCTGGTCCAAGTATGCCAACGAGGACCTGATTATTAACACCCAGAGCGACGCGGGCAACGTAGCCTGCCGCGTGACCGACGACCAGTTGATGTGCGCTGATGACAACCGCGGCTACCCTAAGCCTATCATTAAGGATATCTACGGCTGCAACAGCGGCCCCTTCGCCATCATTGAAAGCGACAACAATGTCCACAGGGCCGTTGTTCCCCGTCTATGCGCTGCCTTCCACCGCACTACGCTCCTCCTCGACGGCGGCAACACCCAGCCTAGCCTCTCGGCCGACACCTACTACACCTCCGACCCGACGAGCCACTACTCGCGCATCGTGCACGTGTACGAAGAGGACAACATTGGCTACGCCTTCTCCTACGACGACATCAACCCCGAGGGTGAGAACGCCTCGGGCACTGTCGCCGGTGACGGCCCAACCCTTCTCAAGGTCACCGTCGGCGGATGGTCGTAAAGACAAAAGCACTTTCATTAATGTAAATTTCCAAAGGCTTTTCTGATGGGGCATTACATTACGTCTGGGAAGCCGGATGGTCTATCTAATGAGGGTCGGGAACGGTTTCAGGGGGAAAGCATTGCATTGGATCTCATGCATTTCTGCGCTGTACAACACTCATATAACTCGGGGAGTTTTGCCGGTTTACCCTCCATCTATCATTTCTCGTATATATTTCTCAGTCTTATAAAGGCATCTGGTACATATATGGCATGTAGTATATTCGAATTATATCACACCATATCCAATATAGTCGCTCGTTCAGGACATACTATCTCTCTAATCCCACGCGCCTTGCTGGTAAGAGTTGGCTAACGCAGCGTATTGTCCTAATCTTAGTTCTATGTAAAGAGCATGAGTTGTTGTTGGCAGTCAGTGTGACCATCCCTGACAGCACTCTTGTACGTTCTAATCTCTAGCAGATGACTAGCTATTACGAACACAAGTTTCACTGACTTTCCGCGAGAATTGTAGACTGTGAATACTTCCTGCACATGAGGGTGAAGAATTCGTCTACTACAATTCAAGTTAATACATGGGTAAGTTAATGGTTACACATTATGTATTCATGAGTTTCTATTCTATTAACCGTAAACCGTCAAATGTTCTATCTACAAGTAAAGCACGCTCTAATCAACGCTCTTCTCATCCAGCTTCTAATACCGGTTAGGGGTGCCCGGGAAGCTCCGCAGCAGATCTACCTGTATGGTCTGAATATAACTCTGCCCTTGGAGGATTTGTGTAGATTTCAGACGCCGGCGAATGTGTCCTATATTGATCCTGGTGCTGTAGGTCGGAGAACTTGTAGTACTCTCGAGGTATCTCATTCTGGCCTTGCCCTTGGGGGCCACGCTGGCTTCGAAGCCGTCGATACACGACCCATGCGATGAAGACACCAGCAAGCCCGGCCAACGCCACACCTATTCCAATGCCGATATAAGCGCCCGTGCTGAGCCCAGCTGGTGGTGAAGCATCTGATGACGAGGTTGAAGAACTCGTTGGTGAATCGGTCGCCTGTAATGCAGATGATGTAGTTTTGACAGTGGAGGATGACGTTGAAGTTGAAGTCGGCACTTCCTTGGGGTTTGGATCGGTGATATTGAAGTAGTGACAGGAGATCGACGGTTGATCGTCCACATTTGATGTCAACAATAAGTAGAAGACGTTTGATTCGGCGAGATCAAAGTCGTATAGCTGGACTTCCCAATCGAATCGTTTCACCTCCCCATCAGGCACACCTTATCAAAACTTCACGTTAGCAACGGGAGCATATGACGGGGAAGTACCGGCTTCGGTTAAGCGCACATACTAAAGATTGTTGGTCCGAAGTTTGCGCCGTCGGTTGTGAGACTCTCTTGGAAGATGGTGATGAAGAAGTCGTGAAAGGGCGTTGTGAGTTCCAATCTTTCGGTCTGCCCAAGGACAAAGATCGGGTTTCCCAAGAAGTCCTTCGCTTTTCCTGGCGCGGGAGGATTGACGAACTCATATACAGTCTGTCGAGAGGATATGTCAGCAGCGATAGCTGCTGTCAAAAAGATCGCCGAGGCGAGCCAGCGAAGCCTCACCATCCCGCCAATTAGCAGAGTATATGCGCTCTAGCTCAATAAATAAATAACAAGCTGTAGAAAGACAGTACCTATATCCAAGAATGAAATCTGAGAGGTCGTCGGATAGGGGCCAATGCCAGATAACCAGATCTGAAGCAATGGAAAATGTCGTGTGTTCTTGCTTCGCCGCAGCAGCCAAACTCCATTCTAGTGTACGTTCTCCTTTCATGGTGAAACAGATGCCTGTCCGCCTTGATATTCAACCGACGCCGATGACTGAATGGGACTAGATAGCTCGAAGCCAAGGCTGTGAAGGCTCTTGGGACCTTAGGGCAGTGCTAAAAATAGGCTTAGCTTCTTATAGGAACATTATATTCGTATCGCTCGCGATATCCTCCGAGCAGGATCTAAGTAGAGGACATCCAATGGCCCCAAGTCTCTCGAGTCAGGCTTCATAGAAAAAAAATTGTCCTGTAAGCTGTTGAACTGAGGAGGAAGTGATTTGACGGACTTCAATGTCTTGGGACTAGCGGTTCTGTCAAATATCTAGACAGCATATCTCTCCTGATTGTTACACATGTTGATGCTGAAGCGCCTCTCTTATAGTCCACAACATACCTAGTCACCTCGCGTTGCGATGCGAACATTGATCATACCTGTCACTATGTCGTTCTTGAACCTTGGCCGGGAGAGGAGGCCCAACGGGGGTTGTGTCCCGCCTTCTTATCCGCTTAACGTTCTCGTTCCAATGCTGAACCGACGGCGGTTGCCCTTCGAACCAGTCGGCTGACTACCCACATAGACAATGTTATGTCCATCAGCCTCAGGGTTGAATCTCAATGATGCACCTACCTCATCTGCACGCCTGCCCGAGCATTCACACTCGTGCCGTCCCCAATGGCCCGAGTCCCGCCCTGGCCTGTGCTGGCTATCATGCTTGTCCGTGGCTCGCTCATAACTTGTACGAACCCAACAACAATACTGAACAACTTGTGCTATTGTTTGGACTATAGTGCCATTGTGTATACAGATCGCCTTACATCTATACGCCGCCACCTCAGTATCTGCTGTAGGTGCACAATTGGAACTTCATTGCTGTGTCATCGGTAAGTCTAGTGTAGAAGAATGAGAGGATGCTGATGCAACTAACATGAAGGCATCGGTAGATACCAACCAGAACAGTACCATATAAGACGTTTCGTAGCACTACGCTGTCTACTTCCTCTTCATCAATTCCGATGGCTTTCCACACTAGTTCGACCTCCTCAACCTCACCTTTCGGCTCGACTCCAACGCCGCCACCATCGGATCCTGGTGCACGATTTGTCGCCAATTTAGTCGTAATATGTGTCGTTGGAGCGGTTGCCCTCTTGCTCTCTGCTTATATCGCGGATAGCCTTTTTGCACGACTAAAGCGGAGACAAGTACAGGCAGAGCTAAACAACAATTCGATTGAGATGACTTAAGCCGAGAACAGTAGAATGGATAGTGACGGGAAATGGGAACCCCAGGGACGTTTGTTGGCAGTTCACACAGCTAGCTATGGAAGAGCCACCACCATATCACCGTTGATGAGTAGACTGCCATTTGGCCTATCTGATGGGCTTATTATCACTACCGGAAGCGTCTTTTCAGGGTCTCTGCGCCCCCCCATTGCAAGGTCTTGGGAAGAAATAATGTAAATTGAATAAGCGTTAAATCAAACTATCTTGGTCATCCGACAAAGCTAATCAATGGTGACGAAAGTACACCCAGCTATTCACATGTAACGGCCTTATAATAATGGCCCTGATAATGCACTCAATAAATAGGTACGCGCTATAGTTACTTAAGTATAGCGTACTTAGTGGCCTACCCCGTTATAATCACAACGGCTACATAGTATACGTAATACAACTGCACAATCTTGATCCTCTCTTACGAAGTATTTATCTTGTACATTTTAAGATATATGGCCTTACTGGCCCTTTGTATAGGTATAATAAGTGTCTTGTCAGTCGAAGACACAAGATTGAAGGGAGGCATTGACTCTCGGGCTCTTTTTCGATGACGGAGGCTTCTGCAGGGCAGGGCCTGGAGCGACAGAGCGTTGCCCCTTACAACAGGCTACTCCACTGCTGTCGCCCAAAACGCGGTTGAGATTGGCCCAAGCTCTGTCCCTCGACCCAAGGGCCAATCCCTTATCCCTTGTAATTTGTACACCAGGGCCAACTGCTAGGGGGCTGTTCGACCTACGAAGTAACAATCCCTTCAATCCAGCAACAGAGCTACTTAATCTTCTAGGCATCCTTAGTAGCCTTCAATAATTAATACCATTGCTATCAGCTCTTACCCCGGCCTGTCCAAGTAGGTAGAACGAGCGAGCGAGCAACCAACCAACCAACCAACCCTATCACCAATCGGCAATCGCGTCATTGCTAAGTAGGTACGCAGCGAGGCATCTCTGTAATCAAATCAAATCGACTTGATTCGGTCCATGAATCATCTCCGACCGAGCCAATTGAAAGATAGGCATCATGTCGGTGAGGGTGGTGGCTCGCATACGTCCGCTCCTGGAGAAGGAGTTGGACAAGGACATCATCGTTCGCCCCGCCAGCAATGACGACGGCAACACCAGCACTGTTGTCAAGATCCCCAATCCCAGGAACGAGTCGGAGGAGTTCTCCTTCACCTTCAACAGTGTATATGACCAGGCCACAACTCAGGAACAACTATTCACAGCTGAAGGTACGCACACCATTCCAAGCGAAATCCCCAAGCGGTATATTGCTGTGATTCATGCCACAGAGCAAGCAGTGTTGTTGACCTCGTCCCTCCTTCGCCCGTAATAGTTGCTCCTCACCTCAAGTCTCTCTTCCTCGGCCTCGATGTGACCATGTTCGCTTATGGCGTCACCGGCACTGGCAAGACTCACACGATGCGGGGAGGTTTAAAGCTTGCGGACCGCGGTGTCATCCCTCGATTGCTGAGTGGTGTTTTCCGGAGAGCGAAGAAGATAACGAAAGACTCGAATGGCGAGACCTCTGTGGCCGTGGCTTTGTCATACTACGAAATCTACAACGACAAAGTATACGACCTGCTCGAACCGGTCGAGAAGCGAACTCCCTCGGGTCTACCCCTACGCGCCGAAGCCAATGGCAAGACAGTCGTTGCCGGCCTGTCTGAACGTCCATGCCAGGACCTCAAAGACTTCGAACAACTATACATTGAGGCGAACACCAATCGTGTCACGGCCGCTACCAAGCTGAACGCTCATAGCAGCAGAAGTCATGCCGTTCTACGCGTCAAGGTCACGCAAACTACCGGTGACATGATTCGCGAGAGCACTGCCTCGGCTATTGATCTGGCTGGATCGGAAGACAACCGGCGCACAGAGAATGGCAAGGAGCGCCTCGTTGAGTCTGCTGCTATCAATAAGAGTCTGTTTGTGCTAAGCCAATGTATTGATGCTATCGCTCGTGGTGAGCGGCGCATCCCCTTTAGGGAATCTAAGATGACGCGCATTCTTTCTCTTGGACAGAATAATGGAATCACAATCATGATTCTCAATCTCGCGCCACTCCGCAGTTACCACTTGGATACTCTCAGCAGTCTGAACGTTAGTTCTCGGGCAAAGCGTATAGAGGTCCGTGAAATTGAAAACGAGATTGTTTATAAACAGCCGCCTCGCTCAACCACGAACTCCGGCTCGAATATTGCTCGCCAACCACTGCGGTCCTTGGCCAATGCCCATAACATCAACGCTGGAGCAGCGGCGGCGGCGGCTGCTAAGCCCGCGGATCGCCCAGTCAAGGCATTTAGTGTGTACACTGACAAGGCGAAACCGGCCCCCGTTCCGAGATCAGCAAATACGGCAGTCAAGCGTTCTCCCAAGCCACACAAGCGCCCTTCAGATTCCGATGGTGGGAGCCGACCGTCCAAGATAACCCGGCCAGAACTAGTCCGGCCCAGTGGTATACCTCGACAATTGAAACCATCTCAAGCGTCCCAACCATCAATTTCGGCAGATCAGATTGAGGCTATGGTGGAAAAGAAAGTCAGTGAGATCTTGGCGGCGCGAACACAATCGACGCCTGCGCCGCAGGAGCTCAGTGCTGATGTGAAGAGACGCCTGGAAGCTCTTGAGCGGCGTATTGATGATGGACGACACGATGATACCCGCTCAGAAGGGTTGCGCTTTTTGCTAATGGCACGGCAGCATAAAGAGCGAGGTGAAAATGCAAGCGCCCTGAAGATGTATGAAATGGCGTTGCCTTATTTCCCCGGCCAAGCTAAGCTCCTCGGCAAGATTGAAAAACTAAAGGCCTGCATTGCTGTGGAGAGAGGGAGCCAGCTTATGGAAACAATGGAGCCTATGGAAAGAACGCCGGAGAAGAAAACCAAGAAGGCTAGCCGATCATCTGAAGTAGACGAGGATGCCTATAGTGTTGCTGAAGCAGACGATGATGATGATGAAAGCTACGTCGCCAAGACCAAGAAGAAAGCGAAAAAGGCCAAAGCCACGAAAGTGGTATCGGACTCGGTAATAGAGGACGGACCGATCTCGCAAGCTTTGCTCGACATCATCAACTCGAGAGACTTATCCATGATCATGGGACTTCAGGGCCTGGGGCCCAAGAAAGCACGCGACCTAGTACAGTATCTGGAGATGCAGTCGGAAAATAGCGATCGCATTGAGACGCTCGTGCAGCTACGCACGATCCCAGGAATGGGCGGGCGTACAGTTGAGCGGGCGTATGAGGGATTGGTCGCCAGTGGCGTCTATTAAAAGTGTGGGGGAAAGGGGCTTTTCTTGTTCTTTCTCTGCATTCAGGCATATGTGCATTCGATGGTGTTGGTTTCGTTCAACCATCTCGCCTGGATACCTGATACCTGGCGATTTGGACAGGCTAGAATTGCTGCATAGTTGTGGCGTTAGGGAGGGCGGGTCAACCTCATTCTTTGCTCTTCATCAATCGCATTATCTATCTATGGTTCCAATTTACAAGCTGGAAGCTCGTTGTAGCTCTCTTCTCTTTTGTGCCACCCTCTTTCGACCGTAATTGTTTTTAATGTAAGCCCTCTAAAGTACGCTAGGGTAGGTAGGTAATTTTGTTATCCGACCGCTGTGATCTAGATTCTTCCCTTTTTCACCACAGCTGTCAATAAGCACTTCAAGTTGTTCAAACTAGATAAGGACATCTACAGTAATACCTAATAAGCTTGCAATACATCAAATCAAGTATTTGATCTCCCTAGACAGATCCCGATCCGCTACTTAGTCAGTAGGTAGGTAGCATGGGCTTGACTGTCCACATGCTGTCTGTCGGGCTTACTTAGTTAGCAACAAAGGGTCCGCCGACGCTAGTCTCAAAACGGACTTTATTGATATTCGATCTCTTCATTCTGATGGCAATTTTATGTCCTCCTTTCTTTTCCAAAGCTGATAAGTTTGCCTGTAATGGTAGTCTGGAATTTACATGTTATAGGTAATGAGAGGGTGTGACGAGGAATCTTTAGTGAATGAATTCATTGTTTTGCTGCAACCAATAATATTTTGCGCTACAGGGAAAAGCATTCGGGACAAGGAGAGAGGAAAAAAAAAAAAAAGGTCCTAATGGGTCTTGATACCTTAAGTACCTATGTAGATGGGTGAGGGCATATGTACTTGTACTTACTACACTCCTTACTAGGCTACCGGGGAAAAAAAAATTAGAACAGGAAGAAGAAAAAGAGAAAAAAAAAAAAAAAGAAAGAAAGAAAGAAAGAAAAACCACCAGGTAAAAGAAGAAAGAAGCACCTACTGACTACCACGAAGTATACAGTCACTACCTACTTCTAAAGAAGCTGCAATCCTTTATTATCAACCTTCATAGCTTCCTCTTCCAAATAATCGATCTTCTTTACCTTCTCGTGCGCTTTTTTTCTCTTGCACTTTTTTTTCTACATCGTGCATCCGTCTTGATACCCACCTACGTGTATGAGAGAGGCCTGGGACTACGCAACACCATCATCCATCTTCCAAGTTGTCATACGTCGCTAGCAACAGCAGCTTGGTACCAACTGTGGATGACACCTGCCCACTGATTGCATCTCGGCTTCATCTAGATCTGTCGTGCTTTGAGGACAAGCCTTCAATCTCAAGCTGGTCGTCTTCACCTGCTGGTCTATCTATCCCGGCCGTCTACCTTTGACTGGCTGACACATCTCTCCGTCGCCATGTCTTTGAACGGTGCAAACAGAAGCAACCATCTCGCACGTATCGTGCCCAATGTCACCATGTTAATCCAGGTATGTGAACGGCCCGCCACAATATTCATCTCGTTATAAAATGCCTATTTTCTCTCTCTTTAATCCAGTGTCGGAGCCGTATCGAAGGCGACAGCCACCATGTGTGCTCATCCGCTAATCCTGTACTAGGACGAATACGGCAACATGGCCTCTTATAACAACAATGGCTATCCTGGCAATGCAGACTTGAGCTCTTCGGCAGCTCTCGGAGGAGTCTCAGCTCTAAACTACGAGGACAGCGATCTTAATACCATCACTCGCAGTCAGATGAGCCAAGATCTCATAGCCTACCGCTACGACTTAGAGTTCTGTCAAACTCAGCTGACCACGCAACCAGATCTCAGCCCCCAAGAGATCCGCACACTGCAGATCCGCATCCTAGACTGCGGCCACAATATTCGTCACTGTAAGCATCGGATTCAGATACTCGATGCCCAGGCCCGTCTAGGTGTTGCATCTTATTCGAATCCTTTCAAAGGTTCGGGGGCCAGCCCTTACCGCTCCGGAGGTACCGCCATACCTACGGGCAAGCACAAGCGACAGCGCGTGAGAAAGAGTGAAAGCAATGACTTCACTAGCACCGGACACGATAACGGCGGCCTGGGCGCAGCCATTGATGTGGATGCTGATGTAGACGGTGCTGAAGGAAGCATTGTAGCTATGGGCTCAGACGTAAGGATAACTGATTCACCCGGAGCACCTACGAACACTTTACAACGACTCGGATACTGGGACTGCCGCCTTTGCAGGTCCAGAAAGTATCTGGAAGCTGGTCCAAACCGAGTGCCTAGTGCGCCTGTGAGTTTGGCTCATTCTCCTTGCCTTTTGTACTCACCCCTCCTATCTGTCTGAGACCGAAGCATAGCGACAGCTTAGCGCTTTCAGATAGCTGGTCTCCTCAGGGGCCATCCAGTGAAGAAGTGACTTTGAAAGCATGATGACTAATCCCAATCTTCTGTAGTGCAAATGGCCGCTAAAGGATATTTCAAAGATGATCAATCATTTTCTCGATTTGCACACCGAGCACACGCCGAAAGAGCGATGCAGTGAGCTGGGTGATGCGCTGGCGCGAAATCGTAGGTTTATATACGCCCCCTTCTGTTTCAATTGAGTCACCCTTTCGTTGCATCCCTATGTTAAACATGTCCCCTCATCAAGCCTAGCGGTATTTGGAGGCAACCGTAGCGTGTTGAAGAATGTGAAGCTAATGTGACGCAACCAATAGGAGGCCCTTTCGAGTATTGGCTTACCCGAACAAAGGGTCAAGAGATCGAAAATATCGACCTTATTAACGACTACATATGCATGCTTCAGGATGGTGCTTTACCAGATGCAATGCGCGGCCTACTTCGCGCTGCGACACTTTTCCCTAACACCGTATCTAATTCCTATAAGAAGTAGCACGCACTCGAAAATCGCTTCAACACATCTGCATGAACGTGTCTAATTACCTAGCTAAAGAGTGCGCTGAGAAGTTAGCAAGGAAGCTCTTTCGAGGAAACGCATTTAAGGCCTGGCTGGCCTACATACCCAGTCCACTATCTATTTGCTTCGACGGGATTCAGATCATATTTGCTTTTCAAGCGCTGAAGAGGGATATCAAGCTCACTTTCGCATGTATACTAGCATAGCATCGGAACATCTAACCTGGGCAGAGTCCCAATGGCTTCATTTTCACTTGCCGTGGCTTTCATTACTGTGCTCTATATATGGCAGGAGAACCCATAACAGTACCTTAATATCTTGATACTAAGAACCTCAGTAGACGAGTGCAGAAGCAACATAGCTAATCAGACTATCGCATAAGTAACGCATATCTTCTCCTTACCTCGCGCTCTTTTCCTATCGTCTTTTCATCAAGGAAAAGGGGGTTAAAGGAGGAAGGAGAGGCCAGAGAAAGTACGACAGTAGATTTAACAGTAATGAGCGAGATCACGACTTAACTGATCGCGCACCGATGCGTAGGGTTCATCAGATGAACAGAGTGCAGTGCTTGCCTGTCTGCTCTGTCTTCCAAGATGAATAAGAGCCCCTCAGCGACACTGCTTATTGAGATGCGGAAGCGATGATAGACTCGAATTTTAGATAGAGCGGCGGAAATCTCTGAGCGAGAAGATGAGTTAGAACTAAGTCTTGTAGCGTAGCAGCTGCGATGGTGTACTCGTCGGTGACGGCGATAGTGATGTACGGCGATGTAATCGGAGACCTTAGAAACGAGTGTATCGTCCTGTTGGATATGCCATCCCATGATCTCATTGACATCGCTCTACGTGCCGTACCGTGCTCTGCGCAAAGAGTTGAAGTTCTGCTTATGTTCTGATTGACTGGCTGTCCAAAGAGAAGGGAGGCTTGTTGGCGCAAAAGTACGGGCATGGGAGGTAGGAAGAGAGAAGAAGTACGGCTTTCCTGAGAACTACTTAGCTAATAGATATGGGGTTGCCGAGCGATGATATCTGTTCCATATCTGCGTGACATGTATCATGAGATGGTCGATGTAATCCGTCCCTTGAGGAAATGCGTTACTGTAGATGGAATCTTTCATATAGCTACTCCTTATCTACTTAGTCGCTCCTAGAATGATGAGTAGTATGCTGAGACTCATCGGGCGTCTGGCAGTGAGAGCATTGCTCACCACAGCCATTCGTAATTGACGCTGGGATGGGGTCTTACGATGTGGCTTCATTCGTGACTTTCGCGCGCCATGTAGTTAGGCTGTTGAAACATATCTCTCGATGAGTAGGAATTACTAAGTATCAGAGCATATTGTGTCCCAGCCGGCGACAAGGGGCATTCGGATGCCCATATCCTCGGTCTTAGTCTTCTCTATAGAGTCGCCGCTCACGCGTGAGGTTGAATCATTCTAGCAGATTAAGGGAAGTCGCGGCTGGGATGATCGTGTGGCCCGACATTGCGTCGTGCCCAGTGAGGTACGGTCGCAGGCCACAGCTGGGTCATCATATTGCCTCATTACTATCAAAGATCCACCGCGACGGCCGCTGTGATACTATCGCGGCTTCGATACTCTCATCCATACTCGGAACCCTTCGGTGTGTTCGTCTCGTCCGAGTGGGATAGTTCGAATTGTTACCGCACTATAGATGCAGTGTGAATAGTAGAATCTCGTAGAAATGCACGAGATGCAGATGTAGTACGAAGGAGAGGCATAGACATGTTCTCTGGAGCCACATCATCTGTCCCTAGTTTCCCTTACGCGAGTACGAAGCAACCACGTCCAGCGAGATCCTTGCGTATTACATCAGGTATTCTCCATCTACAATGCCGCCGAGCCTGGCCAACACGCCATCCTTCGGGTCATCTTGCCGACCGGATCGAAGACGAGGGGTGCGATGATCTTAGAGCGACAAATCTTGCCGACACGGACAAGTCCGCGATGAACAACCGGAATCTCCCAAGAATCGGTTCATGGTGGTTAAGCTAGAGGGAAGACGCGGTTCGCCATCTTGGACAAAGTTGCACTTTTAGGGTCAATACCACCTCAGCGTCGCCACCGCCGTTCAACGGTGTCGCCCACTCTAGGAGAAAGGGGGAGGGGATGGGCGTTACCGTGCCTACGCCATCCCGAGAAAGGTGATGCCGGATTTCATTGTACCAGCCGGTATGACTATTCGGGAAGCAGCCCGAGAACGACAAGAACTGGAATCACAAACAAAAACTTGACTGGGAATGTCAAGACGTGTTGTGCAATTTGCTTACGCAATCCCTTCGAGATCAAAAATAGTGTACGAAGTATAGTGGATCATCGTTCAGCCCTCCGGAAAACATGCGATGGCTGAACATACTTAGGGGCGTAAGAAGCGAACCAGGTGGCATCGTCTAGCGGCAAAATTGGTAGAGTTACTTTCCAGAATCCTCACCTACAGGTAGGCTAGGTACATCCAATGAACCCTTGATACTTACCGAGCACTGCCCCGTCGTCGGCTCAAATTCTGGTGGTCGACAGCGCGGTTGCAAACTCTGAGTGCACCGGATCTTTTTTTCCTTGAGCATCCGGTGACTACCAGAGCATGATGCCATGTGACGTGAAATCTTTAAAGACAATAGGTACCAAACCGACTCTGGTTTAGCGTTCGTAGAACTCGAATATGTACATACCAATTGAGCCATGAGCTAACCCTCAATTGTGATCAATTCCCATGCTAAGGGAGTGGGAGAAGCAGACAGTTAGCGGGGTGTTGGGTGAAATTCTGGGAATCTCGATTATCAAGCACAGCAGCAGGTGTTCTGGACTATGCTTCAGTGTCCACTTCCCCACAAAGATGTACATGCTTATGCGGCTACAAGTGGTGACAGAGAGGATCGTCGACGGAATCTCCTAATGTGGTAACCCGCAGGTGTTCACGACATCACCACCCTGCGATACCAAGCCTACCAAAGTCGCATACGGACCGGTACTCGTACAGAGGAGGGGATTTCGACGATACTGAAGATAGTATGGGGTATATCAAAAGCTTTGGGAGCCTATATATGAGCTCTCGTCGTCTGGTCCAAGTTTGTTAGGTGTTAACCGCTTTCAATTCGTTTCGAGTGGTACGCAACGTGGTTAATCACAAAAATACCGGGCTATAGACCATCACCATCATGAACGGCACATATACGAACGGTCATGCTAACGGGCATACCAACCAGTATACCAATGGTTATACCAATGGTTATACCAATGGGCATACCAACGGTTATAGTAATGGCCACACAAATGGCGCCGTGAACGTTACGACCAACGGCGACGCCACCACATACAAGAATCCATCTCTCCAAGTCACAGAAGACCACAGGATAAAACTTGTGGATGCACCGATAGAAGAACCAGGCTTCGGAGAGGTCCTCCTACAGATTAAGTGCTCCGGAATTTGCGGGTAGGTGAAATGAGTCTGGTGATATTGGCTTTCGAGCACTCACTACTCTTGAGGAAACAAGTGGAGCTGACAATTCGGCTGTAGATCTGATATGCATCTATGGAAATCGGGGCGCATAGGGTCTCTGGAGGTCAAAGGTGACTGCATCCTGGGTCACGAAGCTGCTGGTGTTGTTCTTAAGTGCGGAGAGGGCGTAACGAGTCTCAACCCTGGTAAGCCAATCAGTGGACCTGTTACTGGTTCATATATATGATCTGCCAATAGATGAGTATTGGTACTGATAATTTCTCAGGCGACAGAGTAGGCATTGAGCCCCAAGAACCGTGCGAGCAATGCTTTCTCTGCAGGGAGGGCCGATATAACCTCTGCGATAATGTGAAATTCTCGGGCATCTGGCCTGACAATGGGACAATTCAACGATACAAACGCCATCCTGCGAAGTGGTTGTATAAGTATAGCAGCCTAGCCAGAGCGTAGTGAAGAAATTGCTGACGATGTCCGCAGAATCCCGGACAATTTGACATATTCAGAGGGAGCCCTGCTTGAGCCTCTGAGTGTAATCTTGCACGGAATCAAAGGCGCGAACGTTCGTCTTGGGCAGCCTTCACTGATTTGTGGCGCGGGTCCCATTGGCCTCGTAGCCCTTGCCGCGGCACGAGCGTCCGGCGCATATCCGTTAATTATCACAGATATAGACGCAGCGCGCTTGAATTTCGCAAGTAGGTGATTTCATGTAAACCTCGACTTACCAATCTAGACTCGAGGATCAGCATCACAGGCCGAGTTATTACGGTCCAGCTGCGAAACGCTTCTGGGCATCCCAATAGTCCTCAGCACGCTTCCTACAGTCTTTGGACGGTTACTAACCGTATATACAGAGGAGTTTGTTCCACAATGTCAAACGTACCAGGTCAACACGAAACTCAGTCCCGAGGAGAATGCAAAACGGATCCGAAAGATGTACGGCAACGATGAATATTCGCAACCGGCTTCAGTCATGGAATGTACGGGGGTCGAAAGCAGCGTGTGCACAGCGGCGTTCGCTGTTCGGAGAGGGGGCACTCTCAGTACGTCATATTAACCCCAGGAGTCGTCTGGAGTTGAGTGCATCGTCTCGTCAAAATTTTCGCCGCTTTAAGACAATTGAAGCTACCGTGGAGCCGACCCGAGACATGTTTCTCTTCTCTTGACTGAACATTAGCGGCTGACGTCTTGCAGTGGTTATCGGCGTCGGTCGACCCGTCATGAACAATATTCCATTCATGCATCTATCTCTGGCCGAGGCGAGTATCCGCTTGATTGTCTTGGAATAAATATCAGACGCTAACATCATATTGGACAGATCGATCTCAAGTTCATCAATAGATACCGAGACACATGGCCGGCGGCTATCAATTGTCTCAGCGGCGAGGTGCTTAACCTAAACAAGTTGGTGACGCACAAGTTTCCGCTGGAGAATGCAATTGAGGCCTTTGAGCTTTGTGCCGACGCTAGCAGCCTTAGCATTAAAGTCCATATTGTAGACGAAGTGGATGCCCTCCTCTAGAAAGCAGAGCAAGACGATGAGAAAGTAATGTAATAGATTTCGGGAGGTCGACTGAATAGGATAGTATGTAATGATAGCAATCTAAAATTTAATGTAGCCAGCTAAGACTCATGGATACCTATCATGATCTAGACTGCGGATTCGTCGCCGCCTACGAATGTAGGTGTAGCAGCCGCTTGCTTGCATGCGACTGTAGTTCATGGTGTGAAACGCCACAGACCGGAGATCAATACGATGGCGTCGGTGTACCAGTTTTTGGTCAGCTGCTCGCGTGCTGTGCAGTACAGACACGCACGCACGGCAGCAATGCATATATCCGAAGATTGGAAGCACATGTTTAGGGATGCAGCATTCAATTTATATGGGGGAGCTAGCTCGTGTACGGCCATCGCAGTCTTTGTGTGATGACACTGCTCGACGAGCGAGATGAAGATGGCCTTGGGGTAACACGGCAAGGATTCTTTCGGCTGCTACTGGGCCATAGCTGCCGGCACGTCTTGGGGATCGCCATGCTTTATACGCGTCGAGTGGCGTCGAGTGGCGGCGAATCGGCACCGAGGGACGCCGAGACGGGGGTCCTAACAGCCGCTTGTAGACGCGAGGATAGGGACACGCATGCCGTCAAAGACAGCGGACGGGACGTGGCACGCGACTTGGTGGATTGGCGACAACCATGTCAGTGGATCATCTCCCAGCAAACCGTGTACCGGGTCAAGAGATGGACTACTTCGTAGATGGACTGGCCCTTTGCTTACTAGACACCAACACTGCAGCACCAGTGCCCTGCCGAGCCTGCTTCAGCAGAAAGCCGAGATAGCAACCGGTCTTGGGCGTCACACAAGTGCCGGAAATACCCAAGGGACGAGACGAGGTGTCCATGGCTCTGGGATGGACCTTGACAGAGAGTAAATGAGTTGCGTGATTTATGAGTACCTAGGTACATATGTAATCAAGTCGCTGCGTGGCTTGACGCTGTGGCTTCACCAGGGTGGCGCGCAGCAAGCCTCGGATGTGCTAACATGAACGAACATCTTCATCTCAAAGTGCCTCCCTACCCACCTTACATAGTAGGCATGTATGCATCGGCGCTGTAAGGAGACGTCAAAAATACAGTTGGCCGCTGCTCAGTTAAGCCATTTCTTCCTCTCCAAGTGAATTGGCGAGCTTCTGTCCCTTGCTTGCACCTCTCTGTCTGCAGCTGGCCATGCATCTATCTTGTGCAGGAGACAAGAACCAGACAGCTGAAAAGGCTGCCTACTTCGATGACACTGTTGCCGGTTAGAGCTACATCAGTTGTGCGTCACAGGGCCTTTTCTGCGCTGCGCTGTTGGTACCTACGCCGTTTCACAGGAACTACCTGCTTTGTCTGTCTCTTGCTGCCACTGAGGTATCTCTCTCGCCGTCCAGTTCTAGTAGCAGTGGTTCTACCTCGCTCATACGCCTGGCGTTTTTCCTGGGTCTGCCGGTCGATACTATTCGGCTGCTTAGAAATATCGAGCCTCCGACTCACCGACACCGGCATGTGACCCGCCCTCTAAGCTTGAGCTCAATGCTTGGTCTTTCTGTCCTTTCTGGGCTACGGCCGAAAAGATGGGTGGCATCTGCTCGGCTGAGGGCATCTCACCTGAGTAACGATAGAGGTTGCTCGTTCTAGGCGCTCACTGTTTGTCTCTTAAGCGATATCGTACCACATACCGGTGCGACTATTTCCATGCGTTCTTGCAGCTAGGTGCCACTAGATGTCTCGAGAGAATTGTCTCAGTAAGATCGTGTTATCGCATGCTAAGTTTGTTCTGCTTTGCAACACTGCCTTGCCGCATTGCTGCAATGCTCTATCGGCATGTTGCTTTACGGCCATTACCATCTCTAGTAGCCAAGTCGCACTGCTCAAACTTTTCATTACTCATCGATGTCCTTCGTCGGTCTTTCGGCAGCAAGCGACAAGCCCGCGTAGGTTGTACATGATAAACAAGTAATCAGTTATTCTCTGCTCCGGCTGTATGCCTTATGCACAAGACTTACCAGAAGACGCACGGTAAATGCTATCAAAGCACCTCCTGGGGCAATACTTGACAGGGCTGAGAGGTTGGTCTTACCTATATTGGTCCACACCCGTGGATCTGGTGGATGCCATCAGCTATGTCCACCGTAGATAGAGGTCAGACCCTTGCATGCATGTATGTATACTACATGCGTATGAAGGACCGGTGCTTGTCGAGAATTTTTGCCGACGTCGCGAGGTTTTATTTTGGGCAAAGGGCTGCGTTAAATCCTTACTTCTGTGTGGACCGAGCATAAGCTATATAACGAAGAGTCCTTCGTATCAAGATAACTGCAAAAGTCGCATGGCTAGTCTCAACATTAACATTCCCAGCATGTTTCTCACGATGCCTTGGCCTTCACGTTTGTTGTTGTTAGCGTTGTTTCATGTCAGGCTCTTGCAAACATGTCTCGCAGCCAGTGTCTCTGTCCATGACGATCTGTGGCAACCGGATTATGCTATCTACGTGACCTGGGAAGATATAACGGTAAATTGCGAACATAGGCGGTCGGTTGTGTTCAATGGCACGTATCCTGGGCCGACACTCTACTTGAAAGAAGGCCAAACCACCTGGATCAGGGCTTACAATCACCTTCCTGATGTCAACCTGACCATCGTAAGTATGCTCAAGTCACAACGGCGAGTTATTGGCCTGACAAGTTTTGATCTTTAGCATTGGCATGGGCTCACTATGCGGACGGCGCCATTTTCTGATGGAGCGCCTCAAGTATCACAGTGGCCCATCGCTCCGGGAGAATTTTTCGACTACGAAATACATCCAGAAATAGGAGATGCCGGTACCTATTTCTATCATTCACATGTCGGCTTTCAAGCTATGACGGCTCATGGCGTGCTTTTTGTCGAAGACGCAGATATCCCACCATATCAATGGGATGGTGACGTACCAGCGGTCCTTGGAGATTTCTACCACAAGAGTGACAAGGAAATCGAAACCGACCTGCTATCGACCCCCTTCATATGGCCAGGAGAACCGGACTCCCTAGTCTTCAACGACCGATCGGGCACCCACTCCTTCGATGATGCCCCCGACGACTCGTGCAAACCGTACGTTATCACAGTAGATCCTGGGAAAACCTACCGATTTCGGTTCATTGGTGGTGCCACAATATCGTTTATACAGGCCGGAATCGAAGGGCACACCAACCTAACTATCATAAGCGTGGACGGATACTATACGAAGCCAACGCAAGTCGATCACATTCAACTTGGCGGGGGGCAGCGCTTTGATGCCCTCATCACTATGAAATCAGAAGACGAACTTGCCGCGGAAGGGAGAAGCCAGTACTGGATTCGGTACGAGACTCGTGGGCGATCACCTGGTCTTCAGGGGTACGCTCTTCTACAATATAATACTACTTCATCGTCAAAGATGAGACGCGACTCCGGTCATTCCAAAATATCTGAACGAGGGCATCACAAGTTCACTAAGCACCGGGGGGTTAGTCATCGGCAGCCGAAGCCACCCGGAAAGAATCCCAACCACTCTCCTGTTTCTCTACCTCCTGATGGCACACTGACCAATTGGCTGGAGTACACATTGGAAGCGCTTAACCCTCGGACACCATTTCCCCGGTTATCTGAAGTGACTCGAACTATATACATAACGGTAAAAGAAAAAGTCGTCAACGGCACATATCAGGGAGGCTCCGTCAACGGCTCGGTAATCTGGGTGTAAGTGCTGTGTTAACCGCTTGATCTATGGGCTAGGCTAACTATCTAGAAACAATGATCTAACTTGGACCGAGCAAGAAGCGGCGAGCTTGCATTACAAGCCATACCTCATAGATGCATACGTAACTGGGAAAACGCCCAATTACGATGTTGCCGTAAAACACCGAGGCTGGGACCCGGTCATGAAGGCTTTCCCGGCCAAAATCGGAGAGGTACTGGATATCGTATGGCTTAGTAACTCCGGTCCCTCGGGCATATTCGAATATCACCCGATGCATGCTCACGGAGAGCATTATTGGGACCTAGGATCTGGGAACGGGACATATGATGCTGTCGCTAATGAAAAGCATTTTGTGAGTTATACGCCTGCCAGGCGCGACACGACGATGCTTTACCGTTATGCCGAGAAGGGCAGGAATCAGGTAACAGCTGGATGGCGAGCGTGGCGAATCAGGGTTACCAATGACAATGTCGGTGCTTGGCTAATGCACTGTCATATCCTCCATCACATGTTAATGGGTAAGTTTTAAACTCCTCGACCCTGTTCAAATACGCTGTATCATGGCTAGACTAACACATATCCCGCATCTATTAGGTATGCAAACCGCGTGGGTATTCGGTGATGCTGCGTCCATTCTACGAGAGATTCCAGAGCCATATATCGCTGGCTACTTAGACTACGGCGGAAGCGCGTACGGAAACGAGTCGTACGATCCCTTGGTACTTGAGTACTACAACGGATGAATTAACTTTCAGCGTACATGCATAACCCATGATTGATGAGATATTAGACTTTTTCTTCCAGTGGAGATATAGGGCTGGTCCTGGCAGCGGACTTTGTGCGCGTTTTCCCCCGATAGATCGTATATGCACGGATTTCAACTTCGCAATGACATACAGGTCAGGATCTTGGGGTCGCTTAGAAATTACGCCGTGAGACCTCGGAATTATCAGCTTTCCTATTTTGGCAGCCGACGAACGTTGGCCAGAGAACCCCCCCTCGACGAGGTCATCACCTCTAACCAAAGAATTATCTTCTCATGTCTAGATAGCAGTGGCTAGAGTAACCAATGGTCTAACAATTCCTGACTTTCCTGTCCCTTTAATCCTCTTGGCAGCCATGGGTGGCGATAGTTCAGTAGGTGCTTAGCGACAGGATCATTCCGAAGAGTGGTAACAATGAGCATTTCATCGGGTTTCATATTGTTCCAAAAGAAGCCAGGGGACTTAGCATGAGTCAATCAGATAAGATGTTTGATAAGAATAAAATGTAACTCTACAAATCGTTTGATATATTTATTCGACATTCTACTCGTGTGGCGCTAATAGGACCTAGGCATCATGCCTGTTCTCAACTCTGTGAACGCGATAACCAATGAAATCTAAGAGTACTGTAGCTTGCTTTTGGAGAATTTCATCCGACAAACTTCGAATATGACGGACTTCAAACATCATTTCAGTTGATCTCAGTAACAAAGCAACAGGATATGCATTGTCTGAGATCATAAACTGAAAGTCTTGTGCAAAATTAATAATTATTATGAGATGAGGATATCGTCATGCTATGCATTCACGAACTGCAAGACAGCTGTAGATAATCATACTCAATCCTGGCATAGGTATTTCACAAGATGTTACTACGTACCCGACCCTAACCGCCATCGCTCCACTAGTATTGCAAACGGAGATTGCATCCAGTATCCATCATGACCGGGGGAAGATAGGCTCCGGGTATAAGTTCGTCCACGATACAGCAAACCTAGTGAATAAATGTTAATATGACAGATGAAATACGTAGATCTAGGACCCAAACTTTCCGTGACGTCTAACTACCAATTCAATTCTTACCCTGAAGGGCTAAGATGTTAGGTGACATGAATAACAAATGTGCTGGGGATTTAGCGAACAACTGGTGATAGACTGGTATATATTGAGTTGGACCCAACGCTCGAGTTAACGTGGCTATGGCCACTGCTAGTATATTTCGCACGCGGTCTCCCATCATCTCAATATGGCATTCACAGTGAAAGCCATAGCGTACTGAATGATATCAATCAAGGATTTAATTCTGAGGGTGGACCCTTACATCCAAGGTGAACTTCCACCCCCCTCTATCTTCACCCTGTTCTTTACTGTCAGTCTTCTCTTCTAATAAATTTGTTCAACATATAAACCGGGCTGTTCCCTCCCTCAGCAGCATGCACCTATATTCACCATGATTCTAAGCATCATCTCGTGTAGTATACCTCGTCATCTCTGTTTTTCCAAGCGTCCCCGGGCAATGTATTGGGACACTTGCATCTGTAATGGTGGGTGAGTGGAGGTACGCATTGATGTCTTTTCTCTGACTCCGTCCCACCGGGTAAATTCTGATTCGACGAGCGACACGGTTTACCGAACCCGTACCCTAGCTCCCGTCGTCGCAATGCATCTCGGTCTCTAAGCGGGACCATTTAAGGCATTGCCGATCTGAAGACGGCACGTGAGCCGTAGTTAACTCAGTAGTGTGAATAGTGGTGCTCAGGGTCCTCGAGGTAGGGAAGGATTTCAATTAATGGGCTGTGTTTTCCGCCCAGTAAGCACCACGATCTTATCCTTTTCCTTCTCCATGACCGGGACGATGCCCAGAATTCCTGCTGTATGGCATATTGAGATTTGGGTATTTGGCTGATTGATATATATTACTGTCCAACACTCCATATATGAGGGGTATTATTATCCGCAAGAGTACGCAACATCCCGTTCCCCACTTGTATACATTTATTTACATCCTATAGAAGCAGATGTTATAGCCTGGGGGCGAGAACCCAGCGATGAAATGGGCTTTATTCTTATTTCAAAGAACTTGTCCAACCACTGTGGGAGTACCATGTGGACTGGTTCCCTTCAAGGGGTAGAAATCAAAGAATCTTGTGTTCGTATTCGGTCATTGGAACAGACGTGCTGGCCATATCTATTGTTATGTATCGGAAACTGAGCGACTTTTGCTAGAATTGCATCCTGTACGCCAAGAATCGGCCAGGTGTGGTGTTCATACGCTTTGACCTGGATACCGAGATGTTACATCGATGGCGGCTCGGTATGATGCACGCCTTAATATTAGGAACACTAATCGCCCTCATCAGTTTCAATCTTGGTTGATCTGTTCGTCCTGGGAACTGGTAGATCACATAATCATTGGTTGAAGTGAGGTAGTTCTACCAATTGAACACATCTTAAGGGACTGGATTGGTCCACCTGACACCATTCTGGTAATGTTCGGACGTCCACAACAGCCGCGATTCGTTGAATCTCATTCCAGAGACCTCTTCTAGCCGTGTTCTGGGTATGAACTTGCATGTGAGAACAGACTTCTACGACGTAGGCTCCCGTCTCGTAGGCGGTCTATGGCCGCGAACGGATTCTATGGCTTCATTGGGGTAGCTACGATGCAGAATCCTCTCACACTTTACCCGTGTGAGATACTTTATGTGATCTTTCCCCGGTGTAGTTTTCGTATATACTAAAACGCCATTCAAATCGCAAAACTCTGATCCGATCCTCGTCCGCGGTCTGTCCATGTTAACATCCAATTCACTGGATCCCATCATCGACACAACTTTGAGTGATTTGGCAACATTTATGTGATGGAATGGCGGGATCAATCTATAACCCGGAGGTGGTGGCTTTAATAGCATTGTCTACCATCTTGACATCAATATCTTGTAAGAACATGCTATAACGATATCTTCAATGTCTCCTCCTCACTAAGATGTGCCAAACAGTTATTATCGTAGTTTCACGATGTGTCATACGTTTCTTCATGATATTTAAGCCGGGAATGGATGACTGCATGATAATTGGTGCCCTAGTAAGTCTTTTTGACGAAAAAGAAAGTGATCGGGCTGTTGAAACAGTCATTAGATCTTCACTATCGCCTACGAAGTGGCAATATACGTAATAAAGATTCATGGCGGAGTGGGGATGCCAATAACAACGCTGTCATTCACCGAGATGGCAACATTTCTGAAGGTATATTTCGAAACTACGATTGAGATATGTGCTTGAGCGCCGTGACTAAAAGTCATCAAGGCTACCTTCGCGATTGAGTTGATTTACTACACGATCGTTTTCTGCATCAAAACGTCAATCATATTCATGTACCAGCGCTTTGGTAATAACACCTCTTCCCTGTGAAATTCGTGTCACGAAAATTCTAAACCTTTGAAATTAGCCATATGGGATACGTTCAAAAAGCTCTGTCTCGGAACCAATATCCTACTCTTTACGTTCTACGTTGTATGCATTGGAGCAACGCTCGGCCAATGCACTCCCCTCGAGAAAGCTTGGGACGTCACAAGGGCGCTACCAGGGACGTGTATTAACACGACGGCATTCTTCTACTGTAGGTATCACAGAATTCCTTAGTGTTGGATAGGCCTCTTACGGCAATTAGTCACGTCTGGTTTCAATATCCTTACCGACGCCTGGATCTTGTTACTTCCGATCCCTACCCTACGGTCCTTGAAGATTTCACGGCGTAGCCGTTATGTGCTGTACGGAATTTTTGGCATCGGCAGCTTGGCCACCGCAATGTCATGTGTGAGGCTGTACTCTATACACATATACACGCTTGCAAAGGACCCCTTTAAGGATGGCGTATTAGTATGTTCCCTACCCCCCCGTCTTCAACGACACATGTACTGATGTTATAGGTAAACCTATGGTCTATGGTGGAAGTAAACATTGCGATAGTATGCGCTAGCATTCCCGCTCTAAAGCCTCTGGTGTCGCCCAGAAAACTCCTTAACGAGCGACGTCAACGCCGAGGGTATAGCTCTCACATCACTGAGCCACTTTCCTATCGACCTTCAAAGATCAGTGGATTCAGCTCTATGTCCCACTCGCGTATCACCAAGGCAGAAAGCACAAACCGGGTTAGCTCACCCGTATCTCTCCCACCCGAGGATGAGACATCTGGTATTTCACTTCCTCTACAGACACTATGAATGAGATTATACGTTATTTCAAACAGATTACCTGGCATTTACATTTTATTAATAAATATGAGAGGAATAAGAAAATAGCACGACTAGCTTGACTACTCCTTACGAAAAAAAAAAAAAAACTTTATGGATCCCAATAAGGTAGTCAAATTCATTGACGAGCAAGGCGCTGGTGGCAGCTGCTAAAGGGTTTGTAAAGCAGCACGACTTTACTTTGGTTTTCAATGTTACATCTTGTCTATAGTTGGTATAACTGAAGGCGTTTCAGCTTTCGCTCTGCTCGTTCAAGAACCTAATTGGTTTGGTATTTTGTTAGGCGATGACGGGATTGACGTACGTGATTACTTATACATGACTAAAATGGAAGAAAGGAAGTTTACTGATAGGGAACTGCATCACCTCAGAGTTGAACTAGGTCGTCTATTTCATATGGCAGTATACTTCAGGCTTCAACAAGCAGACTCAAATGCGAGCCTTCTTCTTGGTGTACCCCGAGTCCCAGAAGCCTGGCCACTCGCTGGGAAGTTCTTCTAAGATGAATCTAAATATAGCCGCATTCACCTCTCCGGGCTGCTCGAAGTGGGGGAAATGACCCGTCGCCATAGTGACCTCAGTCAGGTTGCTACAAACCTGTCTCATCGGCTCTGCAAGGCGCGACGTCTTCGTGTCACATACGAGGTCTCGGGTAGCGTGAACAAACAGCACAGGCTGCGTGAGTTTACCACCGCTCGCAGCTTTCCCATTGTACTCAGCGTTTCGCTTGTGGTGCATGTAATATCCTGAGCCCGGCCAAAATCCCGTTTTTTGCATATCCGCAACGAATGATTCATAAACGTCCGGAGGGAGAATTGGCGGCCCCGCTGCCTCGACTGGCGGAGGTTTCGGCAAGCCCATCCAACCGCCATCCTTTCGTGCTGTTGCTGATACCGAGGAAAAGCGACTCTTTGGCTCAGAAGATCGTTGTACAAGAATTTTGCAGAAACCAGCAGTGTCTTGTTCGAACCACTGGACAGCCTGCTCGAAGTTCTCTTCGTAGTGTTTCATGTAATCCCACTGCCCGAATTCGTACTTGTCTGCGGGATATATCTCCCGGTTGATAAGCGGGAAGAATCCGTCCCAGCCCAATTCTATCGTGTGGAAGGGAACACAGAAGTTAACAAGAGCTTTCACAATCTCCGGATGCTGAGTCGCGACCGACGAGGTCACACCCGCACCCCAGTCGTGGCCAACCCAGACAGCAGCGTCTCGGCCTGTGTCTCCAAGGAGGGCCACCATGCCCTCGACAATAGCTTCTTGACAGTAGTCGTCAACAATACGGCGAGCTGTCGACTTGCCGTAACCGGGCATATCGGGGGCAATAGCGCGGAAGCCGATGCCTGCGAAGGCTTCCAGTTGATACTTCCAAGTGATCCCGGTTCCCGGCCAGCCGTGGATGAAGAGGATCAACGGGCCAGTAGTAGGACCAGCGGCTAGGTAGTGAATTTTCTTGTCGCCGCCGGCGTAGACGACATCATGAGTCGTGATGTTTACGGTGTCAACCATGGTGAAGGATTCTGGGATTCTGGACTCATGTGATCATATGATAACGATTGGTAGCACCTTCAGAACTCTTATACTTATAGTCAAGTCTATATCAATCACCCAGTACATGAATGCTTACATACATAGCATCCGGACGTTTCGGGAAGTGCCGAAGCCAGTGCCCAGCCGCCACGCTAAGAAAGGGAAGTTGGATTTGTCATCAACATGCCAACGAGAACTTCTCGGCGATCTGGATATTCATACGTCTTATATGTAAATCAAAGATCGTCATCAGTATACTATTCACATATTCCCCCCCCAACCCAATAGGTAGCAGTCCTCCCATACCTACACACCGCTACCGCTTCCAACAAGCCAGATTCTAAGTGATCGGACCGTACAGAGGGGTCGGAGATGTACACGATGGTTTCGGGGCCCCGCAGGCCTAAGCTCCCCGATTGCTAGTTCTAATACTAAAATAGTCATATGTCATTTCATCCAGAGGCTACTACTAAAGTACCTTTTAAAAAAAGGCGGTTTCTGTTATAATGGGTAAGTCGAAATAATCGGGTGTCTAGTCGTGCATCTCTAATTGTATTACCTATGTGTTTAGTAATTCCTTTTCCTCGGCCTTCTTGTTACAGTACAACCCTGTTATTATGTGCGTGTGCTGATGAATTGGAGCAATCTTGGTCTAGCTTATCTAGGACACATTTCCTAGCCTAATTACCCCTTATTTTAACGTTAGTTGCGTGGGCCAATTTGCCGGCAAACCCGGTGATGAACTTGCGATTTGTTTGACGTCAGAACCAGTAATAGACTAAAAGAAGCTAGCGATAGGGTCCTGGGCAAAAGCTTCCTCCAAGGTAGTCTTGGGGTTTTGGTGTATGTCAAGGCTAAGCTCCTCCTGATCCAGGGCTCGTCCATCGATGGCTTGTAAGTAGATCTGGAAGTCCTTGACTTTCAATAGGTTAGTCAGCAATGTAATAGGCAATGAAAAGACTTATGGCGATAGCTTCATGCCTCTGATGCGTTAGTTCATACACATGCGCTAACCACTTTGCCATATTGCAAAAATGTGGAAAATGAGGTTATACATACTTCCCTTCATGAATAAGCCAATGAGACCCAGGCAGCTAGGGCTAGTAGATCAATTGTATAATTACAGCGTCTAGTCAAGCCACCAAGGCCAAGAAGGAATTAGTTGGTTAAGGACTCTTGCAGCCCTTGTTGATCATTATATTCTGAATAGCTTCAATTCCAAGCCCAGTCGCCTGCCCTTTCTTATAGATTACAAGTTACAACATAAATTTTAGAATGTATAACCCGACTTTAACCGATCGTTCTTGAAGGTGGCGCTGGTTCATTTCCATATAACTCTACCATCGTGAGAGATTTCTTTGATTAACCCACCTAAAGGTAGTCAAACAGTCTTCTGTTCATGCATCTTTTATTTAGTTAATTATATGTTATCTAGCCGAGTATCACTACAAACTAGAAGCAATGGGTACAAGACCTAATTAAATTCAGAGCATTGTATGTTAGTCTATCTCTGGAGAATTAGCTAAGGGCATATAGTTGTCGGTATTTTCCTGTAGCGTCATACTGAATTTAGCCAGTCTGTTATTCACACGGCCACCTTTATAGACTAATATATTTGTTAAATATCTTCCCCCTCTGGTTGTTACTTTCTTCGGTAGGTCTAGGTAGGCTAGTTCAAAGTCCAAGCTGCTGACCATAACCACGCCAATAGAGGCCGGCTTATGGTAGACCGTGGACTATAATTACTTCTATACCTGGCGCTGCTCCCATCGAGGAATTTGTTTAGGTTGTCAGATCTTGTGTTGCTTTTCTCAAGGGGCTTCCTAATCTAGTCGAACTTATCGCTAACCTTGATACCATCAGGCGTATTGCTCACGATGTCCTGCCTGTTTATGAGTCTTTTGAGCCTCTAGTTGGCATGTTCTGTATCGAGTCTTATGTAATTCTGTGATAGATGTTCTCACGCATCATTGGGAGATACTTGGCTGGGAGGCAGTAGTACTCGCCCTGGACGTGAAAATTGCTGTTCGGGATAGTCGTGCACCAAGTGGCGTGTTTATAGGCCGTCGTATCCGAGTTATCCGTAGCATTCATACGAGGGTATCGCTGATAGTTGTTCGCAAATTGGGACCTGATACCGCTGCCGGAGCGCACAGTCTTTGGGTTGACGTCGAAAGCTTACTCAGACACAAATTTATAGAATACTGATGCAGTGAAATAGATCTAACATGACCTGCACGGTCTACTCGACCAGACTCTTCATTACCTACCTATCTCCGACCCTTCCGCAGTCAGCTTTTCAGTATTTGTATGATATTTTACTAAGCGTCCTGCTCGGCATATGTCGCCATTGTATTAATAATGTATGCTCATGACTTATGAAGCAACAATGCAGGTTTTAAGTAAAGTTAAGCTTTCAAAGTTATCCCTAAAGCAATTTGTTTTGCTCCAATAGCCCGCATTCGCCAAGTATTAGCCGCTTCACCCAGATATCCAAACCCATGAACCGCGATCGCCAACTTCCTAATACGGCAATGATATGGAGGAGATAGCGAACAAGATGGGCTTGGCCGCCTATCTGGGCATCTCGTCCCTTGGCAGGCGTCTGTGACCCTGTGTATTCTTGTTGAATTATAGGGTCTATTGCGTGGCCATTGGGGTTCATGTGGAGGTGCTGAATGCAATGAATTCAAATGATATGTAAGGTATATAACCGGGCATTCCGGCCGCCTCTGGCTCTACGCGGAAAAGCTACTACGATCTCAATTGTCATCCAATTCGCCGAAATGTTGGGCTCCAAGTTTCTTCCCGCTCTTTGGAGCATCGGGTTATCTCTCTGTGCGACCGCCAGCGCTACCTGCCCCGTGGCCGATCTCAGTATCATTGCTCATACAGGTGAATCGGTAGGAACGGAAGTGGTACACAATAATGGTAAGGGAAATTCGTCCCAAGCGACAAAGGACAGAATAAAAGTAGTAGTACTGACTCCAAGTTCAGTCACATTATACACCACAGGCAATCCATCCGACAAGGCCGTACTCTACCTGACCGATATATTCGGCATTCAATTGCTTGAGAACCGGCTGCTTGCGGATAGTTTCGGCCGCGCGGGCTACTTCGTCGTCGCTCCCGACCTATTCAATGGCACGCCTGCCACTCTCGATCTGGTCGATATGACGCCAATCCAACGGGAGGTCTTCCTCGCGGCAGCTACGCCTGAGGACACCGATGCTTTGATTGCGACAGGCCTTGACTATCTGCAAAATGTCAAGAAAATCTCTAGAATTGCTACTACGGGATACTGCTTCGGAGGTCGCTTTGCTTTCCGATGGTTGGCCGAGGGCACTGGTGTCAGTGTCGGATTCGCTGCGCACCCTAGCAATCTTCAGAATGAAGAGATTGTCGCCATCACAAACCCCGTGGCTATCGCCCATGCTGGTACGTTCTAATTGAAAAGAGAAGGAACCAAATTGCGTCTTTGAAATACGTGTCCTTCTAACTGTGCTTCTTCTAGACAATGATTCGGCAAACCCAGCGGCCCGACAGGCTGAAATCAATGCCTTGCTCTTGAAGAACACCACACAGCCATACACAGTATCCTTGTACGGTGGCAATTCCCATGGCTTCGGTGTTCGTGCCAACGTCTCGGACCCTCGACAGAAATTTGGAAAGGAACAGGCCTTCTTCCAAGCCGTCAGATTCTTCGATACCTGGGTATAAGCTAGAGCTGGATTATTCCAAATCGGTTCACATGCTGCTATAGAGACCCTGCGTAGTTGTTAGATAAGCTAGCGATGTGCTTCAATTGAACGATTGCGTAAAAATGACTGAACGCAAGGAATGCTTCCTCCTCAATTCCATTAATAACTTGTAAAAAGATCCGTGCCATATTGTCCCATTTCGCTCTATAATCACGCTGAGTATGGCAAGTGTTACTTGATGTCACCCATGATGTTAGGCCGGGTGCTCGGTCCGACGTTTTATACATAGGGCGAACCGCATCAAACCCGAAATACTGATAGGTAAACCTGCCTATCCCCTCGCTCGCTAAAATCAAAGCCGGATGAGATACTGTACACACGCGTTGGTAATCTGCCGAGCAGTTGTGGAACGCGGAGTCTGGGGGAGGGGCTAAGCATCCGGCCCACCCGTAGAGGATCTGCCAAGAATGTTGATTCTCCCACGTTTTGAAATCTGTGGTTCACGAACTGTCTTGCAAATGAGTCTCATACGGGTTAAGGTCGTGATTCTCACTATAAAGCCATACTAGGTACACTTTGGGAACCTATCTTAATCTATCTAGAATACTGCTCCTGCGCTGGCCTAAAAATGTAGTGCAGTCTTACGCCATGTAGTAATGGTAGGTATTCGATATTTCGAGCTAATAGTTCGCTTGCATGATTTCCTGTAGTAAAGCATAAGCTTGTCGCGTTCTACAGTAATGACAAGCAATATGAACATCACTCATGACTTGGAAATAAGTGAAAGGGTCAGATCATGTGAGCTAGCTTTTTGCCGTATCTGTCTAGTCAAGTAGGTAGCATCAAAAAGAGCTAACACCTAACTCACTCAGCCTGCTACATCTCATTACGCAGACGAGGCAGACACCTAGGTACGTACATATTACTGCTCCCGCGCTAGGCTAATAATGCAGTGAAAAAGATGGAGTATAAGAGAGATGAAATGAAAAGCCAATCACATTTCGCAGCGAATATAAGAATGTAACGAAAAAGATGGAGTATAAGAGAGGTGGGATGAAAAGCCAATCACATTGTACAACGAATGCACGCAATACCGCGAAAATGCAATTCTTAGGTACCTTAGCTATCTGTCTGCCGGTACTAGCATCGATGAAAGATGATAAGCTTGCTTACATCTCATACGCGCCTACATACTACTCCTTCTGAGCTGGGCTAAAGGTGCAGTGAAAACTCAAGATGCTTGTATATATACAGCTATGCGGAATATTAATATACAGGTTAGTAGAATGTAAGTGTGATTAAATATATGCACCATTGAATGTTCCTGCATACGCCAGTTTATTAGCTGGATGCGCTTCCTCCAATAAAGGCGCTCGACGTTAAGCATACCTAGTGACCAGGGAAGCCGCAACAACAGTGAAACAGCTCTGGTGTATCGATTCTGTAATATAAAGGGGGGATTGACTTCAGAGAAATAGGTCCGCCGCTAGTTTCGTTGCAGTCGGTTTGCTATCAATCGTGAGAAAGTTCATATCCCTCATACATCATCGTTCGCAACGGTACAAGACCGGACTGTTGAGGCTGGCGATTCCTCGGGATCTAGAGCATTGAAATGGCTGAGTTCGAATAAAATACCGTATAAAGACTACGTTGGACCGCAGTAATAGTCAAGTCCCGCGAAGAGCTGATCGTATTCTTCCATTTCGGGAATATTTGTGAAGAACCCATTCCACATGGTGAAGTCGTCGGTAGCATTTACCATGTCGCTGAATGATTGCGCCCGGTCTCTCGCTGCATACGCAGATATCGCGTCATCGCTGCTTCCAGCAAAATTCTTCGGGTTAAGACCGGTGTTAGTAGAAGACGCGACGATGTGGTCTATGTCCTTTATGCTGTACTGTTTCAATACCCCAACCTTCAGCCACGCGTTAGCACATGGGCACCTAATATGAAGAGGGCTTCGCAAAGGGGTTAATGTGATGCAGGGGGTTCGTACCAGATTGCGAACCAAGTTCGCGGCAAAGACCGATTTCTCCCCAGCCTTCGCGAGGATACGGCATGCGTCGGTGATCTCACTATGTAGTTTCGCGGCCTCGCTACAGCGGTCTGCATCGCCTTTCGTGCGGCTCCATATCAACCCTGCATTGAGCGCGAGGATGACACACGCCGTAAACATGCCGCTGATGACGAGGCCAGCTCGGTACGCAAGGGGATGTCCGAAGTCGTGTCCAGGATCGACAGCCGGAGTCGGCTCCTCTAGCATCTTAGAGGACATCGAGAGAACGGTACGCGCCGAGGCAAGACACTGGCGGCGAGACGCTTCGTGCAGCGGATTGTCGGTATCATGTAGTAGAAACGGCCGGTGTAATCTGGCTCTTCGGAAGTTGAAGCATATGAGGATGAGATCCCGCTGCTGGATGAGGTGGGACGGTGCGCCAGGGGGAATCGGGGCACCTCTTTGGAGGGGCAGTGGCATTTCCGCCAACGCCTTCTCGAAAAGACGGTCTAAGGAGGATACTGTGTCGAAGTCCGTTATATCGACGCCCAGGAACCCGGGGCTTCGGGAGTCAGCCATCTCTCTGCATATCTCGCTCAGACGGATCCGTTGAAGGAAGTACGCCATGCGTGTCAAAACATGCGGCGGATACGTGAAAGTTTCGTCTTGGCCTAGGTCGCTGTCATTTATGTTTCTTGGGCGTTTCACTACGAAGTGGCGCGGCTGCACAGAGTCTTTAAGGGGCGAGGTTAGCTCTCGATTTCGTGGTCAAACACGGCGTATGGACGATTAAGAGGAACACCGCTTGCAAATTATGTCGCTTGGAATCAATAAGATACTCACAAGTGCCATCCAGTGGTCCACCTACAAGACTCAATAGCCAATCTGTCGAGGCTAGATGCCACCAGAGTCTCCGTTTGATTTCTTTCGTCAGCATATCGTCGGACTTGTCTGTCGCAACTGGACTGTCAATAAGGTGTAAAGACATGTCGCGCGCTACAGCCACGGTGCAGCTATGCAGATATCTATAGCGAACCGAGCAACCTTCGACGTTAGAAACGACATAGGTTATGATAGTTCTTGCTTGACATCTTTCTAGGCTTCCTGGAGTAGAGAATTGAGTATCGTCGAGTATGGTTAGAGCATTCTCCCTCCACGCTGTAGACGCCTGATCCGCCTCCTCAATAGAACCAAACATGCTATGCCTACTATGTGAAGAAAACGATGCGCAGGTAGAGGCAATGCTCAGTATCAAGGCGGCGACCGTCGGATCGCCCTCTTGGCCATTCTCAAGCTGTGCATAGAAATTAGCTATTGAAGAACGTGTAGATGGCTCGTATAGTATGGGAAGGAGATGATAAGGATTATCGCAGAAGTCCCAGAGGAGTAGTAGGGCTTCCTCTTGGGTCATTATCAGTATTGGTTTGCTTGATGCTTCGGTCCCTGAAGCATGCCTCCCCGCAAGTCGCTTGTAGTGAAAGCTCCAGTCAGCATCTGATGTTTCCTAGACAGTGACTTCGAAGAATAACTTGTTAAAAAGCAAGAGTACAAACTACTGATCAATCTGCCCATACTCATAAAGGGGAGAAAACGCTAAAAACTGACCTGATGACAAGAGGCCGGCGCAACATGGAATTGTGTATGGTGTTCCTGAGGCGTTATCTGCCCATTGTTAACCTCGACCTTTCCACACTGCCTTCACATAGCAAAGTGTAATTACTGCCATTGGGCACGAAGATTCACTCACATTATGGTCATATTTCGTATGTGTTGAGTCAAGATATTTTGCTGCCTTATGACGCTCGGTATCATGATGTGACAATGGGGAGGGTGAAGTGACATCTGTGAGCTGTGCTGAAGCAACAGGACTGGGCTGTAGATCATTCTTCGTGCCAGTGCTTGACCCGTGACTATGGACTGCGCCGGGTGTAGGCCTAGAATCTCCAAAAACAGTTCTCTCTAATGTAGCCAACCGCGAGAGTATCGAGGCATCGGCGGCTGTGTCAACGACGCTGGAGTTTGGTTAGACCACAAGCCCAATGTAAATGGCACGGGATGCTCACTTATGTAGTGGCACAGCAGGAGGCTTCGCATCTGGTTGCCCCGAACAAATAAGACCCCGGATAACACACGACGCACATGGCGTACCTCGATCGCATTTTATCTTTTTAGCACGGCAGTTGAGACAGGAAGTCTGAGGCTGTCGTCTGGCAACTGAGTGAACTAGCTCCAGCGCATCTGCGCTCCCTGACTGTTTGCGCTTCATTCTGGTTCTGAACAGTACATCGTCGTATTATCATGCACTAGAAACCCCACAATCAATGCAATACCAACTCCGAGATTCCGCCAGCGTCACTGGTTATGAGATGTAGACAACTGGTATGATATCAAGGGGATGACTGTTCCGTGGATGATCCGAGGACTTGTTCTCCACTTACTTAGCATCCAACCAATGAAACTCATGGATACGGGGACGGATTATCCGCGGACAGTACACGGACTATCCGGTAAACATGCCATGCTCCCCTGTCAATACGATGAATCTTGGGCAACGGGCACAATATAAAGACATCGTAAGAGAATGTCTTGTAGTTATGAGGCTCTCAATCCCCACCAAGAAGGTATTCGTGTTGCTTGATTGGCACTTTTGACATCAAACACTAGTAACCTCCAGGTACCGCTGAACACGCATTCGCAATGGGTCCCCCTATAGAGCCTCCTCCGAACTACAACAGGTACCTAGGCCGCTCCATGAAGTACACAAAATGTGGTGGTATAGCTGATGTGATCTCTCTAGCTTCCGCTCGTGGCTCGCAGTCGGCGGTTCATTCCTAGGGTTGTACTGTACAGTGGGCTATTTCAATGCCTTTGGAGTGTACCAAGAATATTACAGTAGTGGTCTGCTGAAGGCTTACTCGGACTCGGACATATCTTGGATAGGTTCTGCTGCCATTTTCTTCCTCTATATCGGATCGCCTATAGCTGGCATCCTAGTTGACAAAATAGGTCCAACGGTGAGCATTATCACTTGAAGACCGCCCCCTTTCAAAGCCATGAAAGTTAATGCCAGTTTGCAGTGGTTGTTGATCATTGGGAGCATTGGACAACTAGTCGCCGTATTCCTCTCGTCACTCTGCAGCCAGTATTACCAGCTTTTTCTCTCTCAAGCCGTGCTTTTGGGAGCAAGTGCGTCCCTCACCTTGACGCCCCTTACAGCCGTTATCGCTCGGCGCATGCCTCATCGGCGTGGACTCGCATTAGGCATTGCTATCGGTGGCTCTTCTATCGGAGGCATCATCTGGCCAATTATGCTCCAGCAGCTTCTCTACGTGCGGGGTGTAAGCTTTGGTTGGACCCAACGAGCTGTCGGCTTCACAATGTTACCCTTGCTCCTAGTATCTTGCGTGACTGTGGTTGATGTCGATAAACAGCCCAGCAAGCCAACTCCATCGGTGTCCGATGCATCTGAGGCAAGTGTTGTAGACGGAAATGACGAGGCACCAGTGGAAGAGAAGCAGGAAACAAGCACAAGCCCTTCGATATTCAGCATTTTCAAAAACCTCACCTTCGTCCTACTGTGTCTGGCATTAGCTATCACGTACCTCGGACTCTTCACACCGTTCTTCTACATCTCTTCATACGCCGTCTCCAAGGGAGAATCGTCTTCGACGGCCTTCTATCTTATCTCGGCTATCAATGCCGCCTCGTTCTTCGGAAGAATCATCCCAGGTCACCTTGCCGATCATTACGGCTATTTTAACGTACTCACGCTGTCGTTGCTGTCTTCGGGTATTATCGCATTCACCTGGACGGCGGCCTATAATCTACCAGGGATGATCATCTGGTCTATCGCATATGGTTTCACGTCGGGAGTATGTCCACGCGACGCCAATGCGCATTTTCGAAATTTGAGAAGACTTGACTAATCCATGAGTAGGCAGTTATCAGTCTTCAAGGGGCCTGTGCTGGCAAGCTAGCGAAGCCTGGGCAGCAAGGGACAGCATTCGGGCTGTTATTTGGCACCATTTCTGTGACGTGAGTACCGATTATCTCTTTGGCGAAGCCGGCTCGAATCAGCTAACCAGTGACAACAGAGCCTTAGTTGGGACACCCATCAGTGGACAGATCCTGTCGCGTGGGGGATATCTGGAGCTCGGGATCTGGGCAGGAGTCACGCTTTTAACGGGGGCTGTGATCCTGATGGCGGCGAGAGTAAGAATGGATCGCAAGATTCTCGCAGTGTGTTGATCAGAATAGAAGGCCAACGATAATGAAGTAATAATTTGAGTCATCGAGGTAATGACTATCGGCCAGTATTTTGTTCCTGCGGCCACCAAGCCAGTATCTGGGAGGTAGCCAAATGGGTAGTGCGGGGACGCAATGCTGAAGGCCACAGAGATGGCATGAAATAATAGACACCCAATTAGACACATCAATACCTAGATAGATAGATAGATAGAAGATTGGCAGGTCAGTTGAATGGATACTCGACTCCTTTACCAACTACCTATCTGTGTCGCATGGACCGCAAGAAGTGGTGTACCGTAAAATCCCAGGTGGAAAACGGGTACAACACTGCCCAGTGCTTGTTAGCCAAGGAAGAGCAGCCAAGCCGGCTGAATGCGTTCTGAAGATGTGGTACATAGTAATTATTACCATAGACCACCAGTCGTTTTATTGACAACTGGCTGAAAAAGGATCGGCCGGTGGTCGCGTCATTGGTCCATTGGTCGAGCAACCAGCGCCGAGGCAGAGGAAGAAGGAGATGGAGATGTGACGCACTCATTGTTGGTTCTTGCTGTTCCATCTCATTATTCAGGGGGCCCCCAACCCCCGCCAAGATGCCCCTGTAATAGCTGTAATAATAGCGGTAATACTACCTAGGTAGCTGTAATGCCTGAAAGGAGCAGCCAAGCGACTGCTAAATGGACGGGCCTGCTAGGCACCAACCAGAGGGGTGCTAGGCAGCTGCTGCTTGGCGCTGTAGCGGCGTTTAGCGGGTGCTTAGTGGGGACCCGGATACGTGGCTTGGCCTCGCGGACAGGCCTCAGTCCAGGTCTGGCGGCCTTAGGTAAGCCATCGTCCCAGCAACGATACCCAGCCACATCTTTTTATTTACTTACGCACACATCTTGGGTCCATCTCCGTCGTCCCCTTGGGCTAATGCGCTGGTATTACTGACGCACCTCGACGGGTCTCTCTACCTTCGAATGCTTACGTTTCCCGATTGTGCTTTTCCTCCTGTCACTCTCCTAAACTCTCGATACTCTCCATCGTCGTCGTTGTCGCAGTCACTCGCTACACATCACGGACGACCGTACTACCAGCAAACTTCCTTGTTCTTATAGAAGGGCCACAAGCGAACGAAGATCTAGATCCTGTTGGCAATCCAATCTCTTCACCAAGACAGCGTCTATTCTTCATTCCAACCAGCTTCTCCAATCTTGTCCGACTGGAAATAAGCTGCTGAACTTCTCACTAAGTTGCAACACCGTCATCTGCATACCTACATACCTCCCTCTCCAGCCTTATCATCATCAATACCAACAACACCACACGTCATCACCCTCATCTGCTGTGTGTGCATTATTGACCTGACAGAAGTCCCCGTCCGCGAAAGAGAAACATAAAAAAAGGTTCGAGATCTTCGGCGTCGACCGCATTCCACGATCTCGTTCATCCCTCACTAGCGCCCGACCGCCGTTATCGCATTCCAGCGCTGCTGCGCGCTCCAGCTAGCCACGCCGTCGCTCCACGGGAGGACGGGAGGTGGAATAAAGAACCCACGAGTTTAGGAATCCAAGACTCGTCGGAGGAATGGAAACAGCAAGATTTCAGATAGGGTGGTATCGTGAGTGCATCCACATCCCTCTACCATCATAGCAAGCGAATGTCTACTAACGAGATGGTATAGGGTTCATACCGTTCCTAGGATACCACCATGTGTTGATGATTTTAATAGCAGTCTCCATCATATTATTATGTGTGTACTCTCCTCTCCTCTACCCTCTCACACAGACTTATATTGCGCAACATATTGACTAACCCAATCGACCAACAGCACTTTTATTAGCAGGTTGCTCGTCTTCCTCACCACTAATACCCGACATCTTCCTTCTATCTATCTACTACAAACACTACACAGCCGTCCCCAGCACGGCCCAAGTCGATTACAATGTCAACCAAGCCATCAGCAACATCGTCGGGTCCGCCCACTTACAGGTCCGCGTCGGCTACTTCGGTATATGTATCAACACGGACGGCGGCTCCTGGCTGTGCAATAACAATGCGACAGCGCTAGCCAACGACCTCTCAGTTGATCAGGACCCGTTGAATCTCGTCTGGCTGGCCGGCCAGTTCAAGGACATGATCGTGTTCCCATACCTGCTCATCATCGCCATCATCTTCGCCTTCGTCTGCTTCCTATTACTAGCCACCTTCCCCGGCTGGCATGAAGAGGAGGACAGCGAGGGCTCAGAGCGCGAGATCAAGCCCTTCCCCAGTCGGCCCGTGTCGCAAATCGCCCTGGCCATCATCTTCATCGCCTCTATCTTCGTCTTGGTCTCCGTGTTATGGCAGCACACGGCGTCCGTAGCCGCCTCCATCATAGCGCAGGACTTCGGCAACGGGAGTGTCAAGTCGGGGGTTGGTACCAGCGCCATTGTTATGGGTTGGTTCAGCTTTGCTCTGCTCATTATCGTCACCATCGGCTTATTAGTCATGATATTGAGTATCAGGGTACTCACGCAGCTGGCTGATTGATGACGACCCGGAACATATAATGTGTGGAAAATATTAAAGTGAATGCGGCATTGTTGAGGCCGCAGGTGTTGTGTATATGGTATCGACTGAAAGTACATGAGAGAGGATTCTCGATCAGCATCTGGGAACGGAGTTAAGAAAGAATGGTTTGGTTTGGTCTGGTTTAGCTGTTTTTTCGAGGTTATATTGGGATCGGTCTCGACGCCTTTTACGGCCCCCTATCGGCACATATATCCCGGGGGAAAGGGGCAAGCACCACGAGCGATAACCCCTCATCCCAAGTGAAGATATTGGAATTATGAGGAGATTACGACAACGGGATCAAGGAGAAAGTTGGGATTTTTTTCGTGCGAACGAAAGCACGATCAATACATGAGACCGACGAGATCTAAAGTTTATTCCAATGTGGAAATGACTGTGTGTATACAAACAGATAAATCTTGTAATGGAGAAAAATGGAAATGGCGTTTGAAATTTGGGACTCGAACTCTACTTAGTTGCAGTAATGAATTTTTATTGCTTGATTTATCAAAGCCAGTGACGAGGATCTTGTTCGCCACACCATATCAACATATGTAGTTCAAGTTAATTCATGTCGTTGCCTAAATTATTGAGACCCTAAATTCTATTATCATCACTTAGAAAACACTGTTTTATTCGCGATATGTCATATATGTAACATTCTAACCGCTTCAAGAGAACAACGCCCGTAAGATCTCGAATCTGCTATGGTGATGTAATTGTCCGCCCAAGGTTCCTGCGTAACATTCAAATGTAACTCAGGCACCTACTACGATTATGATATCAACGCAGTGCTCTCAGTGCTACTCCCAACAGAAGAGGCAAAAGCGGAAGGGACCGTACTCATGAAGAACTTCCAATGAAAACTGCATTTGTTTCCCTTCGTCTGCCCCGAAGCCCGTTAGTAGACCTATACGTGGAGATCTTAACCAGGGAGCAGTCACTGTATGTATAGACGGCGGAGACAGCAACTTACCAACTTGTCCATCGAATTATCTACACATTATTCCATGACAGTTATGTTGAGGGTGTACTCAAACTAGGGAGATTCGGAAACTTTTCATGACCAATACCTCGGATTGCTCATGATGCGCTGTTCTCCACCTGACAGGAGCTTCTCACGAGACGTCGCTGCTAGGTACGAGGAGCCCTGAGATACAGGCTGTCCGTCATACCCTGTGATAGCTTGCCTCGGCATCTTGGCCCTCGTTGGCCTATGACGTACACTTGTTGTAACGTTGAATGAGCAAAACTAGGAGCATTCCCTTGGAGAGAATGCAGAGTATCTCGAATAGTGATTCCAGAAGACGGAACTAGTCTCTCCAGCGGTAGACGCGAGCTTACATGAATGCTCCTGCTCACTTTCTTCATGCATCGGGGCTGCTGATCCTAATGAATCCGCTGTTCTCTAGCTCCTCTGTCCAGTACGTAGCTACGGACGAGGGTTGGTAGCAGCACGTGGTGCTGTGGTTATCGCCCTTTATCATCCCGTTATTGGCAGTTCAGTGTTCCTGCTCGGGCCTCCGCGCGGCTTTCGGCTCGTTATCCGCCATCAAATGCGTATCGGGGGCTGTTCTGTATGCATAATACCAGTATATGTGTACTTCAAGCCTGCTATGTTGCACATCTCTCGGGTGCTTCATCGATGAGGAACAGTATACACCAACAAACGAGCTCACGTGAAGAATGCGATGCCACCGTTTTGGGTCTTGCAAGGAGTACTGGTATCCAATTCGAGGTGAGAGCCGCGGTTAGTACGACCAAGACGGCCCCCCAGATTCTGATCGCGTGCTAGTCGGGGCAGCACAAGACGGAAGAAGGGTTCTAGGCATATATCGCAAAGTAAGGGGCAAGAGTCTATCATCGCCATTTGTGGATTGCAAGAAGGCTCTGTGTCTGTCTATCTACATCTACCTATGCAGTTATTCAGACTATCGGTCTCTAGAAACGCTTGATGATATAACTTACATCACGTTCAGCGATACCCGGCCTCCATAGCATCATATAGATGGTTAGAATATGATGTACCATCAAAGATACGAATTTGTACTAAGACATTTGGAATATAGAGTTGTACCAGGCTGGTGCTCAGAGTGATCGCGTGGTTGTGTTCGCATCACACATACACAGCACTTTCAGTGTTTCCTCCCTTATCCGCAACGTAGTGCAAGCAAACTCGATATTGGTTATCATGTCTTCATGTCCCGATGCTATTGCCTACTTAAACCATCTTCGAGGAAAGAATAAGTAGTAAATTCGTACACTCCGGTATACATCACCTACCTGTCCCTCAATATTTCTACTCACAATGTATATTACAATCAAACCTATACATCGGCTGAGAACCATTTGTCTCTCGGAACTTACGCCCCTAGAACAGGAGTGGACTCTGAATAGCCCAGCTCTTCCACCGCCCCCTGGGGTGGTGCCGAATTTTCTTAGACCGCCTAACAAAAACCATGTAGCCATCATTGTAAACGTGGTATGCCTGGTGGTAACGGTCCTGGTGATCTGCTTGAGAGCGTACGCTAGGATATGTTGCATAAAGAAACTGCATTTCGAAGATTGTAAGTACTTACCTTACGAAGTTGACCGTGACAACGGCCAGGGCTCACATGGGTTAATATAATTTGAGGCAGATCTTATACCAGCGGCCTTGGTAAGCAACCCTCGACAGCCTCGCCTTATGGAGAAATCCAGATCTGACACGACGTAGGCAACCTTCGTCAGCAGTGTACTATGTCAAATATGGATGATAGATGAGCGTGGTGCCTTCATTCACGAGTGGGATGTCCGTGTGAGAGACTTGGCCAAAATCTACTACGTACGTACACAACAAGCAATCCGCCAGGATCCCACCTCGAGCAAAGGGAGACAGCTAATCTTGCCCTGCATAGATCTACCATGTAGGAGCCAACTTGATCGCTGTCACATTAATGGTTCTCAAAGGGGCAATCCTACTCGAATGGATGCGCATATTCGTGCCCCCAGGCACGCGAAACTACTTCTTCTGGATCAGCACTATCCTGCTAGGCGTACAGACGGCCTTCTATGTCGCCTGGATCATCGCCGAGAACCTCTCATGCATCCCGCATCGCAGGATTTGGGATATCACGATCTGCGAGAGTAAATGCGTCGATATCAAATTGTTATTCATTCCGGTAGCTGGTCTGAACCTCGTAGCAGATATCATCATTCTTTTTCTTCCCCAGAAGGCGATATGGGCTCTGCAGATGTCTCTTTCGAAAAAGATCGGGGTCGCCCTGGTTTTTGCCATTGGCCTTTTGTGAGTGAATGAACCCACCTATGTGAGATTTCTATGGCTTCTTACGCCTTGGCTTTATAGCGCCTGTCTATCCGCCGCTGCCCGTCTGCACGTAACAATTGTCTTCTACCAAAGCGAGGACGTCCTCTACACAGAGGGGGCCATGTACCTGTTTTGCTTAGCCGAGATGACATGTTTGTTTCTCGTCTTCTGTGTACCCTCGATCCCTAGAGTGTTTGTGGAGCGGGGGGTGAAAGCACGTTTCAAGAAAATTCTATCGTGGTTCATAGGGCGAGCCGCCACCACCCAGGACAGCGGCGACTCCTCCCCATCCTTGTCTCACCCGGTCTACGCCAATCGCCCCCGCTCGGACTCCTTCCGCTCGTCGCCGCGACGGGATACAATACACTCGGTCAACGAGGTCTGGGGCACTGTAACCGAGATCACAGCCCTCAAGCATGACGATAATCATTGCGAGGGTTTGAGGGGTATATTGTGCACAACAACGATCTCGACGGAGGTCACGATAATCTCCGATGCGGCTAGAGACTACAACCGGTCCGATACCGAGGGTGCGGAGTATGAGACATATCAGCGGACCCTGTTGCACTGACACAAACAATGAAGCAAGGCAAGGATAGCTGGCGTTATATTTCTGATTCACTATAGTATCTAGTTCTATGTCGACCGCTCGAAGACAGCTGAAAAGAACGAAGCTAACTTTCAGGTGCGCGCGCTAGATAGCGACCACGTGTAATTCAGTGGAACACAAGGAGCTAATTTTGCTTGCTTCGAGATAATCGCTTCATGCTAGACAGTTGCTATGGCTCGTCTACCTAAGCTACAGAAACTATGATAATACTTTAGGCATTTAATTGTTAGTCATACTCGTTGGGACTTCACTTCCGTCACTCACACTGCCCTGGAGTCTTCAACTTGATTTTGACCAGCCAACTTAATAAAATTTAGGTACTTAATGTTGTATATGATCCCTACCCAAATGAAAGTAGCTCTGCTTTAGTCAATTCTACTTTACATAGAGATTGAAAACATGAATGCAACCAGCACAATTCAATTAAGCAACCACCCTCAACACCTTTGACTTCAATTTCTACGCAGCAACAGAACAGTAAGTAAAATATATGCAAACATATCAATATAAAGAAACGCGAAACTAAAGAACAGGCTAACTTAGCAAAGTCAATAAAGGCGGTAATGTTTATTTAGTTAAAAAGTATGACCATATATGCTAACTTGTAAGAAAGCAGAACTACTTCAGTTTTAATGAGAATTACACCAACTTGGGAGTAGCCTCCGCTATTATTAAGTTAATTGGTCAAAATCAAGTTAAAGACCCATGATGACGCAAGTGGAGTCCCAACGAGCAATGCTATTATTGACGTCAATGGCTTCGGAGATATCCGCGCAGCTTGATATATTAGGGCATTATAATTAAATTGGATTAACTATATAGATGGGAGAGTTCCTAATAGGCTACGGTCTCCTGTTACCTTGAGGTACATAATTGGACTAATAGGTGGCCCTTTCGGGAATAACTTTGGCCAGTCCAGCCGCCACCTTTGGCCAGCCTAGGTGGCCTCGTCGATTCCCAATGGCTTGGCGTAGCCTACCGTATCGCAGATCGTCTTTCACCATCATGATGGCGGTGAAAAACATCGATTGACTTACAACTTAAGATATCCCCGGATTGAGTGGTAAGAATAGCAAGCTATATTTACGCACATAGCCCGCATTGGGTAATGAATGTTTTACTCTGTAAGATTCTTCGATTTGAATTTGGAGAGTATGGAGAATCAATAAAACTCAGGAATTTGGAGATTGGGGTCGGACCCCAACTTAGTCATCCAATGTCCAGTCGCATATTGATCTGATGAAGAAGTTGAATGGGGGCTGACTTCGAGCTGGTGCATATGCAGCGACATCATGGGGGTTTGAGTTCACGGCAGCAGTCAGTCATTCAATACAGATGCAGCGTGTCCTGCGGCACAGGGTTTCGCTTAGACGTATTTGACAAATTACCCAGATTTATAATATGTCGAAAGACCCCTACATACAAGGGTGATGATATTGTGCAAGTAGCTTTTATTGTTTGTATTAATAAAATCAAGTTGGTTTCAAAGTGTCACCAGTTCGCCCTTACTGACAGGGGGAAGATGCCGCTCAGCAGCCTGGATTTAATTCGCTGATACTAGGTATCTGCAAAAACTTTTTATAGCAAGTAACGCCACAAAACTAGGTATGCATGTTGTTGGATATGGCAGTAACACTAAGAGAAACGGCGGGCAACCAACAATATTGCTAACGTCAACAAGATTCGCAGATATCCATCCCTCGATGGCCGGCGGTCTGCTCCATTGACACATACAGCTGAAGACAAGGCTTAATCTAGTCTGGGAGCATTTAGACGCAAACTCAATCATTGGTGCTCGCCGTGCCGTCGTATTGCAAGCTGGGATACGCTCCCTTGACTGCAGCGATACTACTTGGGGTTACGTATGGGGCCGATAGGCGAAAGAGCTTAACGATGAGCCCTTACCATAGACGATGCTTCTAAGAGACTCCCCCAGCGGGTACAACGTGCGGAGATGACGCGCGTTGTCAGGTGTGAGATGCTTGTCTTTATTCTCTTTGACTTTTATCTTACATACATGTGGCAGGATGAGCTATTGAGCATGGTCCCGACACTAAGGGATGAGGTTCCCAACTACCAACGCTCGCGGCGTGCGTCATGGGGTTAACATATAAGGTGCTTCCCCCCAGTGGCGTTGAGAACAGAATGGACCGAGCTCTGGGTCGGAGCAAAAGAGTCAAATAGACACTCCTGACCTTTCTGTCTATTGTCTTATTTTCCCCTTGAGTAAGAAAGAAAAGGTCGTTTCAGTTTATAGAAGACGTCGTCATAATGGCGACCACTACTAAACCACAGCCGTCTCCCACGGAGTCTTCTTCTTCCTCTGTATCAGACTATAAGCATGTGTCTACTGACACCCATGTGCTGCCAACACCTGATGAGACCATTGCCGATGAAGCGCAGTGCTCGTCTGAGAAGGAATGGAGGCCATCACTGCACGAGAAGGCGATTATTTATACACTCGCCATCACAAGCTTCATCGTCGCCCTCGATGCCACTATTGTCATTACACCGTTAAGTGTAAGCCCCCTCAGACAACTCTACCCAGACCCTATCACGAAATTATGCTGATAGAGTCTCGCCCAGGCTATAATAGAAGACCTAAAAGGAACCACTACCCAAGCTTTCTGGATCGGCACATCGTATCTTCTCGCCAATGCCGTCACCATGCCTGTCGTATGCGCCATTAGTGGTGTATTCGGTCGACCTATTTGCCTGATCTTCTCCCTTATTGCCTTCTCCGTCGGCACAGTGCTCTGTGCTGTATCGAAGAGCATTGGAGTTCTCCTCGTGGGACGTTCAATCCAAGGCATAGGGGGCGCCGGAATCCATAGTCTGGGGCTAGTGATCCAAACTGATATCGTACCGCTTCGGTGGCGTCCAAAGTGGTACGGAGTAACGTGAGTCATTGCCACAACCCGTCCAATTCGAACCGGAACTAATAAGAATATTCCTAGTCTGGGAGCCTGGGCTCTGGGATTGGCCATTGGACCCATCATTGGAGGTGCAGTCGTTCATGGTACAACTTGGCGCTGGATATTCTACCTCATGTTCCCCTTCTTGGGATTTGGTCTAATCGCCGTGCCATATCTATTGACCTTGAAACCGAGAGAGGCCACATTCACGGAGAAGTTGGCGCGCATCGACTGGGTCGGTTCTTTCATCTTCACTGGGTCAGCAACATCATTTCTCATTGCCATCTCATGGGGCGGTTCACAGGTACGTGTAGTGTTAGCTCATCATGAAAATGCATGATGTTCTCTAGAACTTCATTTTTCCCCAGTCAATTGAGGTCGATGCAGTTGATGTCAGAATAGACCATGCTGACTATATTGTGGTGCAGTTCGAGTGGAATAGCGTTCAGACCTTGGCTCCTTTGATAATAGGCCTCTTGGGCTTACTTGCAACTCTTGTATATGAGAAATTGTGGGCAAAGGAGCCTTTCCTGCGACATAGCCTATACCATAACACTTCATCGACCGTCGGATATGCATGCGGCTGTATTCAAGGCATGGTGGTAAGAACAATTCCGTACCTACAGCAAGAAAGTAGAACTTAGACTTTACTGACAATTGTCTTTTGATAGATGTACGGCTTCTTGTACTAGTAAGTTCTTCACTGCAGCTTTGACAAGTGGCCATGTTCTAACGCAGGAGTCTAGTGGCCCGTTCTTCTTCCAATCTGTCAAAGAGTTCTCGCCGCTTAATACTGGAGTGACCTTGCTTCCAGCGACTCTGACCGTCACGACCGCTGGTATCGTTTGCGGCCGCCTGGTGACCCGCTACAACAACTACCGCTGGGCCATCTGTGTCGGTTGGTTTGTTGCGAGTCTCGGCGCCGGACTGTTCCTCATCTGGCCTCGCAACAATAGCGCTGCAGTCTGGGTGGTAACGTACCTCATCGTCGGGACTGGACAAGGTGCTATCCTCAATGCCCAAAATTTCGCCACGCAAGCTATGTGCAAGAAAGGCGACGAGGCAGCGGCAGCAGCAATGTACGCGTTCATCCGGCAATTCGGCATGTCCTTGGGGGTCGCGATTGGGGGTACAGCATTTCAGAATGGTTGGTATTGGTCGAAAGATCTCTTGTATGACTATTGCTAACCGTTGCGACAGTAATGGCGCTCAAGCTGAGGTGGCTCGGGCTCCCAGTCGAAATTGCCAAGCAATCCGAAAGCTACATCAGTGTGCTGCATGCTATGCCTGCCGGAGACTATAAGAATAAAGTGCTCGACGCCTACAAGTACGGGTTCACGGGGCTCTTTGCATTTTATCTCGGCATCTCTGTCGTTGCGCTTGTGATATCTACCCTCTTCATTGAGAATGTGGACCTGACTCGCGAAATTGAAAGCGATCACCAGCTCGATGATCGCCGTTGGGAGAAGCAGCGCAAGTAGGTTTGATTTAGGAAAGCGGTACATTAGAGACATGATTGCAGCGGGTTATGCTCATGAGATTCCTTGTATTGTATATACATGTATGTCAGTTAGACTACAATCCTATAGTGACTAATCAAGATAAAATTGTTAGATAAAGTGCAGCATTGTGCTTCGGCCGAATACACCTGTAGATCAAAGATATGGGCAGTATAGGCCTATTGCTTAAAGATAGCCGGAGTATGCATTGTGACAAATCTCTCGATTGCCAAAATCGCCTTGCTTAGGTAGGCAAGTTTAAAGCTTAATAATTGTCGGAATTTTGCCTACACTACATATAGGTAGTCCACCTTGATATCATTTTGGGTTATAGTTGCAGGAAGGTAGAAATAAGGTAGCGCATGATCAGTACAGGGCCGCATTTCAATTATCGCCAAGAGGATGAGGTTCCGATACGGGGTTCTAGAATATGAATACTGATTGAACCAAATAGCCAAGAAACCATGAGATTATCGCCTTGCTATATGCTTCCGTTTCCAGGTCTAGGCATTCAAGTCATTGTTGATGTCAATAGACGATGCGTGTACCGGCGCCAGTTGAGACGGCGGTGCGAAGTAACTTGATGTCTCGCACGCAGGCATCGCACCTAGAGCAAGATAGTTCATCCAACTGCTAAATGAAACATGTACAGAAAGTAAGCCTATTAGATTTCCTGATGTCTCGAACGCCATCTGATACCTACGTTCCCAGCCAATCGATCTCCTCCCATCCTGACACGGCTATCCCTGAAAGCCCACGTGCTTCTCGCTTCGTAAACCAGAAGCAATGGGCAGACCCTCCTACTAGTGTGAACTAATATTTTATTATCAAATAATATGTAGTAGATAACTGGACAAACCAGGCTTCTCGTCTCGTATCCAAGGTACTGTGTCTAACAGCACCTGCAAGTCAGCGTCGTGTCCGAGCAATGAGGGTTAGTCTAGACACACTTATATGTACCTGCCTTAGTCATGATACGAATAGAAATTTGTCGTGTCGGTATGCGGCCAATATATTGAATGGCATCTTTTCCGGCTTTCAACAAGAAAGCAAAGAGTAAGCGACACCACGTTAGCCAATAGACGTCCAACACTTCGCACGGGTAACAGGTTTCATCAACAGCGGCAAGGGCATCGCCGTAGAAGTAGACGCTGTCGAGGCAGTGAAAGCATACTAGGGACACCCACACACCCACACCACCACTTGGTATCCCTAAGTAATTCTTTCAACCGTCTCGCGCTGTGTCGAATGCAGCTGTGCCGAATGCAGCCCATGTCGAGATAAAATGTCCGTCGAGCTGACATCCAGCTTGCTAACTCGATAGTTTCCGTACCTGATGCATAAATGTTGCTTTATGCGCATAGCCATACCCAGATAGAACTGGGCGTGTATTTTATGCCCGATCTACCTACCTGCCAGGCGAGGGATAAAGTGCGTTAGGTTCGGCTTGTACAGCGCTATACGGTTATTCACTTTAAGCTCTTTTAAATTATTGGCATAACTGCCGACCTGTCTCAAGCAGGCCAAACCAGATTTCTATCAGCATAGACGAAGTTACGGAAGGACCAAGCAGTAGGTAAAGGTAGACAGAACCTGCCATCAAGGCTCTGCATGTATTAGGAAGGATGTACTAGTTAGGTTCGATTCGTAACTGGGCTATTGGTGTTCGCTGCATAGCTCAATTGCATGTTGAGACGGTCGTTGAAAGTACCATGCCGAAGCTTATGTACTCCAAAGCCCAGCTTCATAATCTAAAATACTAGCCAAAAGTCATGTCTCGATAGATGTACCCCGTATATTCTTTCCATCATTCTAAACCCCTAAAGGGGAGATGGTATCTGTCAGCCATTGATATCCCGGTCCTTTGCCATTTACCCCTGTGTAAGCTTTGTTAGCACGCACGCGATGATCGCCTTGAGCTCAAAATCGACAAAATAAGGCCGATAGACGAGGATCGGATTAGAGAGATCCTCCTCGTACTCAAGGGCACCCTCGGACATATCGCTATCCGTCTGTGCCAGAGACACAGCGAACAACACTAGTGCGTTCTTCAGAGGAGCGGTTTTACGTCCTCTGTCATGAGTCCATCGTAGACGTTCCTATGCCGTTTATGATTCTTGCAGTACCATCGCGCAGTGTCGTGATAGCATCGGAGTCAACCCGTATGATGTCAATTAACGTGTTCTCTAAGAGTTGGCCTTTCGGTTTTCCGGTTTCGGCGTGCGTGTAATAATTAAATTGTTACTTGAGTCTTCAAATTATACTTACAAGCGCAATGATGATATGAGAGCGATGTGGCCCAGGGACCGTACGTTATACGCATTCAGCTAGCTACAGCAGGCTCAGGGCTCGACTCTCGAGTAAAGGATGTCCTTTCATGCAACTTGAGTACGTCTTAGCTACACCCGTATGTAATTCCCTGATATGTATTTTCAAGGATCTTCATACTTGAAGCATACCTAGATAAGAGCTGACATATGTAGATAGCATGCAGGCTACTCCAAGCATTATAAGACACCGGAGTAGATATCGCCTCACATACTCACCTGATTATGGCTCACGTGCTTTATGGCGCAGACCTTCTCATAGTAGCACAAGAAGAAGGGGTAGCTATTGGTGGAAACGGAGCTTTTGCCGGGTTTCCCCTCAGCGTTACTCACTTCTCTACAGTAGGCAGCTAAGTAACGATGCTACGCTCGCTCTGCTTTTTGCCCTCTCAATATCAAAAGTCATATTATTATTGCATGATCGGATTTACCTGATGCCATATACACATGATATACTTGGCAGAAACAACATCCTTGTCTTTTCGGTGTCCGCAATGCCACATGCCTCTCTAGGTCGCCTATGCATCAACCTAGACACACCGGTGAACTTTGGTTGCCGTGCGCTTCCCTTGGTATACAGATACACCGGTGAGTGACCATATCCGATGCCATGAGGCGTGCATTGGCCTGGGCTAGACAGTACCGGGCTGATAAGCTGTAAATAGATCGTAACACGATAGGCAAGATTGACTTGCTGCCGGCATGACTTTCGCTACCGGCAATTCGGATCGACATCGGTGTTTGGCATGTTGGTGTGGTATTCAATGAATGAATCAGCATACCCCAAGATGAAGGACAAGCAGATGAAAAACGGATGGTAAGGACAGTTAGAGGAGGACGATGGTCATAATCTGATCTCTTATATGTAGAAGCATATTTACATACCGAACATGATGTATACAGGATGAAATAAGACAGAGGTTGTCAACTTAGTACGCGGGTGCTCATCATAGTCGCAAGGCATCAGACACAAGGTATATAGATCTTGATGTGCGACTCTTGCGTTAAATGCCTCGCAAGAGCCCCAAGCCCTACGCAATTGAGCTGATAGGATGAACAGTACGCCGAAGTGGGAAAAGAACTTCCAATATGTTATATAATATTCTAAGATCGCAACAATGTACATCCATATAGCCTGTCGCATATCTGCCCAAGTCTTACGTACATATTTGGGGATAGGGGGTTCTGCAAGCCTGCCCTATTCATAGGTTAGGTCCTTCTGCTTACGGTGCCTAATCACTCGCGTTTTTCCATACCAGCTCAAAAGACCAATGTATTCGCGAAACGTGAATTATTCCGATTGTTGTGTTCAGAGAGAAAGCGAGCTAAAGTGGGTTGGTTATTGAACTGCCAGTTCATCATGTATGATTCTAAGAATCAAGTTTCCGAGAGAATTGCCGAGAAAGGGGCATTCTGGCAGTCAGGAGCAAAACCGACATACGCCTGACGTCGTTTACATATCATAATCAGAGCATCTACATAGTTGGAACCGTACCCGCCCGTGTCATTGCACCATGCTGTTGAGGCTAGGTCTTTCTTAGCTAGGTAGGGGGGACAATAGTCTGTTCGAGCCCCAGGGAAGCGAATCTAACGGCATACCTATGAACTCTGTGATTGAAGTTGGAGTTGTCCAGTTGCCGTATCATTCGTTGTTGAATCTACGCTAGGACTCAACCTTTCTCCACAGTAGGCTTATCTCACCCTGTTTAGCCATGCCTTTCCCAACTGCCCATCTCACCATAGCTTGGTATCTCATCTTGAGCCTCCCCAAAAGCGCACCCTGCTCATACTGTAGTATTCTAGTACTACCATCGAGAGAAAATCTTGGAGATCCTACTGCTCGGTTCACGGCGCAATGGGCCAGATGTGAGAGAGCTTGCAGTTACAATTGGAGCAGATAGCTGCCTGGATCTGTCGAATACTGATTGCAGGTACCAAGAGGGATATTGTGAGTCCAAGTGAACCGAAAGGCGTTGGCTGGTGTCCTTGCACTGCTGCCTATCTATCACGAGGCGTCAAACGTGCTAGCGGCGCCAATGCTGGCTCAATAGAATCCGAACGCGATTCAAAGTATAGTTTCTAGGACTGCCTCGGATGGCAAATGCATTATCGTCTTGACGATAAGGTGCCGAAGATGCCGAATACCAAAAGCAAGGTCAATAAGACTAACAATCGGTCGTGGTCATACTGCATTGCTATGGTAGTACTAGACTCTCTCCCCTGTGAGAGATTTCTATGGTTGAAGCTCTTTTAGATTCGAGCTGGCGATGGTTCGTCCGGACGTAAATGAAATACCGTGGGGTGCTTGGTTTGCAAAGCTGCTGTAGAATCCAATAATTGAATCATATCGACGTGATAGGGCAGCTACTCGTCTCGTTGTTGCTCAATGTCGTGGAACTAATGCAAAGTTGTTGGCAGCTCGTACAAGCAGCGCTTGGGGCGGCGTCGGCGGCGAACTGGTTGGTCGGCTGTCTTGAGCCCCTGGCGAATGCGGTATCGCTGGGATCTAGGCAACGGGAGCTTTCATTGGTAAACATTTGTAGTAAGATTGTTGCTGTGCTCACAATACCCGACCCTTCCGGTCCTTTCTCGTCGAGCGATGTTTGTTCATGCAGTCGGTGGTTTGAAGGTTTGCATGTAACAGTCGTGCTATTGAGGGCTGGTACCTTGACAATACTAGTTGTCGTTATGCGCACATCACCGCAATCTATTAGTTTACCAGATTTGTGGATGGTAGAGATGGAGGCGAACACTGTTTAGAGAGCCTTGAGGAAAACGTGTACAAGATGTCCGGGGTAAACGTTGGACTAGCTTGTGGTTCTCTCTGGGGCCGGAAAAGCAATCGTAAACGACAAGGCAGGTGTAGACAACGTGAGGACATGTTAACAGAATGGGCAGGAATATATTGAAGGATATTCTGGCATGAGAACAATAGTATTGCAAGTGAACATCTCTCTCTCAAGTACAGCGCAAAGATAACCTCAAATCCAGACCGCTCCGTCTTAGCTTACACTTTGTCTCCTATCTTCCCCAGCTGATCTTCTCCGATCTTTCTATTCAACATGCTTGTTTAGATCCGAACTTACACCGTAGATGGCCCTGTTGGCGTCATTTCGGCGTGATGTTTCATGGGACTGAGTAACGCCGTAGACCATGTGACATCCGCCAACGTTACGGGGCGACCACCGCGTGGGCGGTATTAGGTGATGAAATGTAAAACACAACTCGTCGATGCTCCTGCAGTCCAGAAGATATGATTTAAGCCAAATTGACAAATGTTATACACCAACCAGCAGAACGCCTATGATATGACCTGTCGTTTGATATTTTGTGACCGATTTTCGTGTTTTGGCCGAAGAAAAGAAAGAGGCTGCGCGTTCGTGTTATGATTCCACCTTCACCTCGAGGCGTCGGATGACATCGTCGTACATTCCGTCGATCTTGGCCAGCAAGAGCGCTCTTCCGGCTTCTTGACGGTACTCCTTGTGGAAAGCGCGGTACTCGGAGGAGTGAATAGGGCTCTGTGGTACCTCTGCGCCCGTCACAATGTCTCGCGCGACATCATCGAAGGCGGCGCTCTTCTTCGATGCCGTTGATAAACTCCGAGGTCTGGTGTAAAGATCTAAGCCGCTCGGCTTTTTGAGGATGCCCTTCGGCCGTGACGGAGGCGAGTTGGATAGTGCGTGCATTGTGTAGGTTGGCTTGTTCTGATGACTTAACTTAGCAACTAGAGTGTGAAAAGTTTTTGAGACCGAGAAGTTGTCGTCGTTGCAACTTGAGCTTGATGATGTTGAGGGTTTACAAGTGTGGTGTTCTTATGTCTGAAAGCACCTTGAAGAGTTGTGGTATTATAGTAGCCAGAGGTATCTAAGCTACAGCCAGCGAAGAGCAGAGTTGGTGGTTCAGCTAGTCCTGGTATGCGTGAGTGAGATCAACAAGTTGGGTTTTTGCCAACGCCATCATATGACCACGAGTGGTAAGAGCAGCGAGAACGGACAGTCTCCTTTCTAAAGGATGCGAGTCGCTATACCGTACCGTGATTCCGTGGGACTTTGCGCTGTCGTGGGGGATTGGATCGACGTAGCACAGATCGGGGAGCGGTTGATGCACTGGGAAGCGTTGTAACGAGGAGAGAGCAGGACAAAGACCCAATTGGGACCTGACTGAGGTGCCTCTGGGGTTTTGTCGGGAAGACATGCGCTGTCTGCCCTGTCTGACGTGGCCGTACGTGACGCCGCCGAGTCAGCCAGATCTGGCCGGGTCAGGCCGGCAACCCATGCGACAGGGTCTTCAGGGTCCCATTCGTCCCATTCGCACGCTCTTGAGTGGCCTAAATGTCAGGGACTCCAGGGACTCCAAGGCCAGCCACCGTTGCTCTGCACCCTCAGCAGCAGCAGTAGCAGCAGCACCTCAGCACCTCAGCATCGCAGCATGGGGCATCCCCCACCGTCACACGTGGCGGGGCCAAGGACCATTGGGGAAGGCGGCTGTTGGTCGAAACCCTTCGACCGCAGACCATTGGCGACGAACATGATGGGATGCCCCGTGACAGTCGCCCAGTCGCCCAGTCACCCCGCAGACGAATCGACGGGGTGCGATACAGCTTGGCGTGTGTGCAGCATCAGCAGCGATGGCCGAATCCAAAGTCAACAGAGTAGAGAGACCGCACAAGCCGCCGAGTGGGCTGGTATCGCGAGGAACACGGCACTCCTGGCTCTGCGACAGCTGTCCCGTGATCTGCCCGCGACAATCCTCAAGCGTGCTTCTGCGCTAAGCAACATGAGGGAAAGAGCCGGTCTGCACGCGGCTGGAAATAACAATTATGATGTTAACAAACAGCGATTTTCGGCCACTCTGACATCACTCTGTCCATCTTCGGCTGCTGTGGAGAGTTCATCCATTCTGTATCCGAAGTTGGTGTACCGAGTCGGCAAGCTTGGAGGACCTCGCTGAGCTGGGACTTGGTACCAGAGCTTCCGCCAGAGCTCTGCTCAGAGTCCTGCTCGGAGTCATGGTGGCCTGATGTGGGGGAGTCGGGGTTTGTGCCATCTCAGTACGAAGTACTATACTTCACACCAGCAGAAACAAGAATTCTGACCAGTGTCTGGGGGCCAAGAAGTGCCGGTGCATGAATGGCGATGGATTGTTCGACTAAACTTGTCGATTGAAACACACAGCATGGGCTCTCTCTTGGGGGTTTTCGATATAATACATACTTAAGTACACACATACCTACATACGCACACAAGCAGACTCGTCACACATTACATGGAGCGTATACCACGTTGCACCGGCTACACTAGACGAACTTTGCGGCACCTGATGACATATATAGGCCTCTTGAAGCCTCTTTCGATGCCGACAGCCACGGTTAGAGACATGACGGAACAGGTCAAGAGTGTAGGCAATATCAGTGACATCCGGACATCGACACCCCAAGACCGATGCGTCGGTTTGGTTGGGGTACACTACTGATGAAGCGTCACGATCATCGGTCGCGCTATGCACCCCGCAAAATGATCGACGCTTGTCCGAGTACCAAGGTAGTCGAGAGTGTATGTAGGCAGACCCTGAATTGGAAGCAATGGGATTCCACGAGGTTGGTTCTACTTCGTAAATGCCTTGATCAGACTCGACCAAACAATGTTCTCAGAGCCTTGCTAGACATACATAAGTATGCTAAGCTGGCCAATTGAGGGCTGTTGAAGCACCCAAATCCGAGCAATATGTCCGAGCATGGCGCAAGGGGGGAAATGAATACAGTACCTAGGTGGAATTGTGATCTAGATGCTTGGTGGAAGGAATGTTGGGACACATGATTTGGAAATCCCTGCCAGCAGGATTTGGAGAAACTGGATTCTAGTCTGTGGAGGAGTCGGTTAGATCTAGGCCCAATCATCAGATCTGTGAATATTTTTGTGTGAATATTTCTCAATCTTCAACGAAGTCGCCTACTCTCCATGCGCACTACGCGCAAGTGAGCGTAAGTGAGCGAGCGTCTAATCATGTAGGTAGGTATGTATATATATAAAAGTTTTGAGGATGGAAATCGAGTTCTCGCCAACCTTTTCGTCCAAGTCCACCCACCGACTTCACTCCCCCCCCCAAAGACCCATGGTAGCTGCCCTGGCCCTGGCCCTACTGTACCTTGCCCCTGGGCCTGGGGCAGCGTGGTACCTGAAGGCTACAGCAGTAGGGGCCGCCTGAGTCCCGCCTAGGCAGAAGCTAGGCTACCCACTAGGTAAGGTGAGTAGGTGCCGCATTACCTCTTTCAGGCACCTGATTTGCCGTGCTATTCCCTTCTCAGACCCTACCTAGGTACCTACCTTGGAATACGAAGTACCTGTAACCCGCCTGGCTTCAGCATCTTTTAGGCTGAAACAATCTCGCATTATAGCGTGCTCAGGTGCTGCAACTGCGACTGCGCCTGCGACTGGGAGATCAATCGAATTCTTCCGCTCCCTCATCACATCGAACTGAGACGGCAACTCGCTGAGACACTTCTAGGACGATTGATTATATCTAAGAAAGGCTGCCAAGTCGGTTGTTGGTTCACGGGCATTCAAAAGACCCTGTCTCATTTCTGGACTTGTCTAATCTGCATCGCTCGCTCCACCACTCACGGTCCAGATTGTCTAGCCGGAACTCGGGACGTTGGTAATATGATCCTAATATCCCCATACGATGCCAAGAGCCAAGACCCAAGAGAATGGCCCATGGAAGGAGGACGAGTCTGGACGAGCGAGGGAGGGCGATCGCCTTTTCCAAGCTGAGCTGAACGCTTGGTCGCGGTACGCTACCCATCGCACTGTAGTCTGCCCGTTGCTAGCAAGTCATCACTGCCCATGCTTTTTACTGTAGATCGTGCGCTGTTGGATATTGTATCGCAACGCAGCGCAGCGCGGCGCAAACCTTCCACGTCCTGTCGAGTGTTATCCAGTTCCTTGTTTCTTGTCTAGTGGTTCCTTCTTGCATAACGTCAGTCGTCCGCTGCAGCCATTTGCTCTGTGTTTCTGTCATCGACAAGCGAGTCTTGTTCAGTCGCTCTCTGTCTCGCTCCTGTCTGATTTTCCCTAGTTCTCCGCCCAGCTAGCTGCTGCTAGATTTGCGATCTGCGACTTCTTCGACACTCCTGTGCTTCGTCCGTCGTAAACTACGTCTTGACATCTCTCGTTGTCGACGTTTTATTCGGGTACTCGTTCAATTTGATGTACCTTGGTCGTGTCCGCAAATTGCTCGCTATCGGGAAGGAAAATGATAGCGCCCATTCTTGACCAATAACTCCCGTTTTACCAGCCCTTCCTCTGCGGGCGTGCATGCAGATAGACAAAATTGACTCGACAATCTTGCCTCTGCTTCTCTCATTCACGTAACCAATCAGCTTTTCCCCACTCATTTCTCGTTGTCGCCATGGTCCGCTTACGGCGATATCGATACTACGTCTTTTTCGCTGCCATCGTGGTTTTTTTGCTTTATCGTGTTGCTCGAAACAGTGAGCAGTGGGAGACAGTCTCGGCATCGTTTCCTCATACCGTACCTCCGTTCACGCCCAAGCCACCACCAGCACGCGACTCTGGCGGCAATACTCAAGCCCATACTGAAGTAAAGGGAGTTTCTACTGAAGATCGTGATGTTCCCCAGCAAGTATTAGATAAGCCCGACGAGGCCAACTCTCCAAACAAGGTTCCAGAATTCAAGGGCGAGCACCGGCTTGCTAGCGACCATGGCGATGGCGATATCGAGCTTCCCCCCAAATCAGATTCTGCTGTTAAAGATCCTGCCGTTAAGGAGGCAGGTGTCGTAGCCTACGATCATAATGAAGCTACTAAAGTTGGAACTGCTCCTATCATCAACGTACCGGACAAAACCAATGGCCAAGGGGCCAAGGATGCAGATAACAAACCCATAAAGGTTCCCACCAATACCGATATTCATTGGACGAAGATCCCCGAGCACTTTCCTGTCCCTGCGTCAGAATTGATCCCTCTCCCCACCGACAAACCTAAGAAGATTCCGACTATACAATACGCTTTCGAGAAGGAGTCTCCTACAGCTCGGGAGACACGTGAGACGCGCCAACAGCAGGTCAAGGCTGAGATGGAACGAAGTTGGGCGGGCTATTGGAAATATGCCAGGGGCCATGACGAGCTGAGTCCCGTCACTAAGTCATTCCGGGACCCGTTTTGTGGATGGGCTGCTACATTGGTTGACTCGCTCGATACGTTGTGGATTATGGGAATGGAAGATGAGTTCAAGGAGGCTCTGCTAGAGGTTGAGAAGATTGACTTTACCGTCAGCAAACGAGCCGAAATTCCCGTCTTCGAAACAACAATTCGATATCTGGGCGGATTAATAGCTGCATATGACGTAAGCAGTGGTGACAATGGTGGGTATGATATCCTACTCCAGAAGGCCGTAGAGTTGGCTGAGATCTTGATGGGTGTCTTCGACACTCCTAATCGGATGCCTGTGCTTTACTACAACTGGAAACCCAAATTTGCCTCCAAACCTAAGAGGGCTGGAACCAGTGTCAGCGTGGCCGAATTGGGGTCTCTTGCGATGGAGTTCACTCGACTCGCTCAGCTCACCAAGAAAAATAAATATTACGATGCAGTTGCGCGTATCACAGACGCTTTCTATGAATGGCAAGAGCAGGGTACATCAATTCCGGGTATCTTCCCTGAACATATCGATGCAAGTGGATGCAATATCACTGCGCAAAACGAACTTGAAGCTGCCAAGAAAGTCCCGGATACGGACACGAATGATAAATTCAATCATGACCGTGCTCGACGCATCGGGGCGACTGTGAACGAGCATGATGAGCTTGATTTTGAATCTGAAGTGAATCCAGAAGTTCGCACTGGCAACCCGAACAAGGCCAAACCTCACATCATGAAACGTTCTCAAAGGAGCACTGCACTGAAGATGAACTCTGGGAAGCAGGTAAACTCGGAAACCGCCGAGGGTGAACGGATTGCTGGGGAGAGTACCCTACCTGAATGCGTTTCTCAGGGATTAACACCTGGTCGGGGAATGCAGCAGTATAGTATGGGTGGATCGCAGGACTCTACTTACGAATATTTCCCCAAACAATGGCTGCTTCTCGGTGGTTTGGAGCCAAAATACAAAGAACTACATTTGAAGGCTACCGAAGCTGTTAAGAAGTGGTTATTATATCGGCCCATGGTTCCAGATGAACGCGATATCCTATTCTCCGCTAAGCTCGTCACAAGAGGCGAGCCCGAAACCGACGCTAATATGCAATATGAAGTTACGCACCTTACCTGCTTCATAGGAGGCATGTTTGGCATGGGCGGAAAGATCTTCGAAGTGCCAGCTGACGTCGAAATTGGCGCAAAGCTCACCGAAGGATGTGTGTGGGCGTATGAAAGCACTGCCACTGGTATTATGCCAGAGGGAGGTCACTTATTCCCCTGCTCTGATCTCAAAACATGTCATTGGAATCAGAAACTGTATGAGCAAGAACTAGATCCTTTATTCGAAAGTCGTGATGAAAAAGTTCAGGAGTATTATGATCGAAAGGCAAAGGCCAAAGCTGCCATGGAGAAGAAAAAGAAGGATGAAGAGTTTGAACGCCACCATGCTCAGATAAAGGATGAGGCAGGACAACCTAGGAAACCTGCCCTAGACGATAAACTGTGGCGAGGGTCACATTTAGACCACGAAAATGCTGGAATTCAGAAGCGAGCTGCTATCCCTAACATGGGGGGCCTAGAAGATGATTTGGCTGAAAGCAGTTCCGCTAAGGGCACTAAGAGCGCCAAGTTCATAGAAACTCAGGACCTCGAAGACAGTGATCCAGCTCCCGGATTTGAAAGGTCCACTGCGGGCCAAGTGCCTTTGCAGATAAATGAGGATGAAGACGAGGACCCCTCACGGCCCTTATCTCACGAGGAGTATGTTGCTCAAAAGATGGAGAACGAGAAGCTGCCGAAAGGCTTCGTTGATGTGACTTCAAGAGACTATATTCTACGGTAAGTTAAGTTTCTTCCTGATCATACCCTTTTTCTCCCACTGCCTCTTTTGGCGTGAGAAAACACGGGTATATCCTATGATTCGTAGTGCTGACGTGTCGTGCCAAAGGCCTGAGGCCATCGAGTCTGTTTGGTATATGTACAGAATAACCGGAGATAAGAAATGGCAAGACAAAGGCTGGAAGATGTTCAAGTCGATTGTTAAGCACACCACAACCGATGTCGGAAATAGTGCCATTCACAACGTATTGGATACACACCCGACCAAGTTGAATGAGATGGAGAGCTTCTGGACTGCCGAAACACTGAAATATTTCTATCTGCTGTAAGTTCCGTCATTCTGATAATACTTGACCTGGACCATACATGAGAAATGAAACTGACCCTTTATTCTAGATACTCGGAGCCGAATCTGATCAGCTTAGACAACTATGTCTTGAATACCGAAGCACATCCGTTCAAACGACCAAAAGCGCCCTTTGGTGTATAATTTTAGGCCATCTGATGAGTGGTAGAATTTAAGGTATCAGTCGAACAGTTACATTATATATACTACAGTAGAGGCGTGGAATGCAGTTGCTCCGCCTCTCCCAATCGCAAGGGCCAGGCGTCGTCATCAGTGGGCTCCCAAAACAAGCAGCAGGGGGGTAAATGGTATGGTAGTGTATACCTACCTCCACACACGCTTGCGCACCGCCGGGGGGTTTGGAGTCGGCGGATGACCGGCCATGATCCTCCAAATCAAGACCATTTGTATAGTGCATATGTGCATTTGTAATGGCTATAATGTATATATGCTAAAACAAGGCCTCAGTATATCCCAAATTCAAAAGGCTGCTCGCAGATAAAGTATTGATAGATTAAACAAATAGACGATCTATCTCGCTTTGTCTACCTCAATCCTCTGTTGGGTTAGAGCAACGGTTACTGAATCCTTCGAAGTGTGCTCATCTGTTATGATCCTGGCGTACGGGGTAGGGTGTTTTGAGTATATTATATTTCTCCCGCCTCGTCCCGACTTCTAAGATTAGCGCGGGACATCACGGACGGCTCGGGATGTTAATTTTATAGACACTTGTTCAACAATTGCTAATCTGGGAATTCATCGCGATGGAAAGAAGGGCAATAAGCATTGTGGTACAAATATGTTGGAATCTAATCCCGCTGCTTCTAAATCATTTATTATTATAAGTACAATCCCTCAATAAGTGGTAGTAATATGCGCCACCTTATGCCAGCCAGAACCATATTTTCTGCCAGATATTCTTAGGTTGTGGCTCCTCGTCCGTTTCAGCTAACTCGTCCATCTCCTTCTTGCCAGTGATGACGTCCACATCCTCAATCTTAATCGCGAACGGCGTCCGGAACCAGATCTTGTGGATAAAGTAAAGACCCAAGAAAATCGGGATGGTGATGTAGGCGGCCAAGAAGCTCGAGGCGGTGAAGTTGACGAAGACCTGGAATCCGTTGGTCAAGGTCAGGACGCTGATCAGGAACAGCATGAACCAGGTCGCGTAGGGCTGGAACGGGGTGCGGAAGGGCAGCGCGTCGAGCATGTTGTGGTAGATCATGGCCTTGCGGAAGCGCAGGTATGTGATCATGACGACGATCCAGGCGATGAAACCGGAGATTGTCGAGATGTTGCTGAACCATGCGAAGGCGACGGCGCCCGAGTTCGAGACGTTGAGGAAGGCGAGCGCGCCGATGGAGACGGTGAAGAGCACTGCGACATAAGGAACACCGCGCTTGCTGGTAATGGCGAACCACTTGGGCGCCTGCCCGCTCAGGGCCATGGAGTAGAGCACACGGGAGCCGGAGAAGCAGAAGGCGTTGCCGGCGGACCACGCTGATGTGAGAACGGCGGCGTTGATGAGGTGGTTGAGGACCGGGATTCCAGCTCTCTGGATGCCGATGACAAACGGACTGGCGGATGCGTCCGAGTTGCCAGACAAAAGCCGGGGGTCGTCGTTACGCACAAGGATGCCGATGATGAGCGATCCAAGACCGTAGAAGATGGCGAGACGCCAGATGTATCGTCGCGCGGCCTTGGGGATGTTGCGGCGCGGCGCCACGGTCTCACCGGCGGATAGCGCGATCAGCTCGGGCGAAGTGATGAATGAGAAACCGGCGCGCGCGAAGGCGGTCCAGAACGCGAGGAACCGACCCCAGCTGCCCTCCGCCAGATACGGGACGAAGGCTCCAGGCGGGTCTTGCCAGTTCTTGAAGTACAAGGGGTCGTGATTCGGGCCGCCACCGAAGAACAAGACGATACCCAGGATGATAAGGCCGATGATTGTGATCAGCTTGATACTGGCGAACCAGAACTCGGCTCTATAAGTGACGTAAGATTAGCTTATAGGGCGCGAAGAGAATAGTGCATGACGGGAATTGAACTTACTCTCCGAACCATGACACGGCCACGATGTTGAGGAACAAGATAACGATGAGCTGAATGGCGATCCAGACAGCGACGTGCACGGCGTTTGTCCAGTACGAGATGATGATGGCACCGGCCGTACACTCGGCAGCCACGAGGATGGCGTACGCGTACCAGTAATTCCAGCCAGTGGCGAAGGCGAGAGAGGGCTCGACGAAGCGGCCTACGAAGTACGGGATCGATATACCCTTCATCGGGAGGTAGGTCGTCATCTCAGCGAGGACGTTCATGACGATCCAGACGACGAACATCATGGACAGGTAGGCCATGAACAGCGGCGCAGGGCCAACCGTCGCGAGGATCTGCCCGCTGCCTACGAATAGACCTGTTCCGATACTGTCGAGGGCACGTTAGTTCTCAACTGAGATATCAAGAAGTAAGGATGCTACTCACGCTCCGCCCAGCGCCAAGAACTGGATGTGGCGACTCTTGAGACCACGCTCGAGTTGGTGGTTCTGATCGAGATTGACATCTCCCACGGACTTCGAGACCGAGTGATCCAAGGGCTCAGCGCCAGCCGACGCTTCCTTATCCACGTAATCCATCTTGCTGCTGCTTCCGTTGCCTCTTTACGGATTATGTTGTCCCCTTTAACAGCCTGGCGTAGACTACCTGAGCGTCTTTGGGAGCCAGTCGCGGCAGCGGCGGCGGCGCTCTCTTGTCGTTGGTCGAAAGAGGATGATGGTGATGGACGAGGAATTGGTTCTCTTGAGATTGACTGTCTGACGCTGGGGGTTTATACTTCATCAGCCTCTTGTCCAGACCTCTTTACCTAGAGTCGCTATGTGAACTAGCGTTAATCTCCGATCTTCTAGACGTCGCCTAGATCGCGTGCCCCGTATTGTCTAACGTCGCACTACGTGGTGATGTTCCCACCTGAGGGCGCGATGGTGGATATGCACGACATCTGCATGGGAGCAGGCAGTATCTAAGAACTAGTTTCTGCTTAGGAGAGCCTGGGGCCGATGATAACCTTGACGGGGATGCCAGACCCGCCGATCTTCATCCTAATCCTACACCAGTTCGTTCCTACCTGTTCCGATATTCGGGACGGTTGACCAGGGAGGGATAATTGTAGAGCCGGGGTATCACCTGGATTCTGTGAAATTGTCGGATCACTTTTCAGATCCGACAGCATAGCGAATAAACAACCACCGATCTCACCAATTCACGGCGTGAATGCAGTAGGGCCTCGTCTAATTAGCATATAGGCCAATGTAAATACGGGATGAATCGTCAGAGATAGGTGCTATTCGTCGGCCCGACTCAGGACTGAGCAGAGATCCTTTCTACTGGGTAGAACTGGACAAGGCTAAGATACGGTGAAGGCCCGGATTTCGGTAGCGCTGAGCTTCATATACACTATATCATGATTGGTGGGCCTATTACTCGATGAAAACTTGTCACAATAGAGATTGTCCGTAATACGGTCTTGTCATGAAGAATGCTTTTACTTAGCGACTTTGCGGGGTCCGGGGCATTACGTAAAATCAGGCACCAGGGCTGGGGATGTCCGACTCGTATGTGCACGTTTGGGGTCGGAAACTGGAATATGATGCAGGCACCTTGAAGGCCTTAATTATACATGTAGCTTCATTGGCCTAGTCTCGTTTGGAGGAGTTAGTTGATCAGGGTCGTGAATTATGGACCTATCCCGCATCCATACAGACATTCATGAACTCATGCCTGGGGTAATGAACTGAGAGTTCCATTGGTCCGATAGTCTGCCTTAAGATGATACGATGCTTTTCTTAAGAGAAGAATAGGCCTCACGCGTGAAAGTAGGGATTACCAGCCTAATTTTATGGGTAGTCCAAATCAAACCATTAGACTCTAATGTCTAAGCTGTGAAATCGAGAGATAAGACTCGTAAGACGAAGCGCATCAGACAAGAATTGAGCTGGAATAAACTAGGTGTTAGAGTCTATAAACAGATAAGACGGACTGTATACTCCGGGTAAGGCGTAAATGAACGTAATTAAACGTACGAGTGAAACAGTCAATCTAGCTAGCTACTCGTATGATGACATTCTACTCAGCTACGATTATCTGAATGTGAGATATATCGCAAAGACATACTAGTAAATCCTTGTACGCTTCATCTTCAGTGAACACAGCATATTGACCATATTCTATGTCTCCTTCAAATATCTGGTGCTTCATCATATAATCTGTTCATAGCCCAATTAGACACGAATGTTTCTTTCCCTCAGTAGAGAATCCATATCATCAACAACAACGAGCTGACAACTATTCCGCGGGGTAAGGCTGCACAGCTGGGACTATTCTAAAGAGTGTACTTAGTAGTCGGACTGCAGCAGCTGAAAGAGATTGAACAGGGCTACCCAGTTATGAGAGACGGGACTATGCTCGAGTCCCTGTACTAGTAGCTTCGCCCTAGGCTTCAGATGGAGCCTCAACATAGGATTGGAATTGCTAAGCCGATGTTTGCCGTTGACCTTGATAAGGTTGTGGGTATGGCAGGGTCTAGGTAAGGTAGTATTGATGAGAGAATTACACTTACAGACATTAGTCTCACTGGTGCGGATTGATCCGGCAGCATCTCATCGATCCGTTTGTTTCAAACTACCTAACAATAGCTACGCGATTGATAACTGTTATTAAATCATATCCGTAGGACCGTAGAACATGACGCATATCGCTGACGAGTTGAATGGAAGCTCATGCGACGATAATATATCGTATCTTGCGTCTATTTGCGGTCGTCTTTTGCGGACCTTCCCAAACGCCGTGTCGACAAGACAACCCTGTTTATACCAATCTCATCGTACATGTTAAAGCCATATCGCCTTGGACATCCTGACCCTTTATTTTGGATACTCGAGCCCAACCCTACAGCTCCAGCTTCACCGGCTTGCTCCTCTTCTGTTCTGCAATCGCGTTCGCCGTGTGCAACAACCATTGCCGACGTCCGTTCATCTGTGTCCAGCGCGCGAGGGACTTGCGCCAGCTTGGTGGCGTTTCTGTCCTAGTGTGCCAGATGTATCTAATCATGGCCACCGCGACTTTGTTATCACGGTCGAATGTGACCATGATATGTTCAAAGCCTAGCGGCAGCTGGTTCTTCTGAGGCCGGCTGGTAAGCGCAACAGACATATCTTTCTCCCCTACGCTCACAACTTGAGCGGCAAATGCCTCATTAATGCTACCATCTCCCATCTGGGGTAGCTTGTTTACTGGTTTTCTGTTGAATTGCGTGGTAACTATATTTGGATTAGCTAATGGCAGGTTCTCATATGTCTCGTGAGATGGTAAACCTACGTCTTTGATCCCACAACAGCTTCATCACTTCAGCTCCGAACTTCTCCTCATCCCATAATTCCCTTGGAACTGCTTGGAAGGGCATACCAACTCCAACAGCGAAAGTGTCTACAGTGGCCCACTTCGTATGATTGAATAAAGTCGTGTAGAGCTCCGAGTCGAAGATCATGTCGTCGACTGCCAGTGGATCGATAACGTAGGTTAACGAGACAAGCATGTATTGGTTATATGCTGCCCGGAAGCCAAAGAAGAGTAAAGGAAGAGCGAGCGCGAGGCCCAGCTTGCGAAAGATACCCATGATTGCTGCCTTTGGTGATGAGATTCGACCAAATGTGCGTTGATGGAAATGATGAGGCGGTGATAGCTCTTCTCTTGGCGGTCGCTAACCGCGGCGTCGCTTTAAAATGAGACCTTTGTGTTGACTAGTCTATCAGACGTTCCAATTACACCAGCTACTCTTTTAACATATGAGGATACTTAGGGCAGAGAGAGATCTGGCCTCATGAAGCATTTCCAGCGAGATGGAGATGAAGACTAAAGTAAGAAAAAAGGGGACAGGGGCTTTTCCTCATTCGGACGAGTCAGTCTCAGCACAATGTCGGGAGTTCGCACATTTCTAGTAAGCATGAGAGCTATTTTTAGTAATCTCGTAAGATTCAGAGCTTCAATGCAGTAAAGCAACACGCGACAATGATATTGCTTTCCACTATTAGTGCTCGAATACTTTACTCAGCAAAATGAGCATCATGACGGCATCGCCGCACGCAAAACATATAAGCTGGTGTATAATGCCGCTCCGCTCGCCGGAAATAGAGCACAAGAATAGGTAGAGGCCTTTCTCCCGATAGATTATCCATTACATCATCACATTATTTTGTATAGAAAGCCAGTGCGACGCGACTTGACGCTACCGCGCTCTTCACATGATGGATCTCGAACTTATTATCCCGGAACCCCAAATTATCTGAAGCATCGCGACGGTGCCGACAGGCGACGAAATGCCCACTAATTCACCAGTCGCGCTATATTCGATTTATTGATTTTTTATTCCAATGAACGAAGGAAGAGATTGACGTCCTATGACCAACGATACACTGTGTATATCTGCGAATGCTTATTGAGCACCTCAAGACTGTCCATGTCGTTGATGCCCACGAACTCAGCGTTATGCATTCAAGATTCAGACGAGGAGTAATCTAAGCACTATTCTATAGAGCCACGTTAACCATATAGTCAACCTATTGACCTGGTTTTTCATGTCACGGTGAAATGCCACGTGGCTTCGCTGTTTGCGCGAGACTAGGAGTATCCGTGGTCAAAGATGTCGCAAACGACGCGGCTACGTGTGTGCGGCAACCCATACCAGAGTTAAAGCTGAGGGGATTCTCCGTTTGATTGTCCTCATATTTCCATCGCGGCTTCAACGCCACACATACTCAACTTCGATATTCGCTTTATTGGATTCCGACATGAAAGTCACGAAAGATCTAACGGTTAAGTTCGCACACCTACATCAGACAATATAATGTAACGAGCCATGATCCACGAGAGCGTTGATGTCAATCACCCTCCAAAAGGCGAAGTTCTCCCAATGCGTCTTCGAGGATGTGACTTCAATGAGGAAGACTGGATTTCAGACTGGTCAACACTATACGATTGGTTTGTTTCCGCACATTTAGCATAACCAGATTCTTCGACAATGAGACAAAGGTTCGACGGTACCGAAGTAGTACTAACTAATTTAATGGCACTCCCAGTCCTCGAGAAACCCTCAATTAGCTGCGATTGTCATGAAAACCTCCCGCCCAAATCCTAGTAGCGGTACGAAGAACACGTACTCCCACACAGAGGAATTTGGTCTATAAGCACTAACAGATACCTGCCGAGATTCCTGTGGGAGTGATTACAATCTGATACATATCAGTGAATATCTTGGTCTTGAATGCCAAGCGCCTCGTAATGGCCAGAAGGATGCATGGGAAATATGCGCCATCTTGGAAGGGAAGAAGGATGTGTATCACCACTCACGACACGCCAGCACATTTACGGCCGTACTTGTCATTGGAAATTTAATTCTTAGATTCATCCGGATTCGCGACTAACAGCTACTCGAAGAAGACAGCGCGCGGCTCCAGAGTAAAGGTTCTCCATGCTTTGGCATCCCATGTCGTTCATCGCTTAGGTGAGTCGAGACGTGACCAGGAGCATTTGCAAACTTGCAACCACGATGCGGATATGGCAAAGCGGCTGTATATCAGCCGCAGATACTTATTGGACAAGAATACTAATTATCGATGATCGTGCGGCTCTTGGAGATATGCTTATATAAGTAGACCCCCCATGGGCGCATCAAACGGCTCCAGCAAAAAGACTGCCATCTAAAAGGCCCAAGGCCACCTTTGATAACCACGTCCGCTGGTTAAGATTACGCCACACACCGGCTCGATATTGACATTTCAGCAGAGCCGCCGGGATTTTGCCCGTCGACCTAGACAAGACGGCTCGCTGCTGGTAACCTGCGGGCCTGAGAGGAGGTAACATTTAGCCTGCAAGCACGTCACAGTAATCAGCCGAGCCTAGGCTGTATCTCGAGTCGAAGTTGAATTTCTCTATCGACACACTACGAGATATGATGGGCAATTTTCGCTCGAGGTAGGTAGTCGAGACGAATAGACGCTTTGGGAATGTAAAATAAACTATACTACAAAACGAGATGTATCAACCAGTTACTAAGAGATGAATAATCAAACAGACTAGGATTTAAGAATCCGCGAGTTAGAAGCCTCGGCGCTTCCTAAATCTGGAGACATTCTTCGGAGTTAAGCCCGCATTGCCACGTGCTAGTCGCGGTCCTTTCACCCGAAACTCTTAGAATGAGAAGGTTCTTGACTACTGCCGGGCTGATGTCGTGATTGGATTGCCGGTGGCTCTAACGACAGTAGCCGCATTCTCCCAGATTGACTACCGCTGCTGAATAGGACTCCATCATAAGAGGAAGTATAACAGTACAACAGATGCTCATGTATAATTGTGCGCGAGCCAGATCAAATTAGAATCAAATGTTCGAAAGAGACGACGCAAAGATGAAGGCACACACCGTAGATGATCGCGACACGGAGGACGCCAGATACGTAAGTAGGTATATATCGAACAGGGACCCATTCCCACAGACCACAAATGGACGTTCATATTAATACTCGTCGTCGTCATTAATGGTAAAAGGTGCGAGGTAAGTACCTAGCGCTGCCCATGATACCCCACCTATACATATTACCTAGGCATTTGTAGTATATTACATCATATCTTCACTCTTAGCCTCCAGCCGTGTGTTCAATCTTTTTTGGTTTGGTGATATTTTCATTCTATATTCTTTTCTCTTCCTTTTTGGTTTCATATAGAGTGTGTATACAGATATCCATAATGGCCCAGCCTACGACTCAGAAGCAGTGGACAGTGACCGGGGCCGGGAAGGGCCTCGATACCTTGCAGTTTGGTGACGCCGAGGTGCCCACGGTGGGCGACAACGACGTCCTCGTCAAGCTCCACGCCGCCTCGCTCAACTACCGCGACCTGATCATCCCGAGGGGGCAATATCCCTTCCCGACAAAGTTTCCCGTAGTACCGGCGTCCGACGGCGCGGGAGAGGTCGTAGAGGTAGGGTCAAAGGTTAGCCTATGGAAAAAGGGTGACAGGGTCGTCACGCTCTTTAACCAGTGTGTATTTCCCAGTTTTTTCTCAATTTCGTTTTCATATTGAGTGCACGCCACTACCAAAGCGATTATCGAACACTCTCACAATTAGCTTTTTCTAACTGCTTGGGCTTGTATAGGGGCCACCAGTATGGAAATGTGACAATAGCGGCATCGAGCACAGGCGTCGGCGGTGTTGTGGACGGAACACTGCGCCAATACGCCTCGTTCAACGAGACGGGACTTGTGCGCGCTCCGAAGAATCTGAGCTATGCCGAGGCCGCCACACTTACCTGTGCCGGTCTGACGAGTTGGAACGCGCTCTACGGCCTCAAGGCCATTAAGGCTGGTGAGACTGTTCTCGTCCAAGGGACAGGCGGTGTCAGTCTCTTTGCTCTTCAGGTCAGTTTACCCAGCCCAATCCGCACGGCATGTGGCTTGCAAATTCGTTGTAGCGTGGAAGCCCATTTTTTACACTTCGCGCGTACCACTGACATCAGTTAACACCCCGTAACAGTTCGCCAAAGCCGCCGGCGCAAAGGTCATTGCGACAACGTCGTCAAAGGAGAAAGAGGACATCGTAAAGAAGCTCGGCGCAGACCACGTGCTGAACTACAACGAGGACAAGAACTGGGGCTCGACAGCGCGGAAGCTGACAAATGGCGTCGGCGTCGACCTAGTGATCGAGGTAGGCGGCGCAGGGACGATGGCGCAGAGCCTCGCGGCCATCAAATACGAAGGCACGATCGCCATCATCGGTTTCTTGGGCGGCGCCAAGGTCGAGAACTCGCTCCTCGAGTGTCTGACGCACCTCTGCACCGCGCGCGGCGTCTACGTCGGCTCCCGCCAGCAAATGGAAGACATGGTGGCTGCTATCGAAGCCAACGACATCCACCCCTATGTCGACTCCAAGGCCTTCTCGCTCGAGCAGGCGAAGGAGGCGTACGAGTACCAGGTAAGCCGTTCTATATTACCCCTGGCCTCAAGTATTGTTATATATGTTCTCTCTGTACTACGTATCGATGAGGTTGCTGACTCGGCTCGGCTGTGGCGTAGTGGGCTAAGGGGCACGTCGGGAAGATCTCGATTAAGATTACGTAAGCGGGACGGATATTTCCTAGGCATTTCAATTATACGATATCTACCTAGTATAGATGGAACAGGCAACGAATTCTTGTCTTCATAGAAGCGCCATGAGTTTCTCTTCTTGTGTCCCTATCACTCCTTATCATTATCATCGTAGTATGTTCAGCCTAGACTTGGACTGGCTGACTGCTTCATATGTCTAGACATGAACCGAGCCAATCTAGCTCGGTAGATAGACGTCCCCGATCACACTTGTAGCGCGTCGATTCGCGGCACAGTTCACGTAGAGGAGACGCGGTGCTGCATGCTGACTTGAGTACAATAATAGTCCATAAATCAAAGAGAGTCCTCTTCTACATCGAGGGGAAAGAAAAGGATCTCAGAAAAGGGGTGTGTTCAATCTCGTATCACATTTGTTTTCAACAGTTGTTATCTGTCGTAAATTATGATATGCTTGAATGGCCACCGCCTGTCCCGATAACATCCTGTTAGTCAGCTGGGTCGGCTTGTAGCCAGGTCCATCGCTGATATTCATGCTTTCGCAACCAAACCGTGGCGCCCTGAAGCGGTCTCTGCTTATTTTTAGCAGCCGCTTCCTTCAAAGTCTGTGGTCCCCGCACATTGAGATGCTCCGGGCAGGCGGGATGGTAAAACGGCATCCAGTCGGCGTATGCATCATACTCTTTATCTAGATAATGAAAAGCTGCCTGTAGTCCGTCATAATTGGGGTTGGATCGAGTCGGTCGATGTATGGAGCATATGATTCCAGCGGGGCGGTTGGTTGCGCATATGACCCGGATATTGTTCTCAGCACCGCCGCCCATCATGAACACAAGTGTATTCTCGTCGATTTCGCGAAAACCCTCGTGCTTGCCTTGCTGGCCGTCCAGTGGTGTGATTCCGTTAGCCTTGAGAACCGCGCGGTCTACAGGGCGAAATGACAATTCTTGGGAGTACACCTTGATTTCCTCTGAGCTTTTACACGCTTTGCGAATGCTCTGCGCCATCCAGAGTGCCGCGACATGCCGGATCAGGCTTCGATTGCCATATCCCTCCAACTTTTCCGCATCAGTAGGTGGAATGCCCAAATGCCACGCCCAAGGCCCATCTAGGTCGAAACACACGATTTTCTTGACGTTTATTAGTTTCTTGTGAGTTACAACCCAATGAATTCGGCCCCAGAGGTGCTCTCCGTCTATAGATTTAGCCCATTCTTCTTTGGCTTCGTTAAGGGCCACATCGATTTCGACAAAAGATTCCAACATCCTGCCGTTTTCCTGCCTGCCATCGCGTCTGTAGGGTTCGAAGTTATAAGTAGTGTTGCTACTGACCTGGACTCGTGGCTCTAAAAGATGAAGCCAGAAGATATACGTACCTAGGCATTCTAAAGTCGCTCAATGTTTCAGCAGCCGTTACGGCTTCTTTCCAAGGACTCACTAAGCGGTCAGCCAGCTTTAGTATCACACTCTGTTTACTAATGTCGTCCGATCCACGGGGTATAACGCGATCGCGTTGAAATTCTGCTGGGCAAACGCCTTGTAACGCTGCTTCCCTTGCTGCCTTCCTCTCTTCTTCCGCCGCTGGGTCGGCCATCTTACTATTTGTGTATATTCAATACAAAATTCGTCGAGTCGATAGCCTAGAAGAACTACCAGGGTACTATGCTAAAAGTCAGGGACGTAATGTGATGGACCGAATGTCTTATGAGAAGTGCAAACTGAGAGTGTACGTGAAAAGGAGCTGTTCGCGGGAAAATATTTTCATGAACACATGTAGCTTTATATTTACCATCAGATACCTCAGGGATGTGAAGACTGTAATTAATAGCAAATAAAAGCTGTTTTACAGCTTTTAACAACCAACCTGACCCTATGATTGCTTGTGTCCCAACTCAATACAACACATAAGGACAAGGAATTGTAGCAACTAAATCAGCAGTACCCGCACCTCTATCCCTTGCGTCCAAAGGGGGGCAAAGCAAGCGTTTTATGAGGCTGGGTGATATAAAGGGATATTGTGCATCATGGACTATGTCGGTATTTCTGACAACTTACTTCTGATGGATAAGATAAATGTGACACTGACGATATATACACTAACATATCCCAAATACAAGTTCAGTTCACATAAAGTAATCATGTCTGTACCGGTGAACCCGTCTCCCAGTTCCGTTTAGATCCCCCATCCGCAACGAGGCAGACAGATAACAGGATTGCAGAAATACTGGGAGGGCAAACGGTCAATTCGCATAGAGCCAAACCAACCCATGCCCCCACCCTAAGTACCCTCCTGGGAACACCGGCGACGTGCCTTTAAAAGAAAAAGTCGGCACGTTAGGCACAGAAGCCTGTTAATGTACCGCATGGATTACAGAGCTGCAAGGAATGATCTCGCCTTGTGCTCCACCTTGCCGCGCGGAAATGGGCAATGCCACATTCAAAAAGGAAAGAAAAAAAGGCTGTAAATAGTAGAAAACAAGACAGTTGACAGTGGCCAGGGAAAAGCTTTAGGGTAACGACTTCGAAAACAAGCATCGGGGACAGCGACAACGAAAATGGCGAGGTCATTATTATAAATAGGGCCCATAGTACATGATCTGACTATTCTTCGTAACCCTATAATTCACAAGTGTTAGCTTGGGTATTGTACACCTGTGACATGTCTAAACTCTTATGCCGAGTGCAGCGTAGGCGGCTAGTCAGAAGACTACGAGTCAAACATGACCTTCTTTCGGCCTCTTCCTCGTCCACCATCCATAGCATCTAGTTCACGGTCGATCTCCATTATATCCAGCATCTCGATCTCCACATCTCTTTCCTCATCACCATCTTGTTGTTCCTGGTCTGCAGCCGCACTTAGGTAGGCGGCGAAGTCAAACCCACTAGGTGGTTTTGATGGTGTTTGCACTGGCGACTTTTCTTTGTCAGCTGCCATCATGTCGTCTCCCGCCGTTTCATCATATTTGCTTAATGAAATGGGTCGAGACAATCTCCGTCGCGGGCCAAGAGAGAGATTGTAGGCTATGCTGCTAGGCTGTTCCGGTCTTGGATGAACGATGATGGCACTAGTGTCCCGAGCTCTGTCACTCAACCTCTTTCGACGGCTGATGACACCTCCAATACGAGTGCCAACTGCTGCCTCACTTTCCCGTATTATTACAAGTCTGCTCTCACCACACACCACCACATCGACAGGCAAACCTTCATTGCCGGGAGCGCTCATGCCACCAGTCTCGGCAAAGCGGACAATAGCTCCGACTTGAGTGCATCGTTCACCCATCAGACCGACTGAGAGATCATTTAGACGAATCATGCGTGTAGGCTGTGCTCCGCTAAAAAGATTCACGCCACCTCCAGCGCTTTTCCGTATTTGAGCGTCCCAAAATTTGAAAAGACCAGGTATGGTGAAAACGTGATCCAAGCTGCCAATCCATAGCGTAACGTTTTCATCCGCTGTTGTTGTAGTACTCGACGGTAGTGGTGTGACGACAACGCCTCCGCTAACTGTGGCGAGACGTTCTGGACCAGATGTATTTGAAAATGCATCACGCCGGGAGTGTGGTGTCATTGGAACAAATTCGGAAGTGCTACCTGACGTGCGTTGTGTTCCAGGGTTTCGTAGTGGACTCGTGCCTTCGACATAGCCACTGATATTGAACTCGGTGATGGCATCTCCAACAATTCCAGAACCAGGCTTTCCGAAGTGAGCAGAGCCTTGTGGGGAGACACCATCAATATCCCAGATACCCCACTCGCCGTCCGCAAGCAGGACGAATATCGCACGACCACGAGCAATCCAGGAGGCGGCCAATATTGGCTTTCTAGATGTCGATTGCCGGACGAAAGGGGGGTAGAGAGAGATGAGCCATGAGCCCTGGGAAGGGAAAGGACCCTCTGATATGTCATCAGGCGGCATGGACGCCATGTTGTAATCATAGATGCGTACAGCGTTTGGGGATGCATTGCAAAGAAGTTGTGTGGAGTGTGTCGCGTTGAAAGAGATAGACGTCAATGGCTTGGGCAGGTACTCTGTCTGGAACGGTTCAATCTGTTGACTAGGTTTGGCCGCAACTTCGAGGGGGACATCCCATAGTCGCAGCGCCCCGGCTGCTTCACGGCAATGAGCTGCGACAACAACACGATGAAGCGCTCGGTTCGTTGACCTTGAGCGTTCCGAGGATTTACTTCGTGTAGGTCTCGGCCTGATGAGGGTCATGGCCAACCCATCAGAAGGCTTTTGCTGGCCAGCCAGCAGTGTCACCGTCTCCCCCCATTTGCCGTTGCCTGCCTTGCCAGCCAACAGCGATTCCTGTAACCCCTTTCTAGATTTACTGAGAGGGGACGGGGGGACGAGCGGTAGCGTAACCAGGAATACTTCGCGTGTGGAGCACGAGGCAGTGAAAACGATCTTCTCCTTGAGAATATCGGTTCCTTCCCATGAAGCATCCTCGGCTAGGCAGGGCGTGAGTGGTAGCGTAGAGATATGCATGACGGCGGTATCAAACTCCAAGTCGAGGGTCTGTGTGATTTCTGGGTAGGTGGATTCGTCGTCAAGGGTCTCTTCAAATTGCGGCTTATCAACGAACGTCTCGGGTTCGGGGGCATCTTCTTCATCTGAATCAAGAATCATGACGGCATCTTGCGGTGGCTGACCGTTCTGTTTGCCATTGGCCCCCTTCGCAGCAGCCTCCTGCACTTCAGGCTTGAAACGGCGACCACCGCGCCAGACGAGAGTGACACCATTCTCGTGGCCGTATATGATGATCGTGGCTCCCTGGGGTGATAATACGGGATAGGTGTGGACTGTGTGGATGCGACGGGGGATGTTATATCTATAACAATCACGTCAGCGAGTTAGTCATAGGTCGACGGTTTCCAAGTCAATGCCATGTCGGTAGAGTTTAATCAAAGCAGGGTCCAAGCATACGTGTATTGAGTGTTTTGCGCTGTGCGACGGACGCGCGCCGTAGTGCTTGGGGCCATGGTGTAGCGATTTCGAACAGAGACAATTGGGTTAGTTCAAGTGTGCAGATGAGCTGGAAGATAGAAGCAGCGTGCGTAAAGAACTATTCTAAGCCGCCAGTCATGGTGCTCGTCATATGGCCACGGGTTTGAATTCAATGATGTTGAAGCTATCCAGCAAATAAATTCGAAGCAATACGGCCGTCCAGTGACGCGACAACTCTTGGTCAGAGCTAAGGTGGGGACCAGGTGGGGACTTGGGAGCTTCCCAGTCCTCTCGATGTCACGTGATCCTGCCCATATATGAGGGACAGGACAGAATGCAGAACAATCATGAGAAGCGTCTTTGTTATATGTATCATACACTTAGAGCCCTTATTAATATCATTACTTCGAGGAGTACATCCAGATGTAATAATGCGTCTGGAAAGGTCCTTTTCAAAATTCATATAGTGCAATGTCTCCTCGTGCTTTTTTACACGCCGTTATCTCTTCCGAGTTTGTCCATGCAGTAGATCCTTCCAACCTTCTTGCAAAAAAGTGAAGCTATATACACGGAGTGGTTATTTTGGGGGGGGGCTGCCTTACAGCGTCGTGATAGATGTTGAGATTTTAGGGGTGACTTGCGTCATTAGAATTAAATCTGAGTAAACGTGACGAAAGTCGTTCTAGGCTATAAAGTACCTCACGTTATAATGTACCGATCTTCAGATATCTTATGGCTTTTTATTACCGTGTGCTTAGAACCGCTTAGAATTAAAATGGTTGCATCCAGCCTCTTTTGACAAAGATCAGTATTGCTCAGCGGATAGGTAGCTATAACCAGGGCAGAGATCCGGGCTTGGAACTTGATGTTATTCAGATGACAATGATCAACTAGGGCTACATGAGTCCTTGACCAACCAATTCCTTCTTGGCTTGGTGGCTTGACTCAGCTCTATATATAATTGGTCTGTCAGCCCAGACCGCCTAGGTCTCGAGGGTTTGTTTCAAGAAGCGAAGTCTGTATAACTTCATTTTCTAATATTGTTTACATGTCTTTGAATGATCATGAACAGCCTACATTGACCTTTCATACGGTCGAAGTGCAAGGTGTCACAGTACAGTACTATATAGTGAGTGCAGAGACGTCAAGCCTTCGACTTGATAACTCGTCGTTACCTTTTGGTGGCGTAGTGGCATAGGTACTGCACTCCTTATGTCGTTCCGTGACACAAGGCGAACTGCATATTCAGCTACTACAGCTTTGTATGCGTATAACAGTAGCTCCAATATATTATTCACACACTCTTGGGGTTCACACTCTACGCGCCATATACGAGTAAGAATAATTACAGGCTATGTTGTTCGTGTACCATTTTCTCCATGACTCCCCCAATTTCTCTAAAATGCCCAATTAATGAACATAGTTTCGTATCAGGTGATATGTATATTGCTAGCACACTTATCGCTCGCCTATTACAGACCATGAATCTTCTGCTGATCCGGTATTTTCGGTATAGGAAAACCCAACTCTTCGTTCTATTAATTCAATGCAGCAATACTTCCCATCTCTCTCACTACGAATAGGAATGGAATAGGTCATAAGCTCCGACCCGCTGAATGTTTCCAGGAAGACCCACGTCCAAACCCTCACTACGTTCATATGACACCAGAACTCTACATTAACTCTTCGAAGAAGATATGACTAGATAAAACCCACCCACTGAAAGGACCAAGCTTAATATCATGAATCTATAGCTTCACTCGCCACGAAGTGATTGGATTCCTCTACTGGAGTTAACATCAAGGAGATAACCCAAACAACTTGACTGAGAATGAGTTTACAACATTGAAGTGATAGTAACCGACAAATCATTTTCTAGTTCCGCAACTAGTTTCGAGGCCGCAAGGAATCAAGCAATTATGCTGGAAACTCCTTAGTAACGTTGAAATATTTGACCTAGTGCTATGAGGTTATGAACCACAGAAAGATAATAGTATATAACTACAGCGTCCAAAAGAAGGGTTGAGAGACCGCTGCGTAACAATAAATATCACCGCCTGCAAGAAAGTAACGCGTTCCTGAGACCTAGTCCTATCTATGTTCACCGGACACTTAATCAAGGCCAAACCCAACGCCTACATAGTAACGCCAGGTATGTCGATATTAGCAACCACCAACTCATATCAACCGCCTAGCAAACCATGACACCGTGCCATGGCATAGCAATAAAAACCCTTGAGCTGATATTCCAAACTTATCCTAACCGATATCCAGATCTATTCGCACAAAACATATTCCATTCTCCCCCATAAGCGCCGTCAGCATAAATTCCGAAACATAACACGCCCCCTCTTTCAACCTACTTGTCAGATAGGGTTGGTCCCGGAGTGAGTAGAAGGTCAGTCACAGTCAAGTAGGTAGGTAGAAGGGATAGTATAGGCGTCAATATTCATTGAATCCTGAACCCTCCAACCCTCGAAGGGGGGGCCAACACCCCTTTATATAGCCAGTAGGTCTAATACAGCCACCCCTAGGGTCTATGTGACTATATCACCTGACACTACTACTATAAGCTATCCCAAACCAACCCCTAACGTCCATCATAACCACAAGTATCCAAACGACCAAGGGACAACAACGCATAATCAGCCCGCCAAGTGACACATCCAAACCGCCAAAGTCTCGACATCAGCATACCCAGCCATAGTGCTCTCAACCTCAGTTCTGTTTCAACTTAAGTATGTAGATAATTACTATAGACACTTCACACTACCTTCCTCGCTATCCTACCCAAACCACCTAAAAACCTCCTCAGAAGTAACCCCCCACGTCATTCTATATGATCTCCCAGTCCTCATCGCCAAAAACGGACATAATCCTCCCTCGGTTCCAACTCGGCGATCACAGCATCATAATCCGGGGCCGCCACCCCAAAAAGGATGGGAGGATGGAAGGGTGTGTGGCACCAAGCGCCTCGATGATCTAAGCAGATATTCCCTATGTATATACAAAGTATCTAGACGATCCTAGACTCCCGACTCGTTCATCCCATCATCCCATCCCTCCCGTATCACCATAAGCATCCATCCATCCATCTACTCGCCTACTCGCCTACCTCCCCATATCGTCAGCAAGCAGGTACACGGCACAGCGCAAGGATGCACAGCACAGCACACGTGCAATATACGAAAGGATGCAGATCAGCAATAATCGTCATCACATATTATACCATTCTTCTAACCAACCAATCACATGACATGAAGATATTGCGTATAGCTAGTTACTTACTTACTTAGTCATCATCATCAACTACCATACGCACATGGGAAGCAACGCTTAAGAGTACTACGGGTTTAGAGTATACACTTGTCTACATGTATAGAAGGCTACGAAGACACCGACACGGGTGAGTTAGACGGCGTATCGAAATCTAGTGTTCTAGTATTAAATATCCTGTAACATTTAGTAAATCAGAGGTACAGACCCTGAACAAATCCGTAGGGGCTTTTGAAAACCGAATCAACGAAACAATACTACCGAGATGAGATGACTTCACCTGGCCGTCTTTGGTATCAGAGTCCGTCTATTGGACTAACGCAAATAATATACAGCAAAAAAAGCCCGTCGTGTTCATTGATACCTAGTCTTCTATTTAGGGGAATTCTCGCGAACTGAATCAGACCGCAGTTGTTCCTTATCAATTCAGGATCCGTCGCTAGATCGCGGCATCCCTATAATTATAGCCCTCACATAGACCGCTGATCGCTGCTCGGAGTCGTCTCTAGCTGAAATATCTCGGATGCTCCCGGGTCCTGGCCCTCTATAGGATTTGGAGAGGATTCCATCATGTAATGGGTATAAGGGTGATGCTCACCGTGAGGCAAGCGATCGAGAAAAAGGAGTGGACGGGTTATGAGTATCGGCTCGGGGTCTTGACTAGTGCTCATGCCGAACAGATTGCCTAGCGCCTGTTTTGTGCTACCCTTCAACACATGTATAACGCCAGGATCATTGAAATGGACCATCCAATGTCAAGTCAAGAGTAACCACCTTCAAACGCCATTGATGCCCAAAGGAGAAAATAAATATCGCGATATGGGATTTCGTCGTCTCGTTTGAAGGGTTGAAGTTACGCGTTTGTTACCTATTGATTGGGTCAGCAGAGTTGGTGAGAGGATGATTTGAAACATACCCTGAGGATGCGCCGTGAATAGTCCTGGTTATCGGCAATGCTACCGTCGCTCATGCGTCGGTTCATGACGGGGTCCATTCGCGAATCGGCGATCGACATACCACCGCTGCTACGAGGGGGTTTCCCTCCACTAATAAAGGCATTGACAGCGGCATTCCGGCGGTGCTCCTCCTCTAATTCGGCATTCCTCTTCTTCCGCAGATAGAAAAATGCACCGGCGGCGAGTGCTGTGGCGACAACCACTCCCACTACAACACCGACAGCGATACCGACAACATTTGAACTTCCCTTCTGCTTGTCATCTGAAGGGCTCTCTGAAGCCGCTGGAGCCGTTTCAGCATTGGTTGCTAAAGCCAATTAGTATTATGTTTATGCAGCAAGATAGAAACACGAACCCGATGTCTGAGATGTACTTGTAGAAGTAGAAGAGGACGAAGTAGAAGTGGATGAAGATTTTGGCGGGTCGGCCTCGGCAACGTTCACTTGCACACCAGTGTTATAGACCGTATAGGCACCCAGACCACCACCTGAGAGAGTTGTTAGCAAATGAAGGCGGATTTATAACAATATAAACATACAGGCTTGGGGGTCGAAGCCAGGACAAGGCTCATTGCATTTAGAATCATCGAGCAATGTACTCTTATGAGGCAATTTCGTGCCACAGTAGCATGCTTTCAAATAAGTAGCACCAACAGGCTTTCCCTTGTCACGACAAACAGGAGCACAATAGCCCTGAGCGTTGTATTTGTCGGTGCTGTCCAGCTTCATATCTCCTAGATCGGAAAAGCAGCCAGCGACTGTGTCGGTACCTTGAACTGGCTGCTCTGCGGGTAATTCAACGCCCTTCTTATCGGCCGTGACTGTGAAGGAGGCCAGGGCCAATACGGCCACGGTAGCAATCTGGCGAAGTGACATTGTGGATAGGTGAATGAATGAGACGAAATGGGGAAAAAGAGTTAAATAAACAGTATCAAATTTTTCTGGCGTCGGACCTCGAGTACTCGACCAACTTTTCGGTATAACTGCTCGCTCGACTATGTTTGCGTAGATAATTCTTCGACGTCGAGAATTTGCAAAGTCGGCTGTTACGCGGCGAGAGTCATGGAAACAAACGACACCCTTTAATCGTATCTGATGATTCTTTGCAGTGACGTCGGTCCCCTTTCTTCCTTGGTTAGAATACAAGAGGCAACGCGTCTGGTACACACAAAGGACAATCGAGACCGAAGCGAACGACTTGGACGAAAGGGTCTGTTGTCTATTGTTTAGGTCGACTTCGAATGGAGGGAGGGACTACCGCGGTGTCAAGCGATGGTCGGGATCGGGTAGCCGTCGACGTGGATGAGAATGGGAAGGTATAGGTGTTCTGTATGTCGTCGTGCTAGTCGGTCGACGACTCGTGGTCTTTGTGTTGTGTCGTACCTGTATTCGGCCTTGTTGACGACCTGGAGTGAATGGGCGACGTCGAAGGAAGGATAGCCAAGGGAGTGAAAGTGATAGTGGAAGTAGACTTTGTCGATGTTACGACTGGGGGAGAAAAAAAAAAAAAAGAACGAATTGCCCGGTATGAGCGAAATAGAGAGGGATACGAGGGAGTGTCGGGGGCAGATCTGGTACGAGGGTAAAGGAGTGAATGAGTGGTGTGCGTGTGCGTGTGAATGGATGGGAATGGGGGCTGTCCTCGGGAGGGCGGCTGGGCTGGGCTTGGAAAGGGGAGAGGGATCGCGGCCTGCACAGGCCCTCGTACAGTGCGGGCACGTTGTGAGCTGGACTAGATTGGCGGACAGCGAGCCAATGCTGGGCGAGGACGGCGAGATGAACAGTGGGACGGGAGCGCTGTGAGACGGGCAGAGACGGGGGTTGTATACTGGCTGGGTCTCTGTAAGTAAGTATGGTAGGCTGGTAGGAGGTACCTAAGGTCGTCTGATGGTAGCGATGACACAGTATCGAACACAGTGAGGATGGCACGAGAGGGTACAGACCCGCTATTGTGCTGGGGTGCTGGTGGGGGCAGAGGGGGATGCCGGGGTGGTGAGAGCCATGTGTTGCCTTATTGAGAAAGAGAGGCGAGGGGCGGATTTGCATGGGCGCCGAAAGACGAGCAATGAAGGGGGAGAGGATTTAATCATTGGAAAAAGGAGACCAATACTCTGACCAGTGCTCTGACCAGTACTGAACCTGAAATTCTTACAGTTTCTCTGCCGCCTTTTGCTTCGACATTATCAGGTTCTATGTACATTACCTACCTACAATATCTTGGTATAGTAAAGTGTATACTTTCTTACTACCTACCTACTATGTATGTTTAGTAAATCATCGTTCTTTTAACCTCATACAATGATTTGGCTTGAATGCTACCGGTACAATCGGGACAAATTGTACCTATCAGTATTTCAGTCTACCTACAGTACAAGGTACTTATGCAGCCGCTTAAGTAATCATCGCGCCCCCATGCAAATCGTACCTGTAAGTAGGATTGTACCTGCACTAGGTCACCCTCCATCAGCGTCGAGTTCCTTTTAGCGCCCACCACCTCCCGCACAAAAATGCATACTCAGTATAACTCTTTTGAATTGTTGCCCAGTACCTGCAGCGGTACCTACAGTAGCGCATATACTACCTACCTACCTAAGTAGATGTCAGGTACTGGAATTAAGGTGAGCACTGTACCTACAGTACATCACTTGTGCCTGCAGTTCTGCAGTGGATGGGCGGGCTCAACCTTGGAGCTGCCTAGCAGTGAATGGTGGATAAAATACTTACAGGCACAGGTTTGAGAACCTCCACAGCCAGTACCTGTACCCTGGTTCAGCCTACCTAGGGTACCTAGGCAAGCTCTTGCAGACTCACTCTTGTCCAATTAGGTAGCCACTCAATTAGCACACTGTTACAGGAACATCCAAGGAAGAGCCAATCAGCAGGCTCCGAATTGGCGCTGTCAAAGCTGTTTAGGGGACTATCGGGGCAGCGGGATTACGTACGAACCGCTTCCTGTTCTGGACTTGACTGGCGAGACTGGTGCAGTGGTCTCCATTGTTAAGAGGTACTAGCCGTACTATCAGTGCAGATCATAATTCAAGCTGCCGCATTAAGATTCTTGAACACAACTCCAGCTTACCTCAACTACAACGGCACAATCTACATGGCCAAGTGACAGTTACGAAGTAGTCAGTGTACTTATAAAGCTCAGGTGCCTTATTACTTACCTGAATACTAATAATTTTCTGCTCTAATGAGGCTATCAGGAGATATCTAGATTGTGTGTATTTGGGGCACCGGATCACCTGGGAATAAGTAGGTAGGTACCTACCGCCTACCTTACGGTTGTCAGACAGGTACATGTAGTGGGGGTAGTAGGTCGATACAGCACTGGAGTACTTAGTGTAAACGCCAGTGTCACACTACCTAGGGAGAGGTAACTGTTCTTGGGCAGCTACCAGCTGATCGGTTGCTCTTCAATCAGTTGAGCCAACAACCATCTCAAACATACTTAAGTACTTATGCCTTATCTGTATATGGGCACATACTTACATGTAAGTCAAGATTTGCATAGCTATTGTTGATCATCTCGCATCGCGTTATTCTTTATCTATTCGTTGATTTCGATATGTTACACTAATCGTCTATTTACTATTTTGGCACTTTCACTAGGTACCTAGTATACAAATCAAGTCAGGACCTACCTAGGTATTTAAAGATGTGTACATGTGCTGCTTGCTGCTTCGGAATGCGACCAACAGGAGGCCTACCCAACCCGAAACGCTTGTGCGCTAACCAGCACCGCATCTATCTCTCCACCCATTTGTTTCCAGAAGCAAAACAGGAAGCCCAGGCTGAGTCAAACATGATGTTCCTTTTCTTGTCTCTTGGCTCAGTGCATCCATCATACAGTACCTACTTAGGTATAAGGGCTGGGCATCGTTTGCTCTATCCCTTAACATGTCGCGCGTTGGGGGGGAATTGGCCCGATTATATCCAGCCGGGCGGATTCTACTAGTTCGATATTTACTTACTTGATCCAGACTCAGGGTCTCATCTACAGACACACCGCTCTTACGTGTAGACAAGCAAGTCAGACAAGCGACTGATTCCTAGTAACAAACAACAACATTCAACTTCCATCTACGGCCACTATCGCGGCGTTTCCTTGATATCCGTGTCAACCGCCGGCTGACGAAAATAGGATGACATGGTCCTTCGCGGCTCAAGTGGCTGCTGACGTACATATACACATACACACACACACTGCAGGGGAGCCATTTGGCAACCAGGGGTTAAATTTTTTTCTCTTCCTTCATACCAAAGCCACCCAACTCGGTGTCAAGGTTGCCATTTCTTCGTATCTAGCAATCTACGTACCTGGGTAGCTGCATGGTATCTACCTATCCGAGATTATATCAACGGCACAGCCACCAACGCTCCTATACTGCTGCAGGTGATTCTCGACAACATGTGTTTGCTGGGTATTTGCATGCCTACATTGTCCTGAGCTATTGTCATGTTGGCATTATAACTTTATTCGTAATCGGCTTATGCCGTCTGGGTCGACCGAAGAGTCTTGAATTGGACCTTGACTAGGACGTTTTACTCGTAAGATTGATTTGTACACTTAGTACACACCAGTCTTATCAGGACGCGCGTTACGTATGCCACTAATCATGGGTTTGCAGCGTCAATTCTCATGGCCACTACGTGTATACTCGGCTCTTTTCGCGGATTTCTCAACTTGATGAAGCCTTCCTTTGATCCTTAGTTGCCATGTTGCAAAACAAGCTACCTAATTATACCTTGCGTCCCAGAAGCTTTGCTGTCTTGAAACACCGTTACCTACCTAATTCAATGCATGTTACCTCACGTTGGGACAGCCCGGGAAGGTCGGCTCTAGGATCCCGGTAAATGGCACGTTTATTCGGAATGGGCGCTTTCTACTAAATAAGTATCCATCCCACTAGGCAAAGACTTGCATACTATGTACTTACATAGTAGTGTAGTATACTGGCGTACAGGCATTGTATTTCTATCTGGATACCGACATTCATCATGACTTCACTCCTTTTCAATCATGATATCTTGTAGTCATACGTGTAACAACGGAAACAGACCTCGTAACTATGTACATACCTATGTACCTATGTAAGTACAATTCACTTGGTAAATCCGAAATTTGCCCTCACAGCATCCATCACGATCGAGACCTTCTTGCTTCATTTTGACGTTCTCCACTGGAACCCGAAACATGGCGGAGTTCTTGGCAAGCCACCCAAGCCTTCGGTCTGCACTCTAGTATTTAGGCCCTTGGCGTTGCTGTCTTGCCTTTAGCCACAACTACAGGAGGAGTACTTCCGCTCTGCTTCCACGGCGGCCGAAATGCATTGCAGTACCTGAATGCATGCACTGTAAAATAACTACTTAGTACCTAGACGCATGTAGCTACGTGCGTTTAATTCTTTGTATCTATCTCCTAAAGGTCGGGGACTATCGTTGCCAGCAACAACGTCCTTGATAACGGACAGCACAACACAATTTCACAACAACAAAACAAAGACATATGAGAGATAATCGAAAACGCGCTGAGCATGACACGGACCACCAAGATGGGTTAGGTTCCCTGGACAATGGTCACAAACCTGTCTGGTAAACCAACAACAGCACGCACGCACCACCACCAAACTTGAACCAAGCCAGAGCAAATATGCATGCGTTGGCAGTGGATGAAATCCGGGGTGCATCACGGAGGCAATCCCGACGCCCTGAAGCCTCGGTGTACGAGATAACCGCTGGAGATCATACTATAGTCTAGAGTACGGCCGCAAGGAAGACCGGATGCGGGTACTCGATGCTCTATATTCCGTCGTCTGAACCTGTGTATGCGATCAAACGAGTCAGCGTTTTACACCCGGCAGAGTTCATGACTTTGTTGTCAGCGACGAACCTGGGTTCTTGTCGGGTTGAACTGAGTAGAATTAATGACACTCGGAAAGATATTAGTACAGCGTACATTTGTTCGCATTACTATGTGGTTTTACCGATGGCATGGTGGAATGAGTTTCTGACTAGCTAGGAAGCTTTCACTTTCACATCGCCATAGGTCAACTTCAATCCGTGACGGCTGCAGTCACCGCGCTGTAGGGTATAGTCGTTGTTTTTAGAGACATTACGCTACTCGCGAATAGTTAGGAGCCTGGAAGTATGGCCACCGCAACCTGCCTGAGTAACAGCTTCCTGTTCACTCTCCCTAGCGAGGATTCGATACAGGATCCAATCGGGCTATGGGAAATACTCATCCCGATCATAGGTGTTTCTCATTTTGATTTGGCGGTGTGGAAATTCGAATAGAGACGTCCGTGGGTTAAAGCATCGACAACTAAGGCCAAGCTTGCTACGGCCGCGCAACCGGGATCTTTGTGGTAGGCATCTCCCTCAGTAGGTGTTGCGGTATGCATCTAAGCTATGTCAATAGCTCAAATCGAACCAAGGTGTTGTTATAGGGCTCACTAGCTACTGGCCGGAAATACATTTCCGCACTGCGACATCTCAGGGAACTACGTAGAGAAGTATGAAATAGAAGTGCGTGAACGGATGTGAGAGGGTGAAGCTGAGATTCTACCTATCGCGTTCTCTGGTGATAACCTTACTTTTCTGATCATGTACGCCCCTGTCCTTCGTTGCCGTGACCCCGATATCACACCCTCTATATCCCCTCTTTTGTGTTCAACCAGATGTTGAGCATTAGGTCCAGCCAGTTTCGAAAACAGTTAAAAGGAACCAACACTCACAACTCAATGCCCATAAACCGGGCTTCTCAACAGGTACATGACTAATCGTCGGTTCAGGCCTGCGTCTCCTTCTGAACAGCTGTTGTGGTGCATCCAAAGGGGTATCACAAGCTAATTATCCTAGTTACCATCTACTACTATTTGTTCTACTCTGCACCAATCAAAATTTCCCCGCGCGCATTCCTGTAGCATAAGTATACCAGACCGATCGAATCATAACACTGCACTATGTAAGCAATGCGCCCGGAAATGAAACAGATACGTGTTACGACGGGATCTCTGTGCTTACTTGGGGACCGGACCGGTGGTACGATCATACATACCGCTGTCCGTGCCCGAAGGATCTGTCTGCAAGATTGGCCCCTTCACGGATACACCGGATTGAGGGATGGTTGTACGGCAGCTTTTGCCGGCGAGGTCGACAATATCGAGAAAGGCGTCCTTCGTTGCACGTGAGGAGTACAGCGGACTGGGCGGTGATCTCTGGGATGGCCATCGGCGTGTTGAGCTGCTGTTCATAAGGGTGGGCATGGCCTTATAAATGACTGCCTGGCGCCGTCTCCTCATCCGAGAACTCGAGCTGGTTCTGGTGGAAAAATTGACTTGCCGGTGCGCGGCTCGAAATGTGACTGCGGAAGCCGAAGTTAGCGTCTTCATTTGTGTAACAACTCCGTGCCTGCATTTTTCTTCAATGAAGGAATCGTTGAAGCCTACGATGTGAAATTTGCGTTGGCGTTTTCTGATATAAAGCAGGGATATCGTCTATTGGTCAAATACAGGTATGCGCGACGGTGCGTTTCGAAGCTGAGACAGCTGTACTCTCATTCTTGTAGACGCCTACGGCGTTTTCGACTGAGATGAACGGTTGCCGAAAAGTCTGAGAAGGAAGTTCTCTTCAGAAACGTGCGGACTGATTAGTCTGCGCTCGATTAGCTCTGTGCCTTCGTACACAAGCTGGACGATGAGTTCTGGTCACGGCTCGCCTCCGAGTTGGTCACATACTGTGTCGAGGATTTGTGTGCGCGCTCATTATCGTCGCCTTGTCAAGCGTCCCGCTTGGACTGGCGCTGGCGTATTATATCAACTGGCCACCTTGTCTTCCAGCGTCATGCGCTGCAGCAGGTCATTGACTTGCTCGTTCGTGGACGTGGGAGGTTGTGGTATACGGGCGAAGTAGCATTTGTGGAAACATTCTGACGACCAATTCTCGTTATTGTATGCTGAGCCGAGAGATTCCATGGCTGCCACTATGTTTCTACAGGGTCCAAAGCTTAATTGTTAATTGGATTACGGGGAAGAGAGAATAGGGCAGATATATAGCAACACCCTGAAGGGCCGTTATTGCACAGGTAACCTATGAGTATTTGCTCGCTACAATGTAAGTAAGATAGTGGAAATTCCCCTTCTCGTAGGATATTCGGGTATGTACTCGCTCGACATGCGATCTCGCCTGGGTTATATACAGATGATAGAAGACTTGGCTTCAAATCTTGCTTCGCGGGCCTCCGTCGAGAAACTTGATGGGTACCGGGACATGTACAGCACGAAGCCATTCCGCGAATCCTTTGCCTAGAGAGTCTAACTTAACAGAACTGCTCACGCCTCTACCCAGGGCACCGTAGACGACGAAGTGCACAGCTCTTATCTTTGGAAACTCAACACGCTCAACGTGGAACCAATCCTGCCAATCGTCACCCATCAGCTCCTTCAGTCTGTCCCTCGTCAAGAAGCTTCGCAGCCACTCCCATACCTCGGCATTGTCGTATATCTTACGCGGCGTGAACCCAACGTTCACATTGGCGCCCTTATCCCCTGATCGCGCGAGGATAACGTCGCCGAATGATATGCTTCTTGACGGCCCGAACGAAGAAAGCGCACGGGGCGAGACTGGGTCGTAGTTCGCGCGTGGCGCTAAATTTTCCGTGATACGCGGTGGACCGACGACGAGGCGGTCCTCAACTTCCCCTCCACCTCCTATAATATTGATGGACTCTTCTATCCGATCCTGGGCTACCAGGGCAGGGAAGTAAGCAAGAAACGGAATTGGCATGGAAATCGTTCGCGTGTCTAGCGTGCAGTTGAGGCCGGGGAAATGTTGCACTGGCGAAGAGTAAGGAACTTGTTGATAAAATCGCGGAAAGGGGGATGTCACTCACTGAAAATATACCACATTGCTCGGTGAACGGCTCGCACAGTCTCGGCACGCTGTGCTTGTACGACTATACGTAAGTATGTGGTAGCTTCTAGCTGGGACCGCGGATTCTCTTGCGGGACACCGACACGCTGAAAATCAAGCAGGTCGATATCCTTCATCACTCCCCATTCTTCTAGCTGTGTTCGCATCTGAGCTTCTTGGAGGTCATATTTGTGCTTCGTGGCGTACCCTGTCGCGTTGAGGGTGACCTCGCCTTGCCATCCACCACGGTAAAATACTGCCAATTTCGTTGTTGGTGGAGGTGGATAGCCCTTTGCGCCAGATACGTGAACACAGTTAGGACGGATTTGGCGGACTGACACATTAGAGATATCTGCCTTAACGTCGCTGTTCAGATATATGTTGCCTTGCAGCTCATACAACAGCTGACATTTTACAACCTCCTCGGTGACGAACCCGTTTAGCGCCTCATGTTTTGTTATGACAGACTCTCCATTCTCCGCAATCTCGGCAATAGGGCAGCCTAGATGTAGCAGTTGCTGAACGGTGTATTGGTCAAAGCCGGCGAAATTCCCCCCAGTTCCGTATGTAGAGCATTCAATCAAATGGCCGGCGACCAGCGCCCCTGCTAACTTGTCGAAATCGTCGTCTTTCCAGCCGTACCACCATTGCGCTGCACCCATGACGGGTGATGCATCGGCAACTCGGCCGCAGATGATAATGTCGGCACCCTTTTCGAGTCCACGTCGAATTGCACGACATCCCAGGTACGCGTTAGCGACTATGATTTTCTTATGCGGGTCATGTAGGAAGTTGTATGTATCCTTGGCTAGTTTGACTTGGTCGTTCGTCGCATCGAAATGCGGGAGCTGGCCGTTGCTATCAGGCTTGAGGATATCATGAACGATAGGCAACAGATCGTCTCCCTCGACATAGGCGACTTTGAGGTTGTACCCCTTTTCGCGAACCGTCTTGTGAGTAACCTCGGCTAGACCTTTAGGGTTTAGGCCGCCACCATTTATTACCACTTTGATTCTCTTCTCGTTGATAACCTTGAGTGATAACTGAAGGCCTTCGTACGCTGAGGGTACGTAGCCTGGATGCCCACCCCTGGCATATGCTTCGGCGTAATGCGCTAAGTTTGCCTCTGCTAGGTAGTCACCGGTGATTACATCGACAGGACCAGCAGTCGCCTGTGCGAGCATCAGGTCGCCCGGGTCGGGCGTGGCACCAGAGCAGTTGGCGATGCGGATGGGTCGTCGTACTGGAGCCATGGAGCTATAACTGTTTAGGGGAGATTGGATAAGGTACGGACAACCTAGAACTGAATGTTAACCTCGCAAACTGGATACTTTATACATATTTATATGATCGCAGCCATGTATTCACTGTTACCCACTGATACAATGTTTCCCCGGATGTAACTTCACCGCACCCCGCGCGAATGCCCACAACCTGGTTCACAAAACTTGGGGTATTGATATCATGTTACTGTGTTTCTCCGCACTACGAAAATCCCAACCTAGGTTTGCAGGGATGAGAAGCCTCGGTTGACGATTATCTTGATTGAGTCACTAGAGTTAGTATTACTGCTGTGCCTCTAAGCACGACATTCCTAATGTTGCACATCAGATCTAACTGAGATATATTATATCTCACAGTGAAACACTACGTAACCTTTGTGCCGATAGCTCTATCAAATAGCCAATATCCTGTCTACTTCATATGATCTCATTCACGCCCATCTCACATCAATATTCACTGTACCCTTAATCGCACTTCGTGTCCTCATCCCGCAACGCGACACAGCCTCCCATTCTGCGAATTAGGGTACCCATCGACAGCTTGTACTTCCCAAGCTTCACTGCCGACGGTCGTGGGAGCCCAGAATACGCCTGTCGGATCCCACTTTCGCTTGATCTCTAGCAACCTCTCGTAATTCGCGCCGTAGAAAGCTTGCTGCCAGTTCGGCTCGCCGGGGTCACCCTCGTTCATATATGAGCCTGCACCAGGCGACACATCGCGGAGCAGAGACATGTATCCTTGCATTAAGTTGTTTCTGTCGATCGCTTGTTGTGCCGTGAGCCCGTCGGGCTGCACATCCATCAGCATTGCGTGCATGCGATTCTTCCTCCAGGCTGGTATGACTGCGCTATTGCTGCCTGGCCACTGTATACACTCGGAATCAGCTAATGATATCCCGAACATGGCTGCCGAGTATCCCAGATGAATAGAACATTTCTAAGGCATTGTATTCATATGAAAGAAAACGTAGATTGATGAGATATCAATGGTTATAGTTACTTACTCCCGCCACCTCCTCAGTCGGAGACGTTAAGGTACCGTGGAAGTAGAAGTCATTCTCAAAGCCTCCCTCGACAGCTTTCCGGATGGCTTTCATGGTTTGATTGAAGAGGTCGTCATCCTCCCAGTTCTCCCGGGGTAATAGACGAGATCTGTATCTGGTGTTGACTGGTCTATCGCCTGTTCCGCCGCGCGGAGAACCATACTGCAACACTCGGAATCAGTAATTACTTTTATGAACGTATCATCGTATCAGACGAAAATCTGACGTATAACATAGCCGCTATCAAGGGCGTGATGTTTTGAAGCAATACTGACTGGTCTCGCTGTCCCTATCGTAGGATTTGATATGCTGATGCCAACTCTTGTCAAAGTGTCGTACAACGGCTGCATAAAATTGTGAGCTACGGTGGACGCCATCCCGGGAAATGAGCTGCTTGTGGTGAACCGATAGGTGTTGTTCTCCATCGGATAGATGTAGCTGAAGCCGTAACCGCCGGCGTCGAGAACATCCGCAGCGAACCGGTAATACGCGGCGACACCCTGCCAGAACGTCTCGACATCGCGTACAGTGCCTGTATTGGAGACCGTAAGACTAAGTGATGACGACGATATGCTGATAGGCGGATACGCTTTCATGACTGCCGAGATGAGAATCCCGTAGGTTGCTGCTGGCTTGTCAGTAGCTGGTTTTCAAGTCATCCTGCGGTCCAGTTGAATTACCTCCGCCTCCTCCACGCATCGCCCAGAACAAGTCTGTATTCGTGAAAGGGTCAGCAGTCACTAGATTGCCGTCGGCCGTGACCACCTCGAGCGATAGAGCCTGATCAGCGCCTAACCCGAATGTCGAAGTAACGGTGCTGTGTCCGCCAGTGCTTAGCCATCCACCAGTTCCGCCAACGGTGTTGCACCCGGCTGCGACAACGCTGATGTTGTTGGCTGCCATGAGATTGGAGACTTCCCAGGCTTCAACGCCCGATCCGATCCGGACTGCCATCCCACTGTACTCGCCTATCTGATAAGAAGGAATGAACTCGGTACGCTTCAACCAGTGTGTCCAGACACTAAGCGACCCTGCTCCCACTGATCTTCCTCCAAAGTCATGTCCTGTGTTCCTGTCCAATAACACTGATCAGTTTCAGGGATAGCTTTCTGATGATACCGAACGTACTTGATCACTAAGCGAATGTTCTTCTCTCTTGCAAAGTTCACGGCACCCTGAACGTGTTTGGCAGACGTAGCGTTGACGACGTATTCGGGGAAACCTCCTCGGGTACAATTCCCAGCAGGGGTAAGAGTAGCCACACAAGAACTTCCTTGAGTCCATTGCGCTAACTCCGTAAGGGGATCGTCGAGCCAGAATCGAGTTGACGAGGTACCACTGACCAGGAACTGGCATCGGGTCTGGTCGAAGTCAGGACCAGGGTAGCAGGCAGAACCTGCGGGCTTCGGCTTCAGTAGAACGCCATCTATAGACTCGTTCAGCCTCGCCCATTCACTTTCAGATGGCCATGTGGTGTCTCCGGGAAAGACCTTGCATTCTGGGTCGGCACGAATTGAGGGTCTAGCTGTAGTACGACTGGTCCCTTCATATGGTGTTGCGCCGTTCGCTCTACTTGCGAGGAAGAGAAGATAGAGAACAAAAAGGTGATGCCGTGTACGCATATCTGACTGAAAATGAAGATATTACTTGAGCTTGCTGGTTGGCTGACTACTTCCAGGGGGTTCACGGTCGACGCCCTCATCTTGACGGTAGAGCGTTGCGAGCTCTTGTAGTTTTCACAAGTAGCTGGGCACCGCGGTTCCTTCGACTAGCTGAAAGTCGGATCGTAGAATACTGCAGCTTGGCCATTATTATTCATGAATTGGAAATGTTCTAGAAAACGATTCTCGGCCTCCCAACAATTTGTCCCAACGGCGAAGAAAGACATTACGGAATTCCTTGTCAGTGTAGTCGCGATGATAAGCGCTCTGGGGATGGTAGCATCGACGTAACTCCATTGCATTTTATTGTCCGAATCTCGACCGTGGGTTTGGGCCGGGCCATGTTCCCGGAGTGTCGCCTTCTCAGTTTGTTGTTGGAAGCCAATGAAAGTCTGCAGTCCCTTAAGCTAAACAGAGCAGCGCAAGACAGACTACCAACGAGATGTTGATGTAAGCTACCTGATAGAGGCAATGATCTTCAAGGCTGGACATTGGAGATGGATTGGTAATCGTTTTGTTCATCCCGTGATGCCGTCTCATGGGGTAGACAGACGATAAGGCACGGTGCAATCCCGAACAAGGTCAGGTGCCTTTTGTGGCTCTGATTCCAGTATTAGTGCTACCTAACTGAATAGAATAGAGAAGTCTATGCGTTGGTAGGACGTGAGAAACATTTAGGAACACTACCTACTCATTCTACTTTCTTAAGTGTCAGCCAACAAGTGCCTTCATTCAGAAGACACACTTCGAGCACCGAATTGATTGGCCATAGGCTCAGATATAGATTGAGTTTTATTTCACATATCTAGTTGTTAACAGGCAAGGCAGCTGAATGCGCCAAGTATACCCGTGATGCCACATAATGCAAACACTACACTTCAGCTAAACTATACCGGCTTAGACAACAACCAGGCCGCAATGTACTAGTAGTACAGACTGAGCCGTAAAATGAATAGATCTTACTGGTAATAGGTTCCTTCTACTTGATCGCTTATAACTTCGCAATAGCACCCAGTTTCTTGTGCTTCTCTTTCTCTTTCTCTACTAGAGACCACGCAATCTCTCCCAGAGGTTTGAATGACTGAGCATACGCTTGGGCTTCGGCGCTGCTCGCCTGCCGTGTCGCATATCGTGCGGCGATTCCCTGACAAATGGCCGAGTTCCGGAAAACACCAAATGCTAAAGCCCAGTGCATTTCGGGCCGAGGGTCCCATCCCGCAGTCTCTTTATACCACATTAGGATCACATCAGGTGTAGGAAGACCAGGCGTCGCTCCAGGCCGGAACGCATCTGCTGTGCGATTGTATGAACCAGCTGCATCCTGCGTATAATACGGCGTGAGAAGGTTTGCGAGATCCGACAGCGGATGGCCAACAGTGCTCATTTCCCAGTCTAGGATCCCGATGACCCGCGGTTCTGTCTTATGGAAGACCAAGTTGTCGAGTTTGAAGTCGCCGTGGACCAGCGTTGCACGTTGTTGCGGCTGGTGGCTCTTGTCTGCGAAGAACTGCAGCATCTCATCAAAGTGTGGAAGCTGGCCTACGGGCTCTTTAGTGTCAACGTCAACAGCCTTTGATTGAGCGGTACATATCTGCTTCCACGTCGCTAGCTGGCGGTCGTAGAAGCCCTCACTCTTGCCGTAAGACTCCAGTCCGTGATTTCGGAAGTCTACATTATGGAACTTGGCCAATGTCTGGACTGCAGCACGCCACAGACTTGTCCGCTCTTCGGCCGAGACATTAGGCACGGATAGGTCCTCGAAGATGCGGCCGTCTAGGAATTCCATGACATAAAATGGTGTGCCTATCACTGTTTCATCCTCGCAGAGACAGTACGCTCTAGGTACGGGTACGTCTGTAGGACCAAGCGCGGCGATGATGCGGTGTTCGCGCTCGACCTTGTGGGCAGCCTTTGACAGCAGCTTTCCCGGAGGCTTCTTGCGCATTACATATTTCTTGTTGTCCGCCGAGGTCAATTGATATGTCGGGTTCGACTGCCCAAAGCCGAATTGTTTCACATCCAACGGCGCCTTGATCTCGGGGACATGTCGAGCCAGGTATTTTTCCAGCGCCTTGACGTCAATCGGATGTCTCACACGTCCTGCCATGTTGTCCGTATGGCACCGCCTCGCTCATACGTGTGAGAATTGTGGCAAATAAGACACTCCAGCAACGCCGTGTACACGCTTGATGATGATGCACGCTTTGTAGACCAGAAAACCGAGTGACCGAGTGAGAGCAGGTATGGCGTTATCACATCTCGATGTTTTGAGTTGAAACAAGAGCCACAGATGTCGTGGCCAGCAGTCAAACCCTGTCTGTATTGTACACATAGGTACAAATAGGTATCATCATGTAGGCTGGAGAGCGGGAGCCGAGGCACAAAGATGACAGACGGACACTAACGAAGAGACTCGGCTTCTCCGTGCGTTTTTGGAATGCGGGGCTAGCGTGGCCTGACCCTTGCTAATGCTGGGATCCCCGTGCCGACGCGGTCAGTACTTCGTAAGTAGAGTAAGCCGTCTTTGATCTGACAGGAGCCTCTTCTCTTGTCCGAGGCGGTCGTGTTGGGATGACTTCACATCGTTGCCTTGGAAGCGTGTATCGATCTCTTCGTGTACGGTATTCTCGGAGCTATGATGGACTCTGTATCGTGTCGGTATTGGTTGAAATCGAGTGTGAGCAAAGGACCCTAGGGTACTTACTTAGGTGCCTACTCGCCTAACTAAGATTGTTAGAGTGGTTGTGATAGGTGAATGAATGAATCCCAGCCACCGCTACTGTGGGCAGAGTGTGTGGGTGAGGGACCCAACCGGTTCGGCTCTACCCAAGGTTGGGCAGCTTTAAGGTCACAATCGTTATTACAGTAAACATTTACCTCCAGGTTCATTTCTAAGTGACCATGAACTTCGAGCTGCCCTCTGATTTACAAGAGTATATCGCCAGATTAGACAGCTTCGTAGCCGCGCAGATCCTGCCGCTGCAGCACCAGGACGACAATAACCGCTTCTTCGACCACCGCCGCGAACCCTCGCGGACACAGTGGAATAACGGCGGCCTTCCCACGCCAGAATGGGAGGCCATTCTCGCTCAGGCCCGTCGTAAGGCGGACGAAGCTGGTTTCTATCGCTTCCCGCTCCCCAAAGAACACGGTGGCCATGGCCACAAAGACACACACTTGTGGATGTGCGCGTTGCGCTATCACATGGCTTCTCACCCCGTCTATGGCGGCGGCCTGGGTCTCGCCAATGACCTGCAGAACGAGCACAGCGTGGTAGGCAACTTCCCGGATTTCTTGATGCTCTATCATTGGGGCAGCCCGCAGCAAAAGGCCGAATTAATCCCGGCGCGCCTCGCAGGTAACTTCCGGATGACTTTTGGTTTGACTGAGATTCGCCACGGCACCGATGCTACCTATATGGACACGCGTGCCTCCGAGTGCATCCTCCCAGATGGCCGAAAGGGCTACAGGATCCGAGGAAACAAGAAATGGCAGACGGGCGCGCATTCAGCGACTCACTTTTTGATCTTTGCTCGCACGTCTGACCACACCGGATCATCCCGCGGCATCACGGCTTTTATAGTGCCCCGTGATACCCCAGGCATTACGATCAAATCATTCGAGTACACTCTCAACATGCCTACGGACCACGCGACGCTCAATATCAATGATGTACTAGTACCCGCGTCTGCCATTCTCGGGCCGCTCGACAACGGTCTTGCAATTGCACAGACATTTACACACGAGAACCGAATCCGGCAGGCAGCCAGCTCGTGCGGGGCAGCAAAGTTCTGCATTGACCGCTCGATTAACTATGCCCGCGACCGCGTCGTCTTTGGGAAGCCACTGTCTGTAAATCAGGCCATTCAGTGGCCACTCGTCGAGCTTTCGACGCAAGTCGAGATGTTGCGTCTTTTGATCCTTCGAACAGCGACAGAGATGGACACCGTACAGCGGAAATATGAGGGCAACACGCAGATGCCGCCGTGGATTGCCATCGAGAAGAAGTTAGGGCACAAGATTAGCATGTGCAACTACTATGCCAACAGACTTGCCACGCAAGCTGCTGACAATGCCATCCAGGTCCATGGGGGCAACGGATATAGTCGTCATCAGCCTTTCGAACATATCTGGAGGCACTTCCGCAGATACAGAATCACTGAAGGTAGCGAAGAGGTGCAGATGAGGAAGGTAGCAGGTTACTTGTTTGGGTACAAGAACACTGGACTGGACGAGAAAGATCTAGGAAAAGCTGGGCATGGCACGCCTAAGCTATGATTTATGAACACGATGTTATAACTAGGGGTACTAATCACCACTACCCCATATACCCTACTGAAGATTCTCACAGAGATAAAAAATCTAGCGACAAGTAGATCATGCAATAATTATGGAAACCAGATGATGAGCGGCCGAGTATAGCATCCTCTGGTTCGGCCTTAAGCAGGGTGTAACTATTGTGGATTGAGTAGAGACAATAACAAGATATCTGACAAGGGAGTCAGAGCGGTTAGCAACTTATGCTGAAATGAGCCTACTAGCAAGGAGGCAGATGCGAGCTCAATTCATTATTACACAAGTTTGCCTGACTATGAAGTCGCTTCTCTTTACATTGGATTGTTGTTGGCCTTGTGCGATCTATGAATGACGTAGTTGTCGCGAGCAAGTTAGAAGCACCAATAAGTGAGTAAAGTGTTTAAATACATATCTGACCGGATTCGGGTAAGCAAGAACCTAGATACCCAGTATATGTAGAATGGGATATGTTTGTCTTCTCAACTTTTTGCTGTGACCTTGGAGATTATAACTTTGTCTAACGATCGGAGTTCGTTGTTACAGGTTATGCTCCATGAAACCCTAATTTACTTCTTCAGAAAACCGAGTAACAAATCCGACAATGGGCTTGGAGACATCGCCTGTGAGATCGAGTCGCCGTCCTCGCGACCATTCTAATGAGCGCCGCCACACGCGACACAGCGCTAGCCGACCCTCGCACCGCGACGACTTCGATAACCGAGATGGAAGAAAGAGAGACCGGTCTCGCGAGCGATCTAGAGGCAGGTCTACAGATACAAGGCGCCGCAGACGGTCCAGATCCCCTCGCGATTCCAGCAGGCGTCGGTCGCGTTCTCGAGAACGTCGGCCGGAAAGAGAGAGGCAGCACAGAAGAAAAAAATCACACGATTATGACAGACACGACGACAGAAGCTACAGGGGCCGTCGAGAAGGCGACGGTGGACGTGACTCTGAGGACCAAGACAACAGTGGCAAACAAGTCATAAGGCGTAACGGCCCATTGCCTTCTCAGACTGACTCCTTTGCCCTGACCAACGGGGAGGAGCCTCCTAAGCCTAAAGAAAAGCCGAATTTTGGAAATTCTGGCACTCTCGCTGCTGCATCAAATTCAGTCACACAGGCAGACGGTTCCACGACTGTATTGAAATACCACGAACCCCCAGAGGCACGCAAGCCTTCGCCAAAGGACCAATGGAAGTTGTTTGTTTTCAAAGGGGAGGATATTATCGACACTGTCCCACTTAGCAATCGTAGTTGCTGGCTAGTTGGAAGGGACACAGCTGTAGTTGACATGATGGCCGAACACCCCAGCGTGAGCAAGCAGCATGCTGTGATCCAATTCCGCTACATCGAAAAACGCAACGAATACGGCGACAAGCTTGGAAAAGTCAAGCCGTACCTTATTGATCTTGAGAGTGCCAATGGTACATCACTCAATTCCAAAAAGGTACCACAAAGTCGGTATCTGGAGCTTCGAGATAAGGACATGATCCAGTTTGGTCAAAGCACCAGGGAATACGTCTTGATGCTTGCGCCGAAGGACTAAGGCTAAACTAAACGTATAGTTGAAGCATCACTATTCTCATCACGCCATCTTGACGTTGTATATGCCTAGATGCAACACACCAACTCGTATTTTTTTTTGGGAACATATTCACAGGCTGGAAGTCTCGCCGTTCTTCTAGTATCGGTATATGCTCTGTAGAGCGCAGGCTCCTTGATCGGGAAGCCGGAACGAGGCTCCAGCATCTCGTCAACTCAACATCCTTATCCACCGAAGGAATCGGCTTCACAAAGAACGAGGCTATCATCGGTATGACTCAGTGGGGCAGTGTCTCATTTCTCGCCAGTTGAGGATTCTAATTGCCTGGAATACTCCTTTACGTCTGTTGCTTTACAGTACCGCACCTATTTCGGGGCGGTTACTCAAGGATAACCACAAATACATAGCCCTCTAGTGCGAATATCGGCGAGCTGGGACGTGGCCCTATACTATGAGCAGGGTCAAAAGTTTGTGATGGTGTCTGAATGTTTAGTGGGTGGTGACACTCAGTTACATTGGTAACGTCCCACCGTGCACCACCCCCACGTCCAACATGTGACAAAGGATGAGTTCAACAGTTCCTGCATATATGCATCCAACACACGGATAACGCACGGTTGCGCGCGGCGACGAACTAAGGCAACGGTTGGTTAGCGGGCCTCCCTGCTAACCGCCGCCGAATCTTGGGTGCTGTGCATCAACCACACCTCGACGGAGATAGTGCAAACGACGAGCAGGGCACCGCTAGAATATCCCGGTTAGCTTTGTGAATGAACGGCAAGCGAAGGGAATCCCTATTAGTCACACGGACGAGTCCGAGATATAGTGGTGGGGTGATGCCAGCGCGCGAAACATACAGTACAGTACTTCCCTGGAAGCGAGGTGAACCCGTTTTTTCCCTGTGAAAAGTGATGTGTAACCTATATCGCATTGCTAATAATACGAATAAAGATGGGGACTTGACAAATAGTGAATCAGTAGAGACCCAAAAGTACATCACAGGTCTTGATCGAGTTCGTGGCTCAAAGAAGCTGTCATTTTCGCCGTTTCCTAACACAAGGTGAGAAGAGCAAGGAATATCGCGGTTGATATTGGCACTGAAGATCAATGCAGCCTAATGAGATCTGGCAGGAACAGTCACCGACCGGGCTGCATCTGACGCATAGTACCAGGATTCCCCGGCATTTCTCGCATGCCAATGACGCCGTTTGTCAGCGGACGCTAGCAAGCCTTGCTGCCGCTTCATGCATCCAAGACAACGATGGCTGTGCAGCGACTGTGTAGGTAACTAGATATTAACCTACCTACCTAGGTAAACTAATATGTAACGTCTGAAGTAGGGACTGTACTCATGCCGGATACGGCAAACTTCTTACCGAGATCGAGAGCGGGATGGGCTGCGCGTTCAACGAAAGACGTGCTTTAGATCTCTGTTGTGCCACGAACTACGCGCGTCTAGAACCCTCAAGTGATATATGACATTTCCCTCGCTTTTACGTTCCGGTGATATGATGCACAAAGAACCTGAACCATCTTGCCGCAGCCGCTATCGCTTAGGACCATCCGCCAGTGGTCCCGCGAACAAAAACAGGAGCGCGTGTGTCTCTGCTGAGTTCAGCCAACCTCGCACAAAACGTCTTGACAAGCTACTATTTGGGCAGCTCAAAGTGCTTACAGGAGGTATGCAACACAACGGCTGAACCACATTAGCGGGAGCCCTCCAACGACGAGCCTGGTAGATGGATGGTAAGTTACATTTAGCACATACATCAACATGTATACATGCTACTTAGACTTAATCGGGGGTTTGATTTCATCCGACTTCCTTGAAATCGGTCTTGGAAGATATACCGATGCCAATTTTTATGGCTTTCTGTCTTTCTCTGTCGCTCGCCCGACACCCATTCGGCATACGTCGCGAGTTCAGACCTCGTATGTCTTAGTCTTCACAACCCACACTTCATGTCGGTTGAAGTCGGACTCGATTAACTTGGCGAACGGGGTTTACGGAGACTCAGAGCTCTCATCACCGCGATTCACGGATCACGATATATGTGAATTTCACATGTTTGATGTATCACGACGATGGGATTGGCTAGCTGCTTTATCCCATATGTGAAAATACCATGCATGAGTTTGGGAACGAACGGCAGGCTTCGGCATTTCGTGCAGAGAATGTGGTGGGTTAATAGTATCACTTTCATCTACCATCACAACCACCCACACTCTCAACTCATCACCGCCACAGCCATGACGTCGTGCAACGCAACGGTCTCTGAGGATACCCCCGGATTCAGTTACATCGTGACTATACTGAACTGAGCGCTCTAAGCACTGACCTAGAGTAAGTACATGTATGTAGGTGTCTAGGTACTACGAGCGGAGCCCGGGTGTCTAGTATGCTTGGAGCAGGTGAGTAAGCAAGTTGGTGTTTCACTTCGCGAAAGGTGGCATTGCTTATATTGGAGCTACCCAGGTACTGCGGCCTATATTTTAATTGATGGAGGTGGGCCGCCTGATGGTGGCGTGCCTCGTGTTGTGTGACAACGGTAAGAGAAAAAAAAACGGGCGACCGAAAAGCGACATATTCTCTGATCCAGGTACATACATCTATTTCAGGCACTGTCTGTAGGGATTGTAAGTACTCATTAACACTCCTTTTGTGTCGTTATCTTATGCCAAGTCCCTTTGAGACACTACCTATGTTTAGAGGCAACCAATTCCCAACTTCGAATATCTCGTACGCAGCAAGCTACTGTATTATGTAGTCGCGGAGTTGCGTCGATGATGCATCCTGTGTCTTTCCTCACTATCGGCGCCCCTGCATATCAACTGCCGGTCGTGCTTTAGTATGCTGTGTGTAGCCTGTAGCATCTTTAGTGAGCTGCTCAGGTTCTGTGCCTTGGATTTGAACTGGTGGATCTCGGTCGGGTAAGGGATGTATGTAAGCGCATGGATGGTCCCGAGGGGCATCGTGATCCTGGCTAGCCGGATCGCGTTAAGACCGCTGCCTACCCGGTGGCTCAGCTGCCGTGCCCTCCCTCCCAGACTCCTCCCAGATCCCTCCCCTCTTCAATGTCGCTGCATCACCGGGGCATGGCAGGCTGGGCCACAGGAGGCGGACCGGGGGGCAGACGACGATGCAGGGTATCATGTCCTCTCCACTCCCATGTCCACTCCCCACCATGGCCAAAATCCCCCGTGACGCAGTGCTTCTTTGACGTCCAAGTGCCCACACACCGTCGCCGCTGCGCGCTCTGTGGTACGTACGCGCTGTCTCTCCGCTTGATGTGACATGTTTTCAATCCCACCCAGCTGTTGCTGCCTCTACTCCGTGCTGGGAATTCATGACTGCTCTGTCAAGTGAATCATCGAGGCTGGTGTCTCGTTTCTCTCGTGCCTCTGGCTTCTCCAGTCCCTCCAGACGCTCTAGTCTCTCCCGCTCGGCTCGTTTATTCACGGCCTATGGATCGCCCGCCTTTGCGCTCGTTCGAACACTCTCGTAGCCGTACATCCGGTTGATTAGATCACTACGCCTACCTTCGCCCTCTGTTATTAGACATACTGCCTTTGCATTACGACTCCGTGTCTTGGGCTTGCGCGCCTCCTCGCCTAGTCCCTGCGTCACAACGTTGCAACGCAGACCTGCTGGCTGTAGATCCTAGTTCGAATATAATAGTAGGGTGGCCACCTCGTAGATGGCTACCTATGGTCACGATATTGGCACCTGCTCCTTTAAATCCCCAAGACTGACGTGAACGCGAGAGCTAGGCCGTCTTGCGCTCTTCGCCCACAGATAAGCATGGTAGGCTCCGTCCCATGGCGACGTACACTCCTTTTAACTTCGTTTACTACATCGTCCGAACTACACCGACCATGTATCGGTAATATGCTAACAAGGACTTTGGTTCGACAGGGCTCGATCAACAAGCAGATCTCCCGCTACGAAGCCACCGCCGTCTATACTCATCCCGATGCCAAAGTAGACATCATCCTCGTACATGGCCTGAACGGGGAGCCGCAGAAGACGTGGACTGCTAAGAACGGCGTCTTCTGGCCCGCCGATCTCCTCCCCGCGTCTCTCAGAGACGCCCGTGCCAACGTCCTGGTCTACGGTTACAATGCCGACGTCTACTCGAAGAAACATGGCTCGAATCCCAGTGACAACTTCATATACATGCACGCGCAGACGTTGGTGACGTCGCTTACACACTATCGCAAGGACGAGTTAACGTCCTCCAATCCAATCATATGGGTCTGTCATAGCCTAGGAGGCATTCTCGTTAAGCGAGCGCTCTTGTACTCCAACGACTTACGAACGTCGCAACATGAAGACTACCGTTCTATCTATGTTTCAACCTATGGCCTTGTGTTTCTGGGTACACCACATACAGGCTCAGACATCGCAACGTGGGGTTCTGTTCTGCAAGCGATGTCCGATGCCGTCGTACCCAGATCCTTCTTCCAATCTGAGTCTGTGTTACTGAAAACACTTAAAAGAGACAATGAAACACTGCAAAACATTAACAGTCATTTTCTTGATGTTTACCAACGGTTCAAAATACTCATGGCCCATGAGAACCACAAGACAGACCTCAAAGGAACAAGGGCCCTCGTAGTAGATGCTAACTCGGCTAGCCCCCAGCTCCCGGGCGTCACATACTACGCGATTGAAGCAACACATTCAGGAATGTGCAAATTCGACAGCAAGAACGCACCGGGCTATAGAACAATTTCAAGTGCGATAAGAGAGTGGGTATTAGATGCGCCCGATGTTATAAGAACACGATGGAGAGTCGAAGAGGACGAGAAGCTAGCACGGGCGAAGCATGAGATTGAGGAAAGAATGAAGCCATGGGTATGAAAGATCCATGTCCCTCATGTGTTTTGCCGGAGGAACTAATGATATCTAGATTCAATCACAAAGACTTCAGACGAGTCAAGGAACAAGCAGTACGTCATCACCGTTGCACCTACTCGCACGTGCACAACATCATGAGAGACATAGCATTCATGGAGATACATTCCAAGACGTGTACTTCCCTTTTGAGATAGAGGAAGTTGATAGTCAACGGGCTTGATTAATATTGGAAATTGACGAGGAGTATTGGCTGATTTATCGTATTTGTAGCTCCGCAGCAAAATAATGAAAGTACTTTACCTCCTAGCCAAGAACATTCGAAGCTTCAGCATCACCCTAGAAATTTACTCACTGAGCCGGAAACCCCGATGACAACGGACGACGACGAAGAACTGTTTCCCTCCCAGCAGTCCAAATCGGAAATAGACGCAGCTGATGAGCCGATGTTTGTAATGCCTTCGGTATTCCGGCCGAATACGTATTTCAAGGGCCGCGAGAAGGAGCTGAAGCTCTTGCATAAGCTGCTATCGGATCGTAAAACACGGTCAATAGGTACCTCGTCCGTACTCATACAGAGTATGCCTGGGGGCGGTAAAAGTCACTTAGCACGGCAATACGTCTTCCAGCATAGATACGACTACCCTGGAGGTATCTTTTGGATCAGAGCAAAATCGTTACAAGAGTTGGAATATGGTTATCACGATATCGCAAAAGTTGCTGGTCTCAGTGAAGTATCCGCTTTAAGCCAAGACCAAACCAGCAACGCACTTGCAGTCGTGAAAGCTGTCCAAGATTGGCTCAGTAGCACCGAAAACTGGTTATTGATTTTTGATGGCATTCACTTCGACTTCGAGGGTCTTGAGCATTATATACCCTTCTCGAAAAACACTAGCATTATATACACATCAACTGAACGGACAACGGGAGAAGACTACCAATTTGACAATCCCCAGATCATGGCTTTGGACCCATTATCGAAACGGGAGGCTCAAGAGCTGCTTTTTGAGGAAATGGGAAAAAAGAAGCCTTATACCCAAGATGATCTTCAACGCGCTGAAGAGCTAGTTGAGCTTATGGATCGACTTCCCTTGATGATCCACGTGGCTGCCCTCCAACTCAAAGCGACTAGGGAGCCATTAGCTAAATACTTGAGATCGTTTAAGAGTCGACCGAAGGTCGGTAACTTGCCAGCGTATCGGGCAGTTCACGAGCAGTTGGAACATCGCGGTGCTGTTGCGGCCCTGAATTTGATGTCTATACTGGCTTTCTTCGGTACCCATATCCCGGTTGAAATGGTAGCCCTTGGTAAGCATTAGAAACCCCCCTCCGTCATGAACAGAGTGCTTACTTGACATCATAGGGGCAAAAGCGCTCGATAAGCGAACTCCCGTGAAAACAAAAGGACCTGAGTCCCGCAGAGGATCGCTAAATCTCACATTCAAAATCCTTATTGCATTTGCACTTATAGAAAGAAACGAATCCCGAGAAACTTCCACGGCGAGCACACGAAGCACTCGTAGTGTTGACATGGCCCAAGATACCTTAGATATCCTCAGGGTTCATGGGATAGTGCAGGCTTTCTTCGTGGATTACCTAAATGAGAAACATGAAGTAGACTTTTGGCTCGAGCGAGCAGTCCGTGTGTTCTGTGGCGCGTTCGATTCCAGCGTCCATAGAGTAGAGAAGGATCCACAGACGGGCATACCAGAAGACTACAGACGGCTTCTCATCCATGGTCGGCGCCTCCTTTCCCATCTAGATCGCTTCGAAAAGCGGTTTCCAGATCTCAAATCAGCTCGCGAGGATCTAGAAACGAAACTCGATTCAATTCAACATCGAATTGATCAACTCATCAAGAGGGTCAGTGAGGCTGCCAGCCAAGGTTCGGGTGACGTAATTGTCTCTGTATTCGAGCGTACCAACAGCCTCTCAGAGTCTGAGACTACGCCGAGCAGTCGCAGCGTGTACGATTTCTCTGTAGATGATGGAACAGAAACGATAGGATCCCCGTCTGTCTACAGCCCTACGGAACATGGTCCTTACCACTGGCATGTCCCTGTCGTCGATGACCCGCAGGGATTTCCACAGGGGTTTACTGATTGGGAAACATCGAGGACGGTGACACCACAGCTAGCGGCTACAGAAATCTTCGAGTCCATGTCAATGCTCGATGATGATGAAACGACAAGAAGGGTTTTTGGCCCAGAACATCGTACAATCAGAAAGCACTCTGTACGCCGATACCGTGATCACGCTGGTGCTTGGAGGGCACATCCCCAGATCCTTAGTGATCCCCGAGTCACACTTAGCCGCGAAACCGCAAGGGGGTTCAATCATTCTACGGCATCAAAGCCATATCAAGAATTCTCATCTAGCGACAGCGGCCCATCAGTCCAAAGTGAAGCTGAAATAAGCTTAAACCAGATCAAGAAAGGGTCGCCGAAGCCAGCAAGCATACTAGCCATGGCTATGAGTAATCTAGAAAGCCCACCACCCCGTCCACGACTCCTTGCTGGGCGGCCCTCGTATGCGAACGTCAGGACTGAGGAGGCTCGGTATGATGAATTTCCGGTAACCCCGACATTTTCCTACCCACCGCCATCGCCTAAAGATACTGCGGCTGCCATTATGAGACTTAAAGACACAGACCGGCCTGTTTCCCTTGATGGTCTCACACCAGTGAAAATTTCTAGTCCCTTATCGGCGACTCCAATTTCCTCAGAGGAATTACTGGCATCAAACTCCAATCCTATATTCGGTGCTCCTGAAGATGATGCAGCGGCGTCTTTGCAATCTTCAGTCCTCTTAGCTGGGCCATCGTCTAGGCCTCATTCAAGAGAACCATCGCGCCCTCCGTCGGTGCCATTGTCGCGGTCAGCTAGATCCTCGCCCGCTCAACCGGCAGGCCCGTTCTCGCCGCCACCCATTTCTATAGAAGTCAATCCCACTAGTAGCCTTCGCTCTGCTCCACCAGCTGGCTCACCCCAGATAAGCTCACATCGGCTCTCCACTCACTCACTAGGGGAATACAGTGAGTATCTACCTCCCGCGAGACCAGTGCTACCTCGTGATCTACCATATCCACAGACTATAGGCATACCTCCTGAGTCCTTCAGTATGCCCGAACCTCCTGCACCGTGGGTGGCCTCCTTGCCATCGAACCTACACCCTCAAGGTTATTCAAGTCAGCCAATGTCGCGCGATCCAAGCCATCAGTCAAACTCTAGCATCGGCTCCCGCCATTCAATCACCCTTGCGCGCGACGGTTCACCAAATTCCTCAAACCAAGCCCTGAGCTCCTCCCCCGCCTCGCAAATCATGCAAACGCCGCACGCCCGGCGTCCAAGCATCGTGGAGACCGAACCTAGTCCCCGTCTAAGACCGCTTGAGTTGGATCCAGTCGTCACAAGCTACCAGTTATACAGGGATCCTCGACATCACCACACATCAACGACATCAAAGCATCCTTTTCGCGGTCGCAAGCGTGGCGGCAGTATACCCGGCACAGCCGCGATTCATTCATCTAGCCCGGGATCCAAGCTATTATCCCGCATTCGCTCCATAAGCGAAAGTCGAAAGCAAAGACGTCGTGGATCTGCTGATATTAGCGCCGTTGATAATCATACTAGTGACAACGGTTCACATCGACAGACATTTACTAGACCAGCTAATGGCGGGGAGGAAATGGCGCGCTCTGGGTCTGGGGGCATTAGACTTGATAAAGACACCGTTGTTGAGTTCGGATCACCGCCTGCTCAGGCCGCTGCTGCGGTCGCAGAGGTCCGACGGAAGAGCCCGCGGATCGGGAGTAACAGCCCCCTTGCCGCCGCGCACCCGTTTAGCCCGCCGCCTAGGAACAAGAGCGCGAGCCCCCCTGAAAGTCCGCCTCGCGGGGTTGGGCTGGGGATACAGCATCGGGGTTCGTGAGATTTTTTTTTTTTGGGGGGGGGGGGGGGGGGGGGGGGTTTTGGTGGGGGGGGGGGGGGGGGTTAATATAAAAAGATGTTGGGTGAGGCGTAGTTAGCGAAATTTAAAAAGAAAAGGAGGGAGGGTGTTGGTTAA